>NC_064421.1:34528333-34876250 GCF_023375975.1 Astyanax mexicanus
ACTGGTTTCTCTTTACACCCTGAAGTCCTCCCCATTGTCATTACATTGTAACCCTGACTGCACCACAATGCTTGTTTTAAACTTTTTTTAGCATGCTTTATGTGATTACACATTATCACCAAAAATGTACAGACTGTCACTTCAATATTATGGCTAGGGGTGGGCAATGTGGCCATAACATAGTATAACAATATTTTATGATATTTTGGTGATATTGATACCCTTGGTGATATGACAAAACACTGAATTAAATATATATATTTTAAGAATAAACTACTGCAACAAAATGAAAACAAAATTCTATTATTGCATACAATATGATATGGCACACCCCTCCGTAACTGATATATTAAAAACTAAGAGTTTTATCAGATTTGTAACAGAAGTCAATGATCCAGAATGTCATGATACTAATAATGCACTCCAAATATCTCCATATATGCAGGATTAAAGTAAAATAAATAATACTGGACAGATATAATATAATGGGAAATGAGAACAGTGTTGAGAACAATCTTATTTTGCTAAAAATAGCACGATATTTCAGGGTATAATATCGTTCACGATATTCAAATATGTTGGCGATATAATCGCGTACGATACGATATAACACACCCCTATGGCATAAACTTTCTTGCACTGAATTCTTTCTCAAATAACTATTATGTCACTCATTCCCACGCTCAGTGTGTGTGTGAGAATGTGCGTGTGCAAGCACGAGCGCGCTGCAAGCTCGTGCATGCTACTCACCTGCGCTGCGCTGCTGAATGCTGCAGGGTGGCTGTAGACCGGACGCGCGACATCCAGGCAGCTCATTGTATAAAACTCCCAAAAACACACGCTTACACACTCCTACACACACCTAAACACTGACATAAACACACGCGCGCTCTTCCTCTGTGTCTGAAGGTCCAGCTGGGTGGAGGTGAGTGCAGGAACTGTTCTTGCGCTACAGAGAGCCACGCGCCTCCAGCAGCAGCGCGAGGAGAGATATATACAGAGAGAGCGCGCTGATACTGTCTATACGAGCCTCTCTCTCTCTCTCCCTCCCACTCTAAACGCCATAGGACTCGTGTGCGCGCGATGCTCAAAGGTGTAGAGGTGTAAACATGCATTTATGGTTAGTGTTACTTACTGTTCATTAACAAAAGTATATACAACAATAAGAGACACCTCAGTGAAGCTGGCCCCTCATATTATTAGAAATGAAATAAAAATATGTCCATTGGTTAGTGCTGCGTTTGTGCTGGTTTGTGCAGCAAAAATTAACGTTTGTGCTGTTATCGTTTTTGAGATATTAAACATTTAATTTTCTGACCTGTTATGTAACCCAGCCCCTCATTTGTGGCCAAATCGCACCAAAGTGGTCTCATTGGTTAGTGCTGTGTTTGTGCTGGTTTGTGCAGCAAAAATTAACGTTTGTGCTGTTATCGTCATTGAAATATTAAACATTATATTTACTGATAACCTTATTGAGATATTAAACATTTAATTTCTGACCTGTTATGTAACACAGCCCCTTATTTGTGGCTAAATTGCACCAAAGTGGTCTCATTGGTTAGTGCTACGTTTGTGCTGGTTTGTGCAGCAAAATTTAGTGTTTGTGCTGTTTTCGTTTTTAATTTATTAGGAAAAAAATATTGAATAGGTGTGAACCTGGCCCCTCATATAATCAGAAATGAAATAAAAATATTTCCATTGGTTAGTGCTACGTTTGTGCTGGTTTGTGCAGCAAAAATTAACGTTTGTGCTGGTATCATTATTGAGATATTAAACATTATATTTACTGTTATCGTTATTGAAATATTTAACATAATAGGTCTTACCTGTTATGTAACACAGCCCCTCATCTGTGGCCAAATTCCACCAAAGTGGTCTCATTGGTTAGTGTTACGTTTGTGCAGGTTTTTGCAGCAAAAAATAGTGTTTGTGCTGTTATAGTTATTGAGATATTAAACATTATATTTACTGTTATTGAGATATTAAACGTTAAATGTATTACCTGTTATGTAACACAGCCCCTTATTTGTGGCTAAATTGCACCAAAGTGGTCTCATTGGTTAGTGCTACGTTTGTGCTGGTTTGTGCTGTTATTGTTATTGAGATATTAAACATTATATTTACTGTTATCATTACTGAGATATTAAACTATTTAATTTATTACCTTTTATGTAACACAGCCCCTCATCTAAAGCCAGATTTCATCAAAGTGGTGTTGTTTTTCTAGTGCTGTGTTTGTGCTGGTTTGTGCTATTAGAATAAATGTTTGTGCAAGTTTAGTTATGAGAGTTATTAGATAAAAAAATATTTAATTGGTGGCATTACCCAATATTTATTTACACACATCACCCAGCCCCCCTCATTTATCAGTGTGGTTAGTGCTCACAAAATGGCACTCAGCCCGGTTAAAAGGCATTAACATGGCAGTCTGTTAAATATATGCTTTCATAAGTGCAGGAGCAATTTTTACCATGGTAAATAAGTTTTTACCATGAACAGTCATGTCACCTGAAGACATTCATCTGTGCTTTATTAGATGTGTAAATAAATATTGTTTTTCCTGTAGCTGAATAATCAAAATACCTGAAACATTTATTTTTACAGCACTGCTGAATGAGACCACTGTGGTTTGGGCTGTATTGTGGGGCTGGATAATGCCACCCATTAAATATTTATTCTAATAGCACAAACCAGTACAAACACAGCACTAGAAAAACAACATCACTTTGATGAAATCTGGCCTTACCATAAAAGGTAATTAAATAGTTTAATATCTCAGTAATGATAACAGCACAAACGTTAATTTTTGCTGCACAAACCAGCACAAACGTAGCACTAACCAATGGAAATATTTTTATTTCATTTCTGATTATATGAGGGGCCAGCTTCACACCTATTCAATATTTTTTTCCTAATAAATTAAAAACGAAAACAGCACAAACACTAAATTTTGCTGCACAAACCTGCACAAACGTAGCACTAACCAATGAGACCACTTTGGTGCGATTTGGCCACAGATGAGGGGCTGGGTTACATAACAGGTCAGAAATTAAATGTTTAATATCTCAATAAGGTTATCAGTAAATATAATGTTTAATATTTCAATGACGATAACAGCACAAACGTTCATTTTTGCTGCACAAACCAGCACAAACACAGCACTAACCAATGAGACCACTTTGGTGCGATTTGGCCACAAATGAGGGGCTGGGTTACATAACAGGTAATAAATATAATTTTTAATATCTCAACAACGATAACAGCACACATGTTAATTTTTGCTGCACAAACCAGCACAAACGTAGCACTAACCAATGAGACCACTTTGGTGCGATTTGGCCACAAATGAGGGGCTGGGTTACATAACAGGTAATAAATATAATTTTTTATATTTTAATAATGATAACAGCACAAACGTTAATTTTTGCTGCACAAACCAGCACAAACGTAGCACTAACCAATGAGACCACTTTCGTGCGATTTGGCCACAAATGAGGGGCTGGGTTACATAACAGGTCAGAAAATTAAATGTTTAATATCTCAAAAACAATAACAGCACAAACGTTAATTTTTGCTGCACAAACCAGCACAAACGCAGCACTAACCAATGGACATATTTTTATTTCATTTCTAATAATATGAGGGGCCAGCTTCAAGAGACCACTTAAAAATAATGAGTTTCTTTGATTTTACCAAATTGAAAACCTCTAGAATATAATTAACAGGACGATGGATAATCACAAGCCATCAAACCAAGCTGAACTACTTGAATTTTTGCACCAGGAGTCACATAAAGTTATTTAAAAGCAGTGTGTAAGACTGATGGAGGAGCCAAAACATGCCCAAATGCATGAAACAATATATATACACATATATATATATATATATATATATATATATATATATATAGAGAGAGAGAGAGAGAGAGAGAGAGAGAGAGAGATGCTGGTTGTGTGAATGTTAGAGGGATGTGCAGAATGTTCACAGAATTCCATCCCTCTGTGTCAAATGAGCTGGAATGTCTCTGATGTGTGTGTGCGTGTGTGCACGTGTGTGTGTGTGTGTGTGTGTGTGTGTTCATATTTGTAAAGGCAAGTCGACTAACTAATTACCTCATTATGTAAGTGACAGCTATTAACTAATCAAATAGTTGCCTGGTTGAAAAGTTTTAGAGGGTTTTCTATATAACACTATAAAGTGTTTGTAAGTGTGTTACTTGCCTGCTTTGAGAAAGCCAATTACCAGCATTCTAAACACCTGCTCACTGGTCTATATAAACCCCTCCACTCCACTTCACCTGTTGCTGAGTATTGTTGGTTTATCTACTCCACAACACGTTTATTTCCTTTCCTGTAATTTCCATTTTGTGTATTACCTTGTTTTGTTTTTCGAATCTGATTCTTCTGATACCTCATTGCCTGTATGACCCTCAGACTGTTACTAGTTTATGGTATGTTCTTTCTCTCTTGCTGCTGTTCACTGGTTTTGACCCTGCTCGTTTTGACTACCCCTTGTATTGCCTTTTCTGTCAATAATCCTGTTTTGCTGTATATGCACATGTCTAAGATCTGCCTAGCTATGACAGTGTGGCATATATATTAGAACCAAAGAAGCTGTTTTATATTTGCAAACCCTTTATGTGTTCTATTCTTTTAGTGCTTTATAGAAAATCAGTTTGTCCAACTACAGTGTTGTTTGGTATATTGTAGAACCATCTCCAATAATCTACTGCATAGAATTTCTCAGTAACATTTCAGTATTTAGAAATCAGTATATAGAAAATTAATATTTTCACATAACATTTATATACATTATATTTATATTTTACATATACATTATATATAGTGGATTGCAAAAAAATTATACCCCTTAAACCTTTTTCACATTTTGTCACCTTACAACCACAAATTTAAATGTATGTTCTTGAGATGTTAAGTGATAGACCAACACAAAGTAGCACATAATTGTGAAGTGGAATGAAAATTAAACATGGTTTTCATTTTATTCAAATAAAAATCTAAAAAAGTGTGACATAATTTTTTTTCAACCCCTGCGCAAACTAAGACCCCTACATTAATTCCAGTGCAATCAGTTGCCTTCAGAAGTCATTTAATTAGTTAATAGAGTCCAGCTGTGTGTAATTTAGTCTCAGTCTCAGTGTGAAGACATCAGTGGTTTGTTAGAGAACACTAGTGAACAAACAGCAGCATAAGAAAAAGTTGTGAAGAAGTTTAAAGCAGGGCTAGGTTATAAAAACCCAAGTTTTGAGCATCCCAAAGAGCACTGTTCAATCCATCATCCAAAAAAAGAAAAGGTATTCTACAACTGTAAACCCACCAAGATACAGCCAACCACCCAAACTGACAGATCGAGCAAGGAGAGCACTGTTTAGAAAAGCAGCCAAGAGGCCCATGGTCACTCTGGAGGAGCTGCAGAGATCCACAGCTCAGGCTGGAGAATCTGTCCACAGGACAACTATAAGTCGGGCACTCCACAATCTGGAAACATTTATTAAAAGGAAGACATAAGAAATGCCGTTTTCAGTTTGCCACAAGCCCTGTAGGAAATGTTGTGGATGAATAAACTTTTTGGTCTCAATGCGATGTGTCATATGAGCTCAAACTGACCCCTACATCACCTCTAATTATTTATAGGCTTTACTACATTCCTAAAATAACACCAGAACAGCACACACACACACACACACACACACAATTTAGATCATTCATCTGTACAAACAGCTGCAACTCTGTTATGTTGGTGGGTTTTCTCCATTGAGGTGCTTGCTTCAGGTCCTTTCACCTTGTTAGAGCAAATTGTTTGCTAAGGATCATTGTCTTGCTGCATGGCCCACATTCTCTTGAGATTCAGCCAGATCCTGACATTTTCCTTTACTGGAATTTACTGAGGTTATTCAAAATGAATTGTTCCAACTATAAAATTACATTTGATTGATCCATATTAATTCTAGGGGTTAATAGGGTCTACATCATATGGAGCATTATATGGTGCGCCACAGCACCCTTTTCTTTTGTGTTCGCAATACTGTGAAATTTCGAGTGCATTTTTTTCTAACTAAACATAGTATGTAACTCATTCTGTACCTGATAATATTGCTGTTTTCACAGTGGAATTCTTAACACAACATTAAGATTTTATTGTAATTTTAACATTTTATTGTAAGACAGCATAAAAATCCAACTGCTTCACTACTGTAAAGTGAGTTGGAAGTAACTTATCTCATAATTCTTTAGCAGAATGCTTTTGGGGTCCAATAACCAAGTTTAGGAGTTTATTTAGAATCTACTCAACTGCATGAACATGAAAAACAGTGTTTTAAGGGCTCTTAAGGCCCATCAGACACCAAATAGAAGAATTAATGCAAAATGTCCTGCTTCCATAATTTAGATTTTGATATTTTAATGTGCATGTGTGTGTGTGTGTTGGGATCCTTCTTAGGCTTTTTTTAGGACACACAGGGTGATGCAATGTGACACACACAAACACACAGCGTGACAAACAGCTGCTTCTGGCCAAACACACAGAGCTGTTTAAAACCAGCGCCAAGTGGCGCTATTACTAACAACCATAACCAACAACCACACACACATACACCCTTAGTCTTCCCAGCAACACTCATTTACCTCTCTCTCTCTCACTCTCTCTGATTTTAGAACAGCTATATATGCTCCCCTCTCGCTGCTCCTGTGTTACGTGTGGGACCTGTATGTGAGTTGGAGTTCCTCACCCTACCACACTAACATAAACCCATAGGAGTCTGCAAGAACTTTTTGAAAAGTACATTGACAAGTTCTTTAAATATCATTAAACAGTATTTGTGGATTCATGGTGTGAAACCATGGCCTAAAATATGTTAGGTGCTCTTTGGAACCATTTCTAAGCAGTTTTTTAAGGATTATTATATTTAGATTATTTACATGCTGGAGTTAGAGATTACATTGTTCTGTGCTTCACTGCAGTGTATTTTAAAGGAAATCACCATATAGAAACAACCGTGCTGTTGCTGCTCCAGTGCATCACTGGCTGACTCAAGGGTGGGGGTGATGGGGTCTACTACCCTCCCTGGTTCCCCTATAGTGTAAAAATTGTCACCAAAATGCCCTCTAGAGTGACAAAAAAGAGGCAAAGTGCCTTACTGGCCGCCCTTCTTGTGAAAAAAGGGGATTGAGTGTACACTAGGGTGCTCATTTAGATATTTTTTTAATGAGTGTCATCTATTTTGTGCCCTTTTGTCTTTCCAGCAGTAAAAAGTGCTGTTATAAAGTGTCTTCTATTCCATGCATATGTCCCATGGGGTTCCCTTTCAAGTGGAGAAAACGAATAAGACCGATGTTCTGAAATTTCCTTTAGAATTTATGGGTTAGTTTTGAATTCATTGTTTCATTAACAATGACAAGCCGCCCTGTCCAAAATGCAGCAAAACAGGCCTTAACTAAGATACTACCATCACCATATTTCACAGATGGCATATGTTTTTTATGCTGGAAGTGTTCCATACAGTGGTTTTAGGACAGAATCATGTCCGTTTTTAATGCAATGTTACCAGAGGGCTCAAAGATCACCAGCTTCCAATACTAATAATAAATTGGCCTTGTCCCTGATTCTTTTGATGATGCTGTAGATTGTGGGATTCCCTAAGTCAAATTTACATTACAGAACTTTTTAAATGCAGTTATTTACAATTTACACAAGCATCTTACACAAGTTTATAGGACTGGGGTAAGATGCTTGTGTAAATTGTAAATAACTGCATTTAAAAAGTTAATTTTTTTGCAGATTGACCTCCAGCTGGAATCTTGTTAACCTGAGTTTGACTCAGATCTTTTTGAACAACCTGCAGCTTTACCAGAACTGACACTGTAATAAATCCCAGCATAGCTTTTATATGGCCTGTCCTCTATCTGACACTGTCCCTGTGCCAGTCCTGGCCTGAACCCCCCCAGCCTGCGAGGCAGATATCCTTTCTGCTGCTGATCGTTTATTAAAAGATAACCCCCCCAAACGGACAGCATGCAGATTGACAGGATGGCAGAAGAAGCTTACGGGCGCTACATTCCTCAGCCTGTACTGCACCGACCACATCTACCAGCAGCAAAACCTATCCAGTGCGTGTGTGTGTGTGTGTGTGTGTGTGTGTGTGTAAAGTGGGGACCAAGGGATTGTCACCTCGCTGTTGAACATTCCTCTTGTACAAGCATGAGCGAGTAACACTACGAGAGAGATACTAGAGGGGAGAGACAGAGAGAAAGAGAAAGAGAGAGAGAGACAGACCAACATAAAAAGAGACATACTGAGAGAGAAAGACAGACAGAGAGAAAGAGAAAGAGAGAGAGAGACAGACCAACATAAAACGAGACATACTGAGAGAGAAAGACAGACAGAGAGAAAGAGAGAGAGAGATAAAGAGAGAGAGAGGGTGAGACTAGTGGTGAGAGTGTCTCTTTCTTTGTAGACATGCTAAGAGAGAAAGAGATGGAGAGAGACAGAGATAGTACAGCAGAGAGACAGACCAACATAACAGAGATATACTGAGAGAGAGAAAAAGAGAGGGAGAGACTAGTGGAAAGAGACAGACCAACATATAGGGTGACATACAAAAAGAGCGAGAGATACTAGAGTAAAAAGATAAATCGACATATAGGGGGACATACTGAGAAAGAGAGACAGAGAGAGAAAAAGAAAGAAAAAGAGATAGAAACATACTAGAGTAAAAAGATAGATTGACATAGCGAGACAAGAGACAGATACTAGAGGGGAGAGAGACTGATATAAAGGGAGACATACTGGGAGAGAGAGAAAGAGAGAGAAAGAGACAGAGACACTAGAGCAGACAGACAGACCAACATTTAGTTAGACATACAGAGACAGAGGTTGAGATATAGTGGGAGAGAGAGAGAATTAGGTCAAGAGAGAGAGAGAAAAGGAACGTTAGACATTGAGAGAAAAAGCATTCAGAGAATCTGATGTCACTGAGCTGTGGTGTCACATGGTCAAATAGCAGTGATTTACAGGTTATGCTGTGATGGGGAGAGACAGAGAGAGAAAGAAAGAGAGAGAGTATGGGGTTATCCGATTCCACATGAGTGGGATGGTGCGAGGGCTTCAGAATGTTAGCTATGAGCTCTGTGCGCTCACTTCATCAACCTGCCACCCAGGAGTGAAGGGGACATCCACCCAACACTTTAGAATGAAGTAATCCTACTTAAAATGTGTGAACATAAACCTTTAGTGTATTTTAGTAATTTTTAACTGACATGTCAAATGTCATGGGACAGCATGTAAAGTATATTGATGAAGTGTTATCTCAGGGAAGGACACAAGGGTTATCTTTTGAGTAATGTTGAACACTGGCCAGCATGCTCATGGCAAGGCGACGTGAATTATGGGTTGTTTAAGGGATGCAATTATTTAACATTCCTCCATCCACAATGTCACGTGTACCGAAAATGCATCGTAGAAGGTTAATATTACCAACCACAGTAGACAGCATACAGTGGTTGGTAATGATTATCATGACCAGTGGCATCTGACTAAAATGTGAACAGAAAATTAAAGTATACCTGTGTAGAATATCTAAGTACATTAATTTTGTTATTTAGGCACATTTAAAAGCAGATATGTTTGTTTTCTGGAATGACAGGGTTACATCTAATATTTTTGGGATGAGTTTTGGAGCTAGAGTCTAATATTTTTGGGATAAGGTAGAGTGGTGATCATCCAACATCTTGACCTTACTATTGCTTTTGTCACTGAATACAATCAAATCCTTACAACAATGCTCCAAAATCTAGAGGAAAGCTTTTTCTGAACAGCAGAGAGAGTTACGCCAACACAAGCAGAATAAACTCTTTTTAATACCCTTGATTTCAGAAGAAGCAATGAATGAAATATATCCCAAAACATCTGTCCTTATAGTGTACAGAGCTAATTAATAAAGCAAATCAAAAACACAAGCAGCTCTGCAGAAGTTACTAGTTTCTTCATCGTAAAAAGGCACTTTCACTACTTTCAATAGTGGTATGATATATTAATCACTAATAATAATCATTAATGTTTTAGAAGCATGTTAAAGATTAGAACAAAATGGGTAGATTTGTGAGAAAACAACAACAGATAACAGCAATAGAGGAACATCTCCAGTGTTCCTCAAGTTCACCCCCTCCCTCCACACATTCTTTAGCTAGTGATTTACATGGCAGTGACATCATTCAGACCACAGCTATTTTAATTGGCTGGTAAACTGGCAGATCTACAGCAGCTGGCCAATCAAATGGTACCAATGGACCAAAATAGAGGATCTCAATGGTAGTGATCCACTGATATGTTAAGACAGGGAACTTCTAGATCTTTATGCCAGTAAAGCTAATTTTAAGGTGTTTTTACACCTGAAAGTTTGGACCAAGTCTGAATCAAGTGTATTGATGTCTTTGTTACACTGTGTACATTTAGAGCAGTTAGTTTTGGTTTCATGCTGCAATTTCATGAGCACACTTGGCTACATCGAGTCACCACCTATAAGAGCTGTGTCTCCCTATGCTAGACCTTGATCGGTCTGTAAAAGCATGGTGGCATGTTTGTCAATTTTTGCAGGTGTTGTGCTGAATTCTGCCTGTCTGTCTAGATCTGACCATGCAGCATACACTCTGCTGGTTATTAGCTGAATAACTAGCTTCCCTGTTTCAGCTGAATATATGCCCAATGAAAATGAATGTATTTTAGTAGAATGTAAATATATTAAAAAGGCTTAGTTGAGACATTTCGCTCACAATCTCTTGAGTCTCTGCCACAGGTCATCTTCATACTAGGCCACATACGTCTGCTATGTTCTTGCTGAAGTGTGACATTCAGTGTACAGGTGTGATGAATAGTAGGTTTGTACTTTTCATTGAACCACAATCTGAATTACTCTATCTGGATGAAGAGATTTATCTGGATAGGGTTTTTTTGTTGAACGATGAGAAACAGGGTTGAAAACGAGCTGAAATGAAATAGGAGTAAAGAGGCTATTTTTAAAATTTAAGGAAAAGAAAGTTCAGATAATTGTGTGAAAAAGTAAGGAGTAAAAAGTCATCTAAAAATATTTACTCCAATAAAGTATAGATAACCAACATTTCTACTTAAGTAACGTAACAAAATTATTGGTACTTCATATCTTGATACTTTCGAGTATAGATTATATTCTGCTTTGACAACCAGCTTTTCAACTACCTTGACCATCAAAGACCAGCTTAGACTATCTGAAATAATTTCTTGGCAGCTAACAGGCTAATATATTAGTAAACCAATCTACTGATTGTATTATATGTACAGATCTGGTGTCTGCAATTAGAAGTTTAGCTTTAAGCTAATCGAGCTTTAGCAGTGTGGTGTTAGAAGCTTTTTTTGAGAAGACATTGTGTGTGAAGTTGTGTGCATTGTGTGTGAAGTTCAACTTATATAGCACCTTTCTAGAAACCCAAGGATGCTTTACAATTTACACGTATTACACACAACCATTAGTACACAGCACTCATCCACACATGGCTGAGAAGCAGCAGCCAATACCGTACAGCGTACTCTCAACCAGAAATGATCGTCCCCCTGGAGGACTGCATTGGGCACTACAACATTTACCTTGCATACATTTTATACACACTGATGTCCATGTTTTTGGACTGTGGAGGAAACTGGAGTCCCCAGAGGAAACCCACGCAGACACAGGGAGAACATGGAAACTCCACCCAGATAGGGACTTGAACCCAAGACCCCAGTGCTGGAAGGCGAATGTGCTAACTTGCCACCCCATTGAGACATTGAGACAATGCTTAGTCTACAGTGTAGTCTGCGCGAGTGGCTGACGTTGCTGTGCATCTTTATACTACTGTATTTGTGTGTTTGTGACTTTGCATATCTTTTTTTAAACTGCAAAGGCAGAATTTGTGGGCAGGAACGTGATGCTTAGTGAACAAATCACAGCTATGGTGTAGGTTTGACGCAAAAGTGTAAACTGGCCTTTAACCCATGCTAGTCTTTATCTTTCCAGCACTGGTGCCATTGTGTGATAGAGGGAGTACTATAAAATAAGAGGAAATTAATAAACTGGGAAATGCTAAACTCAGTCCTGGCCCACAGAGATGTATGTCCTCTCTTTTTCCGGCGCGGTGTCCTGACGGCCCCTGGCAGTATGAGCAGGGCTAACGTCACCCCGCAGACATCTCTCCATGGGACACTCCGCTGAGATCACTCCTCGTGAGTTATAAATATGAAGCCCACCTGTCAGAGCAGCCCCATGACTGGGGGTGGGGGCGAGGAGGAGCGCGAGGGGTTCCTGGATCAGAGCCTGAAGGCACGTCTCTGTCTGACCATGTCCCGTCTCTATGGGCCTGCAGGCCAGCTGGAGGGAAACTATATTACAGGTCAGCAAACTGATGATGTCACCATCATGCATTCTGATTGGTCAGTGAATGTGCAGCGCTACCGATAATAGAAACGCTGGCCTATACAAGCGGTATGAGCACTCTACTGTTCAAAAGTTTGGAATTAATATTTTCAATAATATTTGACTGACTGATTATTTAAAGGAATGTTCCAATACTCTAAACAAAATGACTGTATAAGAAAACTAAACCTTCAATTAAATTGTAATTCAATTATTTGGTAACACTAATATAATAAGGATACACTAACCCTTTCAAACTCTGCAGCAATTATAATAGACATCGTATAGTTTCTCTTTTCAAAGGCCTGAGACCAGTTGTCTAGGAAAATAGATCACAAACCAGCCCTGCCCACTGCACTGGACAAAAAAAAACAGCAACTCAGACATTAGGGCATGTCAGTACTACAGAACAAATGAGGCAAAATAATACAATATTAGGAATGTGGAGGCATTATAAAGACAGAAAACAGCCTTCATATATTTTTTCAAGTCTAAAACATAATTTAAAGGGTTAATTAAGATTACTTATGACAGAATGTCTCAACTAATTGTTTATTGACACTAGATAAAACATTACTTATCATTACAGCTTTTTAAACTAATATCTCAATTCATTATTATTTACACCTTTATTAAGCATTACAATTTGTCATGTATTAACTAGTGTCAGTAAATAATTAGTTGAGACTGACATAACCAATTAATCATGTTTATTACTGTCATAGGCACTTTTAATTGGAACCCTTATTGTTACCTCCAATAAAGTTTACCAATAATTTCAGTGGCATAAATGAAGTTCAGAAATAATTTCCAACAAAATAACCAGTACAAATTAATGTATGAATTATACATTTAATAAAAATAGATTTAAGATTTATTTAGCAGGGCAGCTAAAAGGCTAATATATAAGTAACCCAATCTGCTAGTATTAGATCATGTGGATATCAGTGCTATAAATGAAGTTCTAAAATTATTTTTAACAAAATAGCCAGTAGGAATTAAACTATGAATTGGATAAAAATAAATGTACGAATAATTTCTATTATAATGTACATTTAGAAGAGAAGTTGTAGCACAATTAATGTCCAGTATGAATCTCTAATCGGAAAAAGAATATCCATAATTAAGTTACCCATTAGGAATTTCTAACAAATAATAATAATAATAATAATAATAATGTCCAAAAGGAAGTTTTAGTACAATGATTTACCAGAAAAACAAATCAGAACGACCATGCATATTTGGTATGAATTTATACATTCTGAATTAAAATTTAGAATAAAGTTGTAATAAAATTACATTATTATTACAAAATGACATCATGCTGAAAACTATACTATTGAAGTATAAAGTAAGATCTGTGAAGTGATGTTTGTAAAATACCTAATGTCACTACAGTTAGTTGTGGAGAAAGATGAGTGCAGAAGCAGAGAGAGAGGATGAGAAAATCCTTTATTCTTTCTTTCTGTGGATCAAACGCTCTGAAATGTGTGAAAGGGACTGAACGGAGTCGTAATGAGCTGCAGGGACTCCAGCGACTGAACCAGTGACTGATAAATAGAAGGTGAACGTGTGCGTGTGCGTGTGTGTGTCCCTTTAATTAGTCTACATCGGTCTGTGGATCTAGAGGGTATCTAACTAACTGTAGAAAACTAATTAATATCTAATCAGTAATTTTTATCTAAACTGTAGGAAACATGCACACTGTTTAGTCATTTATCAGTATGAAATGTAAATTACTAGATAAAAAAACTATACATTTATCAACTACATTCACTGTTCTCACACTGTAATCGCAGCACACTCCCGGTCAGTGCTGGAGATAATGAGAGACACTGCAGTGACATCTACTGGTCATCACTTCGAATCTCTTAAATATCTATAATATTACATCACTCAAGGGGCTCCAGAACAGAGAGACATCATTATTTTGGTAAAGTTAAATAATGAGTAATCAGTACAAGTACAAGTACTGTGGTAGTGTGGGTGGTGTGGTCAGGAGGTACCGCTGTTGAATAACGACTTGGATCATGCTACCACTAATTAAGCCTATAAGGAAACCATAATCCAGTCCTTAATAGACTTCTCAAGCTTTTTAGCTCCAGCGAACATGCCTGTTCTAGAGAACTCAATCAGCCTCTCCTCTCCATAATGCTCACCCTATACTCCTTAAATACCCCCCGGGATAAACCAACAGAGTACATGGGTGATTACGCTTTTTCCTACACAGGTAATAATAAATTCATAATATTTCAGTTAAAATATTTATTTAATTCTGTCCCTGGGTTTTACTCAGTCCTTTTACCATAACACATAATCCCATCTGAAACATCTGGAACGCTCTACAAGTCATGTCTATATCAGAAAGTGACATTAGCTGGTTCTTCTGAAGATCATGAAAAAACCTAAATTAAGTTCCCTCATTTGTTTTTCTGTATATTTGATCTTATTGTAACTATGACTGCGGAGGTCGATCTCAACACTCTGTCCTGTTACCTAAATTCATTTTTAGGTCTTATTTGTTTATAATATAAATTTTGGGAAAATCACTACAATATGCTCAGTGTCCTTGTGCTATTAGCATAGCCGCTATTTAGCTATTTTTTAAGTTTTGCTAATTTTTTGCTAAAAACTCGTTCCTGTTACTTTCATTCCCATTAATTATAAAAGAAAAAGAAAAAGGAGCGAGTTCCAGTAACAGAAGTCATTTCCAGTAACAGGAATGAATATTATCTCCTGGTTTATCGATTTAAATAATGCGAATATTAGTTCATTTAAACCTTTTCCAATTCTGTTTGGTTCATCATAATAAATTTGATTAATTTTAGGTTTGAGTATTCTTGATAAGATAAAAATAGCTTTGCATTTTTTAGAAAAATACAATGTGCATGCATATATATTTATGTTTTTGTCATAAATATAAATTATTTTAACATGCAGTCAATCATATCTTTAAAAAAAGTCTTTCTTAAGAGAAAATCAAATGAGTTAATGGACTTGCTTTTAAACATGTCACGTCTGGTGCTGTTAGCTCCTCTGTCCCTTCCACACCCAGCTCTAACGGAGGTTCTCAGGTTAACAACTACACTACCCAGAATGCACTACCCGCTGACATCACGCACTCACCTGATCACGTGACACCTCACCTGCTTCCTCCAGGAAGTCCCGAATACTGATTACTGGCACTATAAAGGTGCACGCCAAACAGACTACCACGCCGCGTATTGTAGGTTATCCTCATACAAAGCGTTACTTATCTATTGTCTCAGTTTACTTTGTGTATGACCTTGCTTTTGTTTTCTCGACGCCGATTCTTGCCTCTGCCTTTGATATTGGATTGTTTGTGTATGACCTGGACTGTACTTTCACCTCTGTCACCTCTGTCTCTCGTTTATGGTATGGTTGTGTCTTCATTGCTCTGTCTACTGGCAATCACCCTTGTTTCTGTATCGACCCTGATTACATCTGTTTATTCTTATAATAAACATACATTGTTTTTATCAGTATCTGCGCTTGTCTGCTGTTCTGTTCTGACCATGACAGAATACGCGGCCGAACTAAATCAGATAGCGGATACTGAGGCTATTAAATCTGGTCTAGCCAACCAAGGGAGGCTACTCGGTCAGCACCAGCAAACGCTCGCTGGTGTGACCCAAGCTGTTTCTGAGCTAGCCCGCCAGCAAACCACGCAGCAGCAACAACTAGCTGAGTTGCTAGCTCACCTCAGAGGCGTAACTGAGCCTAGCCCTAGCCCGTTAGCTGCCCCCAGTATGCCCAATGCTAACTCTTCAGTGCCTGGATTTTCTGTCTCTAAACCGGAGTTGTTTGATGGGGATCCGGAAAAATGCAGCGGTTTTCTTTTACAATGCTCCGTGTTTTTCAGTAATTCACCGCCTACAACCGATAAAGCTAAGATCAGTTTCATTATCTCCCGGCTTTCTGATAAGGCACTCGAGTGGGCTACAGCTATTTGGGAAGACCTTTCTGGGGCTAGTTACACTGACTTTTTGGCTACTTTCCGCTCAGTTTTTGATCATTCACGGTATGGACAGTCTAATGGAGAACTTTTGCTGGCTCTTAAGCAAGGTCAGAAGCCGGTGGCTTCCTACGCTTTGGAGTTTCGCACTCTCGCAGCTGGTAGTGGGTGGAATAACGCTGCTTTGATCAACGTGTTTAGATGCGGACTTAATCCAGATGTACAGAGGGAATTAGCCTGCAGAGATGATTCTCTGACCCTGGATCAGCTCATTTCACTGTCGATCCGGTTGGATCAACTTCTCTCGCGCCGACCCAAGACCAGTCCTCGCACTCAAAACACTCCGCGCTCCCACACCAGAGAAAGCTGCGCCGCCTGCCCCTGAGCCCATGGACATCCAGAAAAACCGGCTGACTCCAGAGGAGCGACAGCGTCGAATCCGGCTTCGCCTATGCCTTTATTGTGGGGAGGCCGGGCATTTCAAGGCTGAGTGTGGTCTCCTGACCCGACCCGTGAATGCTTCAGCCCTGGGACAGGTACGTAAGCATGACACAATCCTTCGTTCAAAATGCTTTTCTCTTCCGGTGAATATTGTTTTGCCTGATGGTATGCTCTCTGTCTCAGCGCTTGTAGATTCCGGGTCGGAGGGGAACTTCATCAGTCTGGACCTGGTTAAGGAGCATAAAGTGCCCACCCGTGAACTTCTACACCCCCTGTCCATCCATGCTGTTGACGGGAAGACGGTTCGCTCCAAACCGGTCACGCTACAGACATTACCCATCACCCTGCAAGCCAGCGCTCTTCATTTCGAGGAACTACCACTTTTCGTGCTTCCCTGCACGGAGCATCCAGTTATCCTGGGGATGCCATGGCTGAAGACTCACGATCCCACTGTCTCCTGGCGCGATGGGGATATCACGGTTTGGTCTGCTCACTGTCATGAACATTGTTTAGCTCTGGATAGTTTAGTTATTCAGTCTACTTCTGTTGAAAGTCCTGAGGTTTCTGATCCCATTGAAATACCCGCTGAATATTCAGATTTTTTAGAGGTGTTTAGCAAGGAGAATGCTACTAAGTTACCTCCGCATCGTTCTTATGATTGTGCCATCGACCTAGTGGAGGGTGCCACCCTACCCAAAGCTAGAGTCTACCCCCTTACTTTAGATGAGGAGAAAGCTATGAATGATTACGTTACCGAAGCGTTGGCGCAAGGTTTCATTCGGCCGTCAAAGTCCCCTGTCGGTTCTGGGTTCTTTTTTGTGAAGAAAAAGGACGGGGGACTGAGACCCTGTATAGATTATAGAGGTTTAAATGCTATTACAAAGAAATTTGCCTACCCATTGCCTCTCATCCCTAGTGCTCTCGAGCAACTACGTACGGCCTCTTACTTCACCAAACTCGATCTCCGCAGTGCATATAATCTGATCCGCATTAGGGAGGGGGACGAGTGGAAAACAGCGTTTACCATTACTAATGGCCACTACGAGTATCAGGTTATGAGCTATGGTCTCGCTAACGCCCCCGCCGTTTTTCAGTCATTTATGAATGACGTATTCAGGGACATGATTGGGAAATACGTAACACTTTTTATAGATGACATTTTGATCTATTCCCCCAATCTTGAATCACACGTTAAGCATGTTCGTTCAGTTCTCCAAAAGCTGTTGGAGAACAACCTGTATGCTAAAGCCGAGAAATGCGAGTTCCACCTTCAGAGAGTCGCATTTCTCGGCTATGTCATCAGCTCCCAGGGAGTTCTTATGGATGACTCGAAGGTAGACGCCGTTACTAGTTGGCCTGTTCCCCAATCTATCAAAGACCTCCAACGTTTTTTAGGATTCGCAAATTTTTACAGGCGCTTCATACGCGATTTCAGCACCATAGCTGCCCCCCTTACAGCGTTGACTAAGAATGCTACCAAAATTCTTAAGTGGTCCCCGGAAGCTGACAAAGCTTTCCAAGACTTAAAAGCCGCCTTTGTTTCTGCCCCCATCCTCAAACATCCTAATCCTGACCTACCCTTTGTTGTGGAAGTCGATGCTTCCAATACTGGCATTGGAGCAGTACTCTCCCAACGCAGCGGTTCACCGCCCAAATTACATCCCGTAGCTTTCTTCTCAAAGAAAATGTCACCAGCGGAGCGTAATTATGGGATAGGGGATAGAGAACTGCTGGCTGTAAAACTAGCTCTAGAGGAGTGGCGTCATTGGCTGGAAGGTGCTGCACATCCATTCACCGTTCTTACAGATCACAAGAACCTAGAGTATCTCCGTACAGCTAAACGCCTAAACCCCCGTCAAGCTCGTTGGTCATTATTTTTCTCCCGATTCAATTTTTCTATTTCGTTTCGTCCAGGCAACCGTAATACTAAGGCTGATGCCTTATCCCGTGTTTTTAGTTCCCCCGACGACACATGCCACGCTTCCGAACCCGAACACATTCTACCACCCACTGTTAAAATAGCAGCCATTAGATGGGAACTTGATGGTTGATTTATGTACCTGAGCAGTTTCGCGATCAGCTCATTAGCTGTTAGGTGTTAGCTCATTAGGTGTTACACGCACGCTACAACTAATCTCAGCTCGGTATTGGTGGGAAACCATGCGAGCTGACGTTCAAACTTTCGTCGTTTCATGTTCTATCTGCGCACAATGCAAGACACCCAAAACCCTTCCAGCCGGTAAGCTATGTCCTCTGCCTGTTCCTGAACGACCATGGTCACATATTGCTGTAGACTTTGTTACAGATTTACCTGAATCTGAGGGCTACACTACTATCCTTACGGTTGTAGACAGATTTTCTAGGGGAGTTAAGTTTATCCCTTTTCCTGCTCTTCCTACTGCTCTTCAGACCGCCCAAGCTATATACACACACATTTTCAGACATTATGGGGTCCCGGAGGACATTTTGTCAGATAGAGGTCCTCAATTTACTTCCCGGGTATGGAAATCGTTCTTTGAACATTTAGGTGTACACGTGAGTCTCACTTCTGGGTTTCACCCTACTAGTAATGGTCAATGTGAGAGAGTTAACCAGGAGTTGGGAAAATTTTTAAGACTATACTGTTTCAAACATGCTTCTGAATGGTCACAATATTTGATTTGGGCTGAAATAGCCCAAAACTCCTTAACTAACTCCACGTCTGGTCTCACTCCCTTCCAGTGCATTCTGGGTTACCAGCCTCCGTTAGCTCCGTGGACAGCGTCGTCCACTGAGATCCCCGCTGTCGACGACTGGATGAAGCGGAGTGAGCAGGTGTGGGAGGAGACGCATCAGCAAATCTCGGAGGTTTTACGGAAATATAAGGAGCAGTCCGACAGACACCGTGGTACCACCCCCCAATACCAACCCGGAGACAGGGTGTGGTTGTCGACCCGGGACTTGAGGTTTGAGGGGGCCTGTAGGAAACTGCTGCCTAAGTATATTGGCCCATTTAAGGTGTTGTCTCAGGTTAACGAGGTGACTTATAAGATTGAGTTGCCTGCTCAGTACAGGGTGCATAACTCGTTCCATGTTTCTCTGCTCAAGCCTCTTGTCCCAGGTCCGCTTGCTGAGGGTGTTCCAGATGACGTGCCGCCCGCGGCAGTGGAGGGGGAGGATTCATCTACCTATGCGGTTCGAGAGGTGTTGGATTCACGCAGGCGTGGCGGTGTGCTCCAGTACCTCATAGACTGGGAGGGTTACGGCCCTGAGGAGCGTTGCTGGGTTGCCACCGGTGACGTGCTGGATCCTGCTCTACTGGCCGAATTTCATGCCCGTCACCCTAGTAAGCCTGCTCCTAGACCCTGTGGGCGTCCCAAGCGCTCACTCTCTTCTTCGGCTCCGGTACGTAGGGGTTCCCAGTCTCGCAACCTCCGCCTGCCCGTCACCTCTGAGGCTATGCCTGGTCCTCCCGCCGGTACTCCCTGCCCGTCGGGTGGACGTCGTCGTGGTCGTCCCCGTTCCGGCTCCGTTCCGACTCCCTTGGGGGGAGGTACTGTCACGTCTGGTGCTGTTAGCTCCTCTGTCCCTTCCACACCCAGCTCTAACGGAGGTTCTCAGGTTAACAACTACACTGCCCAGAATGCACTACCCGCTGACATCACGCACTCACCTGATCACGTGACACCTCACCTGCTTCCTCCAGGAAGTCCCGAATACTGATTACTGGCACTATAAAGGTGCACGCCAAACAGACTACCACGCCGCGTATTGTAGGTTATCCTCATACAAAGCGTTACTTATCTATTGTCTCAGTTTACTTTGTGTATGACCTTGCTTTTGTTTTCTCGACGCCGATTCTTGCCTCTGCCTCTGATATTGGATTGTTTGTGTATGACCTGGACTGTACTTTCACCACCGCCTCTTGGATTATCTCTGATACTGGATTGTTTGTGTATGAACTCTGGACTGTCTCTCATTTATGGTATGGTTGTGTCTTCATTGCTCTGTCTACTGGCAATCACCCTTGTTTCTGTATCGACCCTGATTACATCTGTTTATTCTTATAATAAACATACATTGTTTTTATCAGTATCTGCGCTTGTCTGCTATTCTGTTCTGACCATGACAAAACATGCCTTTTAAATGTCTTTTTAAGTTTTGTTAACAGGACTGAGAAAAAATTTAACCATCTTCGGATTAGAAACAAACCATAATTTAATTACTTTCTCTATATTAATATTCTTTGCAGGCTTATTATAATCTTTACATTTAATTCCTATTGTTCAGTACCCACTATGGATTCCTCAGTGTCTTACATGAATTATTTAATAATTACAATACATTAAATTAAATTATCCACTATGAATCATTGACTATCCACTGGGTCTTTCTAATTTGAATTAGTTAGTATTTACTAAGTATTATTTAGCTATCCACTATGAATTTATCAATTCCACTATGAAGTGTTCACTAGCTGTGAACTATGCATTGTCCATTACATATTATTCAGTAAACACATTAAAATATTTTGTAACTAATATACATTTTCAGTTATCCTCTATGAATGATTCACTAATTACTGTAAATTGTTTACTATCTAATATGAATTATTTTGCAACTAATATGAATTATGCAGTTATCAATTATGAATAACTTCTGTAAATTGCTTAGTATCTAATATAAATTATTTTGTAACTAATGCACATTATTCAGTTATCCACTGTGAATTATTAATAACTGCTGTAACTACTACTAAAAATAATTAAATAATTTCTATAAATTATTCGGTATCTGTTATTTACTACTGTAAATGATTGAGTATCTAATATACAATATTTGTAACTAATAATCATTATTAAAATATCCACTATAAATTATACTAAATACTGTAAATTGTTCTCTAATCTAATCTAATATAAAAATCCACCATGAATTATTTGCTAGCTGTGGTAAATTATTTAGTGTCTTAAAAGTTTAGTATATATTATTAGTTAATCAATTATGAATTATCCAGTAACTTATAGAAACTATTTCATGTCTGTTGTAAATAATTCAATTAATGGTATAAATTATTTTGTTTCTAATATAAATAATTTGGTAATTACTACGGTTTAGTTATCCAGTATGAATTATTCAGCTGTAAGTCCTGTACATGATTCAGTGTCCGTCATTAATCATTTACTATATCTATAAATTCAGCGCTGTAAATGATGTGATGAGAGCACAGTGTACAATGTGTTTGCAGGTCTCTGGGGTTCAAATGGTTAATATGGGGTTAAATAGATGGTGCAGTGCTGCTCCTACCCGCTGCCGGACTCCGCCTTGTCGCTTGGGGGCGCCAGTCCGCTGTAAATCCTCCGCCTCCTCGCGCTCAGAGTCGCTCCTCAGCCATGTTGCAGTAGAGCTCAGCTCTGAGGGCGTTCTTTCCCCACCCGTTTTCAGACAGCGCCCGCCCCTCCTGCGCTGTGATTGGCTGGTAGTTCTCTCTGCTCTGGGCTGGAACGCTTCTGTGATTGGTCAGGAGAACGGCGGACTTGCAGAGAGTAGTAGAGGGGTAGCAGAACCGCTGGATTTTATCAGCAGTATTAAAGACATGCCTTTTTAAAAACAGATCACTGATTAGCAGACTAACGCTGGGATTCTTCTGTTAGAACTGCTGTTTAATGCAACTGTTATATATACTAATATATATTAATTTATTTATCATTTTAATTTAACTTTCATGTTCAATTAGGATAATTCACTCATTTCTTATAAAAATACATGTTCAAACTTTTTTTAATGTTTAACTACTTTATTTCTTTTGAAAGACCAACATGTAAAACACAATAGTTTTACATAACATTAGAACATAACATTGCAATTTTGTTTTAGTTTTAGTATTTGCAGGGTGTGGTTGCAAATTTGTGAGATGATCCATTTTCATATTATATTTTGATTACACTAATTAAGGCCAGCAGAAGAACTTTCATACTGAAGATCTAAGAGGAAACTTTAAAATGGTTCAATTTGAGCCGTAACATAACAATAGGGTAACATCTTCATTAGCAACACTGATATCAGTAAAAATAAGTGCAGCAAAAATCATTAAAAATGTTGTTTGTAGTGTCATATACTCTGCTGCCAGATTTTTTGTCCATTTTATTTTTTATGACACACAATGAGAAAAATATATAGAAAACCCACTGTAAAAAATGTCCAGTGTTCAATTGATATTTTTAAATTGTAGGTTGTAATCTTTTTTTAAACACTAAACTATAGTTAGACTAATTAATTTATGCACTGGTGAAAAATATTAAAGAAAACAGTGTTTGGTATTCCGTACAGAGTGTGAAACTCTGGGCTTATCTAAAAATCGGAGTTTCCCACTGGTAAATATGAGTTTGTGGTGGCTCTCATCTCGTAAATACGATATTTCCCACACGACTTGAAGGCAGCATTATTAAGGCATGGAAATGAGATCCTAATGCATGGCCACGTCTTAATAAAGCGTGGGAACTAGACAATTAAGTTGTGGGGATGACTTATATGGACAGGCCTAATTTTTTAAATGTTTTTTTTTTTATTTTTGCCCCATTTTGGTGCATAATAAAATAAGACAAAAATAAAATAAAAACTAAAATAAGAACCGCTGACCAATCCCAGCGCAGGAGAAGAAACCGCGCTGGCCAATCGCTGCGTGGAGCGGGCGGGACTTGCCGGAATGCGCGTGTGGTAAGCAGCCTGATCCCGCCATTGTGTAGCTGAACCTAAAAGCTGTAATAGAGAAACAGAGCGTTAGCTTCATTACTCCTGCGGAGAGAGCAGACTTTAACCAGGAAAATAGCGCTAAATTAAACCGCAGGGGGGAGAAATGTCAGCCAGCAGCCTCGCTGAACAGGTAAAGACAGGCCGCGTGTGAATATTTAACAGGGAAGGAGAGGAAAAAGGGAGAAAAATCAAATCCCCACCGAGACGGTGCTTAGCCTAGCTTAGCTTAGCGTAGTCTAGCCGCGCAGGCCCTCTGACTGGCGTCTATATAACCAACAGTTATTTTACTTTTTTATTTTATTTTTCCCCTCTCATAACTCACACCTTCATGAATCACCTGGACCCAATCCAGAGACCGAAAGGCCAAGGGAACAAAGGTAAGAACACGCGGATTTATCTCTGCCTTTTTAAGCTTTAACGTGAAACTTTGCGATGCGCGTGCTGCTGCGCTGCTGCCCGGTGTTCTGCCGAGTTCTGCTACCCTGTCGAAACGTGCTACCCTAGCGTGTTTAATATTTAACTTAAAAATGCATCTAGATTATTAGAACAGGCAGTAGAACAGTTAATATTATCGAATTTGAATAGCCTAAATCGCTATAAAAATTAAGGATAAAGTTAGGCAATGTAGGTGATTAAATTCATTTATGTATATACATATATTTTTTCTATTATTTTTTAACAGTTTTAACACTCAAGCAAACGATTAATGTGTGTTCAGATTGCACAATGCACCCAGGAAGTAAAAATAATTATCAGGAAAAACTAGAGGTGGGTAACCCAGGTCTGAGAATAACACATGAAAACAGTTACGCATGCGCAGAGCCGCTTAGTAACACACATCGATGGGTAGCATAACTCGCCAGAACACCACCATTAGCAACATTAGCTTCAGGCCTGTTTCTGGAGAAGAACCCACATTTTCTCTGATGTGCACAGTAAAACCAGCTTTAAATACTTTTTTAAAGCTAGTTGGGACGTTTTAAACACCACAGTTCATCTGTGTGAGTGTGTTTGTTGAACTGGTGTGTGTAAATGAGCAGACTGTCTGAATCCAGGCCAAACCCTGCTGTAGAACCAGTAGCGACTGGAGACAGAGAGAGGATGACTTGAACCCCTGGGACATCTTACAGCGTGTGTATAGACAACTAGCGTATACAGCTCACACAGATAGACATAACTGCTATATCACTTATCACTATATAGTTTAGTTTAAAAGATGACATATATCAAAATTTTAAAGCCCGTGTAACTTTCTGTTTCTCAGCCATGCTCATACGGGGCGCACATGGATGGGACCCAATTGGTATTGCCAAATGAACCCAGTTATTATAGCCTAGTTTAATCCCACATGGAGATTTGCTTAGATGGGCTCCAACACGGACTTCTATCTTGCAGTGAGGCCAACATGAAACCTATGGATCAAACTTTCCAGTTTCTAGTTGGGCTAACCAGTCAGGCCCCACATAGATATACAGCTCTGGAAAAAAAATTAAGAGACCACTTCAGTTTCTGAATTAGTTTATCTGATTTTGCTGTTTATAGGTATATGTTTGAGTAAAGTCAGCATTTTTGTTTTATTCTGTTAGCTACCGACAACATTTTTTCCAAATTCCAATTTTGTCATTTAGAGCTTTTATTTGCAGAAAATGAGAAATGGCTAAAATAACAAAAAAGATGCAGAGCTGCAGACCTAAAATAATGCAGAGAAGTTTATATTCATAAAGTTTTAAGAGTTCAGAAATCCATATTTTATGGAATAAACCTGTTTTTTTAATCGCATCTTGGCATGTTCTTCTCCACCAGTTTTACACATCGCTGTTGGATAACTTAAATCCACTCCTGGTGCAAAAATTCAAGCAGTTCAGCTTGGTTTGATGGCTTGTGAGCATTCATCTTCCTCTTGATTATATTCCAGATGTTTTCAACTTCTAGATATATAACGTAGGAACAATGCTCTACAGCCTAAGTTTTAAAATGTTCTTTTTAGATGTTTTCGAGCTTGTGTAACTTATTTTCTAACTTATGGACCTAAGCCTAATCATTACCACCTAGTTTAATCTTTTATTGTTTCTATCTAGGCCCCCCCATGCCTACTGCATGTGCCGTGTAAAACTCCATTTTTAACTTTTACTTTAACTCCTGTTGGTCCCCTCACTGTCTTTCTGTATGTGGGGCCAACATGGAACCTGTGGACAAAACTTTCCAGTTCCCAATAGTCTCAAACCAATCTGGCCCCACATAAGCGTGTTAGCTATTTGAGTTTGGTCTCACTGTAGGCCTAGAAAGTCTAGAACATCTGCTGCTGCCTTTAGAGCAGCATCCCTTCTCTTGTTAGGTTAGCTGCAGGTGGCTAGCTAACATAAGGCAGCAGCATGGTTAGCATTTGAGCTCCAGCACTCTTACAAACTCAGTATGTGAGAGAAGGTTGAACCGTCAAACTTTGGATCTGTTTCATTTAAACCACTTATAAAGAGCTGGTTGGTGTGAAGATTTCTAATATTTGTGCACACCCTTTGAAATAAATGCTGCATTCAGCCACCCAGTGCTGAGACACAGATGTGCACACACATCTTGTCTTGTCTCGTCTCTGTAGAAGAGAAGTACTTGCCAATAGAATAAGAATATTTCCAGCAGGTGAACTTGAACTTGTTGGCCCCATGCCTAATGCCAGACACGGACTAGAGGTGTATAATTGAGCGTTGGAACTGTTGAATGATGGTGCTCCATCCAATACTTTTGAGAATTTGAGGAGTTTAATTGTTTCTGAGCAGTCCAATATTTATATGGAATGCTCCAGAATCTAGTAGAATACCTTTCATGATGGGCAGCGAAATAAAGCCTTTAGTGCCATTTATTTCAGAAATAACAAGTGATTGAACAGGTTTCTCAATATTTGTCTCTGTGTAATGTCTTTTATTTTAAGGGTAAAATCAGAAACTTTTAACATATTAAAGTACATTTTCTACAGCTATGTAGAAAGCTACAGGAAAATCTGATTAGTTGACCCTCATACTTTACATGACTTGGCAAGTTTCCTGTAATAAAAGCCAGTGAGTGACAGATGCTGAAAATAATTTATGGTTGAACATCAGAAATGTGTTTAAATCTGAAACCGTAAAATAAACACAGCAGAAGGTTCAACACGACCACAGGTTTAGACCATAATTAATAGTGGGAGATTTATCCGCTCATTGGTGACTCAGTGGTAGGATTCTTTTATGTTACAAGGTCCCTGAGTCCAATGCCCTGCCAGTGCAGTGATGGCAAGGTTTTATGGGGCATTGTTTATTTTTTTCCCCTAAATAATTCTACACATTGTGTGTACACCGTTCCATTAAAAACACCCTGCTGCTCTGTAGCCACATGACTTCACCTGGACCAATCCACAGACATTAAAACAACGTGGAGGAGAACTCAAACGAGTCAACTCAGAAACTTGAGCGGATTGCATGAAAGGAAAAATACTATAATTTTATATACTATTAATGATTCTTTCAATTGTTTACAGGATAAAATGTTGCATTGATCATGATAATATTGAGGTGCTGTCGCTCGCCACTAGTAAGAGCTGGTGTTTTTGAAATACAGCATCTTTGTTCATTAGAAATGTTGCTGTGATACAGTTCGAGCTGCTCATTGATTTAGATTTAGTTCCATTTATTTAGTTAATACTTAAACTCAAAACAAAGTGGAGCAAACTCTGTTTTTGGTATCCAATGGTTACAACTTTTTGATGTGTTGTTTAAAAGCTACCTCATGCATAGTCAGTATGTTTCTTCATTGTTCTAGGGAAGGAAAATTCATGATTCACTGTTACTGTACTTGAAAGTGCCTGAAAGTGGTTTGTTTAAAAAGGGGCATGTTTTGCATATGCATTGACTCTTGTAGAGCTACATAACCTCTGTTGTGCTCTGAGCCCAGAGTAAATGAATGAATCTGTGATTAGTCACAAATAGATATCTGTGAAATCATGCATGAAAAATGACTTACAAAAAGGCCTGTAAGGATGCCTTGGGTTAGCTGTACATAGAGGAGGTTTGTGAATACAGTATTTTGTGTGTGACAGGCCTTTTGTTTTTTTAGCTTTAGTTTGCTTAATATACCTTTCTCTGTCCTGTTGTTGTCTTCCTAAATTTTCTTCATTTTGTTGGGTGCATGGTGATAGGAAGACCAAGTTTGGCTTAATCACGTCTTCATGTATTTATTATATCAAACTAAAAGCCCTCTGAAGAGTTTTTTTATTTGTTTCATGGCGTTTCATAAACTTTTAAAGTGGCTGCAGTATTTATTTACAAAATAAGTCTAGTGGAACCACTGTTTTAAGCTAAAACTACTGTTTGTTTTGCCATGTTTTGTAGTACAATGCTGCTTAGCATTGCACCCCCCAGTGTCTGTAGTTTAAGTTAATTCGTTTTTGTATTGTTTTTAATGATTTTAATTGCATTTACCCAAACAACTAATAATCAGAAGTGGGGTTTTTAGTCTTTATCAAAGGATAATCTGTCTTGGGGTTGCTGTAGCATTTGCCCTTTAAGGCATGCAAGTGGCCAAATGGGTTGCTTGTGGAACTTTTGCAGGTGTAAATGGAGTACCACTCCCATCTCTGCAACGTATGAAGAGGGTTCTTATCATGTCTTTTGATTGTTAAAGTACCCCACCTCCCATTCAAAACTGTCCATACTTTGTAGAATTGTTTTTATTTTACAGCATAGTATTTGTAGTAATTGTCACATTACTGTGTATAAATGTTATCAAAATGGTGTACATTCTGTGACAACTTTTTAAAAAAAAGAAATATCTGATGTCATTTTAAATGTCTTTCCCTTTTCCAGTGCAAAACGGAGCTGTTACCCAAAAGGAGACTCTAAATGATGATGAGTTTGAACCTTATCTGAACGCTCAGCCCAGACAGGTAGGTCCTGTTACACATCTGAACAATAGATGGAGCTCAGAGACATAAACAGTGACTCACCTATTCTAGCCCTCCTTTCATTGCCTATTATACCTCTTAATTGCGCCCTGGTCACGGCGCTTTGTTTCCCGAATAGAAGACTCTGTAACTGCATTGTTCTGTTTCATTTAAAATGCATTCAGAAAAGCTTTTCTACAGAATTCAGGGCATTAAATGTCACTCTTATTTGATGTGCTTTGACTGAACACAGCTTTTAGTTGGAGATTTCTTATATTGTTGATAAAGTAGTCTTCAAATGGTCACTGTTGGGGATTACTAGAAAGATATACATTAAATGCATGTTTGAATTGGTTTTAAAATTGATGCATCACTCCAAGGATTAGATGCTATATTAGTTGACGTCAGTAAACTCATTCTTCCAAAGTGCCGGTATGCTTGTATGAAATGGCATACTTTTAATTAAATTAGTAAAATGAACAAAGTTTGTTTGTTGAACTGCAGAGCTAATCAGATTTTACATGATGCTGGGCTAAAGTACATACTCACATTGAGCCACATATTTTACTGTCATTTGTATTTTGTAATGCGTTTGTATTTGTGTATAGTAATGGTTTCATGCTTCTCAGTTGTAGTGATTATAGGATTTTATAATAAATGTCAGTATATTTAAGTACTGCAACAGAACAGTCTAGTCTAAAGCTCTGTCATAATTGTTTTTTACTTTACTTTATTAACAAAAAAATAAATGATCCTGATATTCAGTTTAATCAACATCTCCCAGCACTTACAGCAGTCCATTTGCTCTCATGACGTGATCGAGTGATCTTTCTTGTGAGAGAAAATGGAACAGAGGAGGGGAATAAAGGGTCCAGTATTCCCGCTATCAAAGGAATGCTGGGCCCTTTGTAGTGAATCTGTGCCACTATGTTTCCCCCCCTTAACACTGGGCTGATTTCTGGTGTGTAAATACCCGAGGACTGGAATCACAGCCAGGATCCAACCCTACGTCCCCAAACCTGGTTCCCCATCCTGGAGACCCAGTAGTTTTAAATCTTTGTTTCCCATCTGGTGTAAATCCTAGCTTTATACAATTTGTGAGTAACTTAATGAGTTATGCCAAATATCTGATTCAACTGAGCCTGTGACAACTATTTTAAATTATCGTGCAGTATAAGGACATGACGTCATTAATTTTTGCTAATGTCAGTGTCGTCCATTATTTAAAGGCGAGGAGAACTTCAACTTCAATATTAACTTTTAGGCCTGTCGAGATAATTACATTATCGACTTCATACAATAAGTGTTCATGACCAAAATAATTTTTGATAATCTGTATATTCTCTTGTAATTATTCTTGTTTGTTCACATATGACAGTGAACACTATTTTAGACAGTCATGCAATGACCAATGCTTCAGTAACTGTGACTCTACACATTGTGGACTGCAGTACGTAAAGTTTATACATTGCCAAATGTATATCTACCTAAATAATTTATGATTTATGTGATTATTCTTTTTAATTTGTAACCTTTAAATGAATAAGACAGTAGGTTTTATCTTTTATTTATTTGGTTACTTAAATGTTTTATATTGACATTAGATTTATAATGGCATCATTATGAGCATTGCTGTATTGTTCACGATTAGGTTTTTTAAATGCCCAAAAAAAAAAACATGAAATTTGCAACAATCGGTATTGGACCTAGTGAAATTTAGGCATCTGTTATTTTGTCACTTCCTATGAAAGTTTATGAAGATGTTTGGTGGACAGGGGTTTTCTTCGAGGACACATGGAAGTGGTCTGAAGAGTGAATGAGTTTTTAGACATGCTGACTGACTGCCGGGAAAAGGACCAGACCTGAGTAGCAAAATATTAATGATGTTAAATATTAATATAATGTTTTAGCGTTTAAAATAATAAAAAAATATTGGAATCAGTGAAAATATTCCAAAACATTCTGCAATAAATGTCAAACATTTATCTTATTAATAAGACGGCCTTCATGTTATGGGCTTGTTTTGCTTATATGGATTGATCCTATTCTTGCAATTCCATTGTGTCAGTGGTGACTTATTTTTAGGCTTAATCTGGGTTTGTTGTTCAGATTTATATTGTCTGTAGAAAGATGTCTCCATTTATTAATGCCCTGTTTCTTCATCTTTGCAGAGCAATGCCTATACGGCCATGTCCGACTCCTATATGCCCAGCTACTACAGCCCCTCCATAGGATTCACCTACTCGCTGAATGAAGCGGCATGGTCTACGGGTGGTGACCCCCCAATGCCTTACCTGGCCTCTTACGGACAGCTTAGCAATGGGGAGCACCATTTCCTCCCTGATGCCATGTTTGGCCAGTCGGGGGCTTTGGGGAGCAACCCTTTCCTGGGACAGCACGGTTTCAACTTCTTCCCCAGTGGGATTGACTTCTCGGCTTGGGGAAGCAGCAGCTCTCAGGGACAGTCCACTCAGAGTTACGCCTATGCCCCAAGCTCACTAGGCGGTGCTGTGATTGACGGACAGTCTCCCTTTGCAGCCAATGAGCCACTCAACAAGGCGGTGGGGATGAATAGTTTGGACCAGGGCATGGCGGGGCTTAAGATAGGGGCAGCAGGAGGGGACATGGCTCCTAAAGTTGTTGGCTCTGGACTTCCTGGTGGCCCTCTTAGTCAGGTTTCGACAGCTCCAAGCATGCCTGCGGCTTCCATTGCCCCTGCCAAAGCTGCTTCCTGGGCAGATATCGCTAGCAAACCGGCCAAACCACAGCCCAAACTTAAGACCAAGGGTGGTCTGGGTGGGACGAACCTTCCACCTCCGCCAATTAAACACAACATGGATATTGGGACTTGGGATAATAAAGGGGCAGTGCCCAAAGCTGCAGCTCCTCAGCAAACCACCATGCCCACCAATGGACAGCCACCCAATCAGGTCTCTCCACAGCCTGGCACCACTGCCGGAGGTGTGCCGCAGCTTCCCATCAGCAATGGACAGTTGGTACCCCCTACTGGTCAGATTGTTCAGCACCCTCAACCTCCAAATGGCCAGCAAAGCATGGCCCAGCATCCTCAGCTTTCTCAAGGCCCTCCTCCTGCCCCGCCCCAGCCATCTCAACCAACCCGCTGGGTACCGCCCCGTAACCGTACCAACGGATTTGGTGATGCGGTGGGTGGTGCCGGGACTGGCCAATCGCCTCCCAGTGCCGGGCTGGGTGGTGTTCCTGTTCAGTCAGAGCCACACCCGGTTCTGGAGAAGCTTCGTCTGGTCAACAATTACAACCCGAAAGACTTTGATTGGAACCCCAAGCAGGGTCGTGTGTTCATCATCAAGAGTTACTCTGAGGACGACATCCACCGCTCCATCAAGTACAACATCTGGTGCAGCACGGAGCACGGGAACAAGCGCTTGGATGCAGCGTACCGCTCCCTTGGTGGGAAAGGTCCGCTCTACTTGCTCTTTAGTGTCAATGGAAGTGGCCATTTTTGTGGCGTGGCGGAGATGCGATCGCCCGTGGACTACAACACCTGTGCTGGCGTGTGGTCGCAGGACAAGTGGAAAGGGCGCTTCGACGTACGCTGGATCTTTGTCAAAGACGTTCCCAACAGCCAGCTAAGGCACATTCGACTGGAGAACAACGAGAACAAGCCCGTAACCAACTCGCGTGACACGCAGGAGGTTCCCCTCGAAAAAGCACGTCAGGTGCTCAAGATCATCGCCAGCTACAAGCACACCACCTCCATCTTTGACGACTTCTCACACTACGAGAAGCGCCAGGAGGAGGAGGAGAGTGTGAAAAAGGTAAAATTGCTGCATTTGCTCAAGTTTTTAAGTTATTATTCTGTGTAAGGCTGTATTGTTTGTAACCTGGTGTCATGATATAAAAAACACTATTGTATATAAAGTCAAATCTTTAATCCAGTCAGATAATTGGGTTCTGAATACAGAGTACATCACTGGCTGGGGTTTCAACACAGCAAACCCATTTTTTGCATCTGAACTATTAGTTAAAAATCAATACTGTTTGTTGAAGAATGTAATTTACAATAGTACAAAATGAATTGGTAGTGTCAACATTCACACGTATATTGCAGAAGAAATGCTACAATATGTGTGTCCCCTTCTTTTTTATGGGTTTTAGTAGGACTGCAAAAATAAAAGAATAATTACATTTACAAATGGGACAGTCGATCGGCAGTGTATTGGTATCGGCCGATTTTTCAGCCGAAATACGGTATCAGCGATCAGCGAAATTCCTCTGATTTATCCTAACTGATTCAGGAGTTTAGGGTTAAGCAGTTCTGTGTGTGGTTGGGTGGTGAAACTGCTCGCTTACAAGAAGCTTCAGTTCTTGTAAGCAGCTCATCCAACCACTAGTCAGAGCTGCAGCAGCACTAGCCCATCTCTCTTCACTCAGTCAGAGCTACAGCTCAGCCACGGGCTACAAAGGCAGCTCAGCCAGTCTGGAGCGTTTTACAGTTTTCATTAAGTTTTCTTTAAGTTAAGTTAATCTGTATAGGAAATAAAGGTTTTAACCCAACTAACCGGATAATACAACTCTACAGTTCATCTTTCAGCCCAACCAGTGAGCTCACAACCTAATAGCAGCAGCTTAGAGCAGCAGTCACGGAGTCACTGCTCGGATTACGTTATAAACCGGTCAGTTAGCGCGCTGCTAACCTCAAGATGTTTATAACTACGGAGTTTAGTGGACACGGCCGCCAGGTTAGACTGTTGAGGGCTACTGAAGAATATTAAAGGCAGTTGGAGGTTATTGAAAGGGTTATTGGGGCAGAAATCATTACGGGCTGGTTAGATAAGTAATTCACGTCCTCGTCCCTCGCTGGGGTGAAACTGTGACTAGCGCTGTCACAGTGATGTTAACTTACATCATTGAAACAGATTTCGTTCTTTCCAACTATTTGTGAATTTAGTTAAAAGCTGTTTTATTGCTGTTACGTTACTTACTAAAAACATGGAGTTTAAATCAGGTCCGCGCTCTTAATTACAGTTTATGAGGGCGGGCAGAGTCAGGCTGGATTTTTTTGCCCAATCTAAGCTCTAGCTGGAGCGATGGATTACTGTTGTTCTTATTAAAATATTGTATTATTATCTGTATATTAACAGAAAGTGAGATATTTTAAGCAGTATGCTGACTGAAAAACAGGCTGAGTAATAGGGCTGTCCCTAACGATTATTTTTTAAACGATTATTCTAACGATTATTTTTTTCGATTAGTCGACTAATCTATTCATTGAGAAACATATTTAAATAATTATTTTACGTTTTAAAGCAAACGATAAATTACTATATTTATATATAACAACAACAACAACAACAACAACACAAGCCTACTAAACCAAACCCCACACTTATAATCACTTAGATGTACAGCACGTTGTTTAGATCTTTAACGCTAAAAATGGATAAGCTCCCATACACCACAACCGTGTGTTGCACTGTTTTCTGTGACCGCTAGATTTTGTGACCACTGGCAAGTAGTTCTCAGCAGACCGGTGCACTGGCCGATTCGAAACGTGTTCGTTTCTAATGTTTACCCCGACTGGCCAAAACGGTTCAGTTTAGGGCTGAGGGTAAGGTGTAGGTATTGAAAGCTTCCGTTTTGCCAATGAACGCTCATAACCGTGAGCACTGGTCACAAAATTCCGACGGTGACAGAAAACGGTGTGACACCGCAGCTAAAATAACTTAAGGCAGCTAGCTTAGCTAAACACCTGAACTTATGAATAATGCTACTGTTTCTGGAAACTGCGAAATGCCATGCACAAATATAAACCAAAAATGTATAATTTCTGCCTGTGGCAGGTTTAAAACCTTTGGTAGACAGCCTTAAGTCTTTTTAAGGACACCCGCGGAGACCCTGATGTAAACGGTAACTTACTGTGTGACCCTGTTGACATAGTGCTCCTGGATGTTTGCGCTTCAAGTGCTCCTTTTGCACGTATGGCAGAGGACCACATTGTTGCCCTTTTGCGTGAAATGCTCCCAAACTTTAGAATCCCGCTGGCGTTTTTTTGTAGCTGGAGATTGCTCTCCGGAGTCCAAGCTCTCTAGAGCTTAGATTCTCTGCCCGAACCCGACATGACCCGAGGCCCGCCCGTAAATCCTACCCGGGCTCCAGAAAATAGTCCGAGATGTAGGCGTCTGTTTTTTAATTATATTTTTATTTAAAAAAAAAATAACGAAAACTGAAAGTGAAACTAAACTAATTTATTTATAAGCGCTGTTTTCACTACCGCAGTTCTACAGCGGGGGTGTTGTGCCGATTCTGTCCGCGAAGCGGGAGTCAGATTCAGCAGAGAGTCGGATTCGGCACAAACGCCGCGGTCCGCGGTGTCAGTTGTAAGCGCTCGCGCTAGCCGCAAAATACGGCAGAAAACACTGAGGGAGCTGCAGAATTATGAATGGGACTAGAATATGAGCACGAGGAGATCAAAGAGAACCTTCACCTGTGAGTAGCTCTCACCAGAACAAGTCAGAACAATCTCTCTCTCTCTCTCTCTCTCTCTCTCTCTCTCTCTCTCTCTCTCTCTCTCTCTCTCTCTCTCTCTCTCTCTCTCTCTCTCTCTCTCTCTCTCTCTCTCTCTCTCTCTCTGTGTCTCTCTCTCTCTGTGTCTCTCTCTCTCTCTGTGTCTCTCGCACGTGAACTCCTCCGCGTTTGACTTGCAGAACTGTGTTTAGCTGTTCTTAAAAATCATTTTAATTAAATAATAGTTCTATGCTTCTATGTTACCGTGTTAATTAACATAATTCTGATCACATTTCGCTCATTAAAACAGCCCGAAAACAGCCAGTTGGAGTTTTTGGGCCCGATCTAACCTCTAATGCTCTCCACAGGCGCCGCCATGTTTACGACGCGCCGACGCACGTTATGCAAATTGATGTATTTTTGTAATCGATGACGTCGATTATGTCGACGCGTCGCCCCAGCCCTACTGAGTAACACTCGTGTTTATTTACTATCAGCGTAAATTACCAGTGTTTGCTTAGGCATGAATGTAATTAGGGGAATCTGTACCAGGTTTGCCTGGCACCTGTGTGGCATTAATGTGGCATTTGGCCCCGCCCAAGATCGGTATCGGCGATCGGAATCGGCCCCAAAACACTGATTGGTCCATCTGTAATTACTATGCAATATTTTGTATTTCAGCAATATTGATTGCAATACTGTGCAAGCATAGAGCATGTCCTAGCATAGAGTAGGGGGACGTCTGTAAAAAATATTTCACACTTCTAATTAGTAATAAAACTTCTGAATCCGGACTGCAATAAAAAAAAAAAAAACAGGAGGACAGTTTTTCTGGCTTCCCCCACAACACAACATGGCTATTTTATTATTATTATTATTATATTATTTGAGGTGGCGAAACGCATAGATGTGGGTCCGAACGGGCCTAAATTTACCGAAGGACCACTGAGTTCAGCGAAAAACAATAGGTTATTCAGCCTGTAATTTTCTCAGAGGTCGTCTGAGAAAAACACGTATGTGGTCAATCCAGACGGAAATAAAATCACAGAGAAACACCAACCCCCCCAAAAGAGAACATTACCCAGGACCCCCCGTGAAACTAATCCTGTCCAGAAAGGACTTTATACACAATTTGTTCACAAAGTTAAGAAGATATAATGTCCAGCCCAAGTTTTTAAGGAGGTTACTTGTACTTGCCCAGTATTGTTTAACCCATCAAGCGGCTGTATGTTGGTCAGCTGATGACTTCTGTACAATGACAGAACTAAACATTGTATCTTAAGTTCCTGGGGGTGGAAAGTGTACACGATAGTTGTGTGTTTAAGTTATGTTTTTCATCCCTCCATGTCAGACAGGTTTGAGACCAGTTATTTAAATGACTTTAGCATTTGCTAATGTTCTTAATTGTAGTCGTTTAAAAGTTGTAGTGCTAGGAGTCCAGAAACACCAAGGGTTGTTAAAGCTAGTCATTAAGTGAAATGTGGTGTTTAAACCATTTAACATAATCACTAGAGAGCAGCTGACGGTGCTCTGTTAATATAAAAATACAGCCAGTGTTTAAAATGTTCCTCTGCATTAAAACTAAATGTGTGACCTGTTGGCAAAGTGCATTCTGCTGTGCTTAACCCGCTGTTGTCAGAACTCACTAAAATAAATGTGCTGCTGTTTAAAGACTGAATGAATCTGAAATATCTACTATGCTCAGGGGGTCATCGGTTTGAATCCTGGATGATGTTTCTTGCTGTTAGTCCAAGAGACTAACATCACTGCTAATGTGATCTTGGTCAGCACAGGTGTCTTTTAGCTGATGGATTGAAGCCAGGTTGCTGCACTTTCCTCCGAGCACACTGACTACTCAGTGATTCTCTATCAATAGTGATGCCTCCAACCCTAGGAGAGAGTCCTAATGAGTTTGTTGGGTAAATGGTCTTCCAAACTGGAAAGAAAATTGGATAAAAAAAAATAAAAAAGTCTGCCTTCTGCTACAGTTATACCTTCAGTTTTATGATTTAAAATGAGAGGTACGACTGATCTGGTACTAGATGATGCCAAAAAAAAAGTAACGCAGAGTATTTTATTGCATACATTAAGGTGATTTAATAGTGGGTTATACCTGGAACTAGAACCACTTTAGTCTCATGAAGTTCAGCAGCAAAGTTCAATATAATGTAACCGAAATTGTCCTGCTCTATAGTGCTAACTTGTTTGAAAAATATTCTTTTATTCAGTGACATTTTCTCTTTCAACTTTTTAAAAGCAACAGATGCTAAAATGCTAAGTGCAGTTTAACCACACAGTCAGTTCTCTTGAGATTTGTTTAGAAGAGTCCAGAGAACACTCAGGCCAACATGAAAATAATATATGTAATAATCACTGATCTAAAAGTGTTATTTGTTTGTATGTCTCTGCTAAGTGTTGCATTACATAAGTTATATAAAATACATTTGTAATACAAAATGTACATGTCAAAATAATTACTGAGAATCAGTTTACTCTCAACAAAGTAGAATGGAACAGTTTACACAGCAATGAAATATACCATCACTAGATTTTTAATTGTGGGGGGGACTTTACAAATGTTAATGAATATTAGTTTTGAATGAAATGTCTGTCCGTCTGTCTAGACAAGTTTGGACACACCTCATTTCATGTTTTTACTTTTCCTACATTGTAAATTAATACCGTCATCCACACTATGAATAAACACATAAGGAATCATGTTGTAAACTTGTAGTAAACTTTGTTAAACAAACCAAAACACTCAATCATTTTGATGGCTATTATCTGGAGTTCTGTTAACTTGCGGTTTCCTCCTTTTCTAGAGTGGTTCTGATTAGAGCCAATTTAATCAGTTTCATTCTGTTTTTGATTGTCTTTTTGACGGCATTTCTTAAAATTATTCAACTTTATTTATTGGCTCCATAATATAGATTAGAACATTACTTAAATAGAGCTATTCACTGTATACCAGCTCTGCCTCTTCACAACTGTACAACTGATGCTTTCAAACACATTAAGAGGCAAGAAATTGAAGTTATTAACTCTTGATGAGTTCAGCACAGCTGTTAACGGAAAGCTGTTCCAGGTGACTCTACCTCATACAACTGACTGAGAAAATTCAGCCAAGATGTGCAAAGCTACCACCTTAGCAACCACCTAATCTCTTGCTTAGATTAATAAAAAAAAAAACATTCTGGTTTGTTTAACATTTTTAATTTACTAAATAATTCCATGTTTTTCTTCATAGTTAGGATGACTTTACTTTTAATACACCATGCAGGAAAAAAGAAAAAAACTCAGATTTTACGGTGTCACACTGAGATTTACAGCTGCTTTGTGTGTTTACCTGTGCAGGTGGAGGTGCAGGGGAGCGATCCGTACTCGAGTAACCCCAGCCGGAGTCACTACCGACTGCAGGTAACCATCACCTACGTCATAAACAAGGCAGTGTGGTCTTGGCCAGTGTTATCTATGGGGTCTTAGCACACTGTTACACCTGAGCTGCACTTTTTCAGTGCTAACCCTGGTTTCTCATTTTAATATGTGCTCAAATGAAGAGTACTAAGAGCACACTGTTTGTTTTACTGTGGCAAGCCTGTTTTTTTTTTTTTTTTTTTTTTTTTTTTTGCTTGTCAAGCAAAAGTCTTTGTGGAGGCAAAATATCTAAAATTGTGCAAATTAAGTTTTCCCAGGACCAATTTTGACAAACAGTGTAAACATGATTGTATTTTTGGCTCATACATTTTGTTACCTAGATTATAAAGTACCGGTAAGGAGAATTAAGATTAAGACTTAATGCTTACAATCCTGCAGGAGCATCGTGATGTATGTTTAGCTGAGTGGGTGTACAACAGGGTAAAAATGGCATCAGCACTGTGAATTTAACTGCACTTTACACTCATATCTGTAGGCTTAAATTATAGCTGCTGTTTTAGTTTCTGATGACCATAACTACCCAACACTGGTTTACAGAGAATTGATGTTATCACAAACAGTAGGGCATGACATGGGATCATTCACATTACTATCTAGTAGTTTTTATGTCAATAAAAAATAAAATGAAAGAAATAAGGTTCTGTTTACATTACTAGTCTCATGTAATTAATTAATACATATTTGAACTGTAACCTACATGTAATGGACTGCATATGTACAAGAATGTTTTATCCAAGGTGCCTCGGTTGTTTTACCTGCTGCCAGTATTGTGCTGAGCAGACTCCCCTCTGATTTGACTGTTCACATTCAGGTTCAATGCCCATACATAGGATGCCAGGATGTGTGCAGATCCTTAGAAATGCTAAGTCTTTCTGTTAGTCTTTCTTTTTTAATCTGTTAAGCTAAAAACATGCCCTGAATGTCTTGGAAGCTGTCTCAGAGCAAACAAGCAGCTGGCTATCACAGTCAGAGGGAGGAGTCACTATTTTATACAATCACATGGATACAAGATGGATTAAATGCATCAGGCCTTATAGTTTTCCTATTCTTAAGATATATAAAAGGTTCTATACAGGTGCTTTTATAAATTTACTCCTAAAGGTACAACACAATCCTTAAGACTTTAAACTGTTCTCTACAGTGAGAGAATGCACTCTGCCGCTAAGTGAAAGGCCACGTTAAATGACCGAGCAGGGTCAGGGATGCTGAGTTAGTGCGCGGAGGTCACCTCTGAGCCGATGTCTACAGACATCCAAACTTCACATAGATTCATGGAATGGGATTCCATGGTCGAGCAGCTCCAGCCAAGCTTTACATCGCCAAGCGAACGGATTCTTTTGGCAATATAGTGTATATAAAAAGGTTAAAATGGAGCAACTGATATTTTGAAATAGAAATTTAAATGCTGTGGTGCAGTTATATTACTAAAACTAAAGGTCCTGAAAACGTAGCCTTAAGGGTTTTCACCCAGTGACTGTTCCTGTTTTTACCCAGCCTTAGCTTTATCTAGTACAGAATGACTGCTGAAAAGTGTTTTGTGTGTAGTATTTTAGTTATTTATTTGTTACTGATTGATCTTTCTTGCTTTCCTTCAGGATCGCCAAGGACGTGTCAAGTAAAAAGCCACTGGTTTGGGCAAAAGACTGACATAGTCCTGCTCTCCTTACACCCTGATCTTTTCACTGAATACACCGGGGAAAAGACTTAACCGAGGATTCAAAATATGAAAAAAAAAAACAACGAATGAGAAAAAGAAACTAAATGAAGACTCTTCTCTTGATTTCTGTTGACTTAAAAGACTTACTTTGAACTTGTAGTAAAAAGAAAAAGAAACGATTATTCATAGGACTACGACTTAATAATTCTATAGGATTCTTAGGTGACCATTTTCCCTCCTTTTTTCATCCCATCCCTCTTTTGCTGCCTCTTACTTTTTCCTGACTTTTGTTTTTCTTCCCAATTTTTATCTTCTGTTTTTACTGTCCAAAAGCAAGGCCTGACCTCTTTCTCAGTCAAATCTAGAGTGGATTTTTTTTTTTCCTTTTTTAAATAGTGCCCCATTTGAGTGGCAGTCTATTTAATTTGTCTTTAAGCCCTTCCCCAGTTTTTATTGGAGTTGAAATGATCCAATCGGGATGTCCGGTGGGAGTTGCCTTCTTTGTGGATGTCGCTTTGTGTAGCCTGTGCGACGTAAAAAAGGAAGGAAAAAAGGAAAACAAAATAAAGATGTATGTTCTGATCTTATCGCTCCCTTAAGAATCAAAGAAAAAAGGTAAAAATGAATGTTCATGAATGTTTTTGTTGGTTTGTTTTTGTTTTTCCCACCTTCTCATTTCTCATTGGTCAGAGATTGCAAAAGGACGGGGTCAACCGAGCCATAATTGAGTTTAGCCGTTTATCATTTTGTTTTACACTGCGCAGAAACGCGGAGGCCATGTTTATGGTCGTCGTTGGACTTTTGTTTTCCTTTATTTCAACTTTAAAAACAACAGAACTAGTTGCTATGGGCTTTTCTTCATGTCCTCCTGTTTGTTTTCCACTTCTGTTTCTTAAGTCGGCATCATTGGTGGGCTGTGGACCCCCTCTTTCTATTACTCAGTTCATCAAAATAAATGTGGTATACTCAGCAGAACATGTGTGTTGCATTTCCCCCTCCCCTCCCCGCTCCCCATTGTTTGACTAAAATGCTCTTCTCCATGCACACTAACCCTTGTCCTGAAACTCCTGGAATCCTTGCTCCCCTCACTCTGCCGCCTGCACACTCCACCCACCCTTCCTACCAACCCACCTACCCGTCCCTTCCTGTAGTATGTTAATGTTGGTGCATTTAAAGGGGTCCTGCAAAAACGTATGGCATTGATCAGTGGCGGAATAAAAAGCTGCTAAAAAGATGCAGTGTGCTTCGTTATTGTCTTTAAAAAAACGTGTGCAGTTGATAAGGGGAGCTCTGTTTCTTTCCAGAATTCTCTACTCAATTCCGAGTGGCGTTTGTGAAATTGTTTCACTCTAGAGGAAATACAGATGCAGATTCCTTATGGAAGCGGGCATCAGTCAACATGACTACAACACACCCATGCAGCAAGTTTATTTACAATCCAAACCCACTAGCTGACCTACACACCTTCACATAGAATCATTATGATTGGGAAAATAACAGAACATCTACACTGTTTTATTTTTATTTTATTTTATTTTTTTATTTTTTTGCTGCACAGCACTGCATGTTTTATGATTTCCTTCATCCTTTTGATGATGTATATTTGGTGTCGTTTCTGTGACAAGTGATTTTAGAGTTTTAGACATCTGCTTCCGTTCACCAGGATTGTGAGCTATGCTTAGTTGGGACGACAATCTAAAATTGGGCGTTTCGCATCAAATCCACCCTGAATGAGTTTGTTCACCTTGTTAAATTTGACAGAGAATTTTGGAAATTTGGTAGTGTTGCCCTTTCTTTGAGTACATATATAATTTAGCATGCACAATAATGATAATAATGATGAGGTTCTATATTTTACACACTATGTAGTGTTGCTGCTGTTACTTGTCTTTGTAAAGTATGTGGATGCATGCACCTGCAGCATTACGTCAGCAATTGAGAGCATTAAAAATGTTACACTTCACTGCAGTAACAGCCTCCATCTGCTTTACACTAGATGTTGCTGTGAGGAGTGTTTGCATTCAGCCTCATGAGAGTAAGGATGTTTTCACAACTGTTTTTTTTTTTGTTTAAACCCTTGGTGCAATTCGCTTTTTCAGGCTTGAGTCCAGTTGTTGCGGACCGAAGCAGCCACACCAAGATCTGAGAGGTGGAATTGGTCCAGTCACTAAAGAACTCTGTTCTTTTGAAGTGAGATTGTGATCTGATGTCAACCCAACCGTCAACTGTACTTTAACTCGGTATACTGTTCAGATAATTAATACTACAGCAATGAACAAATGCCATCTCTGCTGTTTCTCCATATTAAACTGTGATGAAATAGCCACTACTCCAGAACAGGGGGTGTTCTTCCTGAATTTCCTTTTCCCCCTACCCAGACACTCTACCAGTACGAGAATGATCCCAAACTGTTTGTTGTGATGCATTTTGGAGCACTTGGGTTGCTCCATATGTGAAATTGAACCATGGCAAAAAGCACCAATTTTATAAATTCATTGACTGATTTGGACCACAGCATACAACCTGTAGATGTGAAAACTGATGGAAACCAAATTCCAGTTGCATAAAATTGCAATAGGCATCACAAACCATGTGAGACTATTCTTTCGTCATATTGGTCAAAGCTGTTTGGATTGGGGAGAAAGAATGTAAATACAGAACATAGGTCCTATGTATTGGACTAAAGCATGTTTTTGAGCAATTTTTAATGAAGCAACAGCACAGGAGTGCCTACCAGATTTGTGGGTTTTTTTTATTTTTTTTTTTTAAGGAGTGAGACTGATTAGTGGCTGGCCAATATATTTGTTACAAGAAGACATAAATTATGAGAGGATTGATTGTGGATGGCAGATAGATGAGACATTTTAATTTCTGAAGTGCATGCATTTAACATTCCTTTATCACCAGCTTTATGTTTGTACTGAGATTAAAGTATCAGAGCAGGCATTATCCCCCCCCCCCCCCCCCCCCCCCCCCCACAGCATTTTTAATTGTTTGTTTGATTGTGAATGGTTATATCTAGCTAAAATTGTCTGTGTGAACAAACAAGAGACGTGGCAGAAATCACATCCATGTTCATGTCCTTGATTTGACTGTTCCTGTCGCATGTCCATGGATGGGTTACATATCTGATGTAGGACCACATATAAAAGTGATTAAACTTGTTTTGAAAAAAAAAATGGATTTGGCATGTTCACACTGCCATAAAAAAAAAATCAGATCTGAGTGACTTTAGCCTGATAATGTGAACATAGCCTTAGACAGTGCTTCTGGTTTTAAAGAAAGCTTGAACCTTATACAGATGACCACTTGGTGGTGCTGCTGTTAAACATTTCATTACTGTGTCTGCTCTCAGGGGAGAGATGCTGTATGGATTATGAGATGCTTTGGATTTAGATTGATGGAGAAAACTCATTGTTTTATCATCTGTAACAGTTATCCCACAATTAAGTTTATTTTACAGAGCAGATTTACCAATAGAATTGTGATGTTTCTAAATTTGTACAGAGGCTACAAGATCAGAGGAAAATAAAATATGTAGGGTATGTACTTAAATCTCTTTATAACACACCTAATACATTCCACAAACACATTAAAGCACATTTAGTTTGATGCATAAGTAAAACAGTAATCATTAAACGTATAAACATGCGTAAATGGTGAATTTACTTTTTTTTTTTTTTGAGAATAGCAAATTATTTACTATTGGTAAGGAAAATGGCGGTGTAATGTTGAAGTAAGCAGCAGAGGGCAGCAATTCACACTTGTTTCAAAGAAAAGATGAGGTACATTAGAAATGTATGACATGATAATATGATAATGTGAAACATTTGGCAGTTTTCTTGGCTAATAAGAGATTTTTGTAATTAAATTCCATTCTTTGTCACTGTCCAAAGCTAAATCAGTGTTTTGTATTAAAGCTGGAAATCTCCTTATTGTGATGTATTAATCTGACACAAGCACTGAAATCAAGGGTGTTAAAAGAGTTTATCCTTCTTTTATTGGACTGACTAGCTCTATTGTCTCACCCGAAACATCCTAAATGGACTGGAGGACGCTCCATGGTTACAGAGAACACAGTTCCACTGCTCCACAGTACAATGCTGGGAGCATCATGGCTGACATTAGACATGGTGCCAGTAGGTACACATTTGTTTGTTCCAGAGAGCAAAGCTCTATTGGCAGTGGTTTTCTACAATGTCAAAAATAGCTAAATGTATTCATTAGAAAGCGTAGCCACTAAACTGTTCAACCTGACTCCTAAAGAAAGTGTATGAGTGTGTAATTAAATAAAAAGCTGTACACATGCATTTGTTGACAGGCTGACAGACACAAGTGAGAATATTGTGGACAGGATTTTACACTGATCTGATTAAGGATATGCAGAGTTTTCAGTTCTGGAGAGAGGTCTCGTGCAGCTGCACCACAGTTTCATAGTGTTCTCCCCTGTTACAGTTACTGGAGCGTCAACATGCTGTTTCTGAAACTTCTGTTTTAAGGTAGCTAAAGTTTATAGGAATGTTGAAAGTTTATTAATGTAGCATTGCTACAGAGGTGTCAAGTAAAGAGGTACAAAAACTTTGTTATAGAAATGTTGGTTATTTATATGTTTCTAAAGTAAGGTTTTAAGAGTCCTTACATTTTCACACAATTATCTGAACTTTATGCTCCTTACATTTTAAAAACACCCGTGTTATTTCCTTTTCTTTTCAGCTCCGGCTTCTTTTCATAAAAAAAAAAAAATCTATCCAGATAAATCTCTCCATCCAGATAGAGTGAATCTGATTGTGGTCGGATGGTATACCATTCCGACTCCATATTGGTTCATATGATCCATCACACCTTCGCACGTCATGTCCACACTCCAATAAGAACATGGGCCTTGAATAAAGATGATCCGTGCAGAGACTCAAGAGAACTCCAGACAAACGTCCAACTAAGCTTCTTTAATATATTCACATTCTACTAAAATACATTCATTTTCAATGCAGCTGAAACAGGGAGCCTAGAACATCCAAATTTGATCAACATTAACATTTTAATATAACATTATAGTCTTTATGGCTTTTAGTAAAATGTGTTTTGGGGAGGGGGGGTAGTGCACCTTGACCATTAATGACCATTTAAATCTAGATCAAAAGATAAAAGCTGGACTTGGAACTTAATTTTCAACAAGTCTAATCAGAATGCTGTGGACCCCAATAGCTCTTAGTGGATGATTTACCTTTGAATAAATGGTTTCAGTGTTAAATGCTATTCTGTACAGATAAGCGATGGAAAATTCAGGTTTAGAAAGTAAAAATCCATCCCAGGGTTTGTTCAAACTCGCTAGGCCGTATAAACAGGAAGAAAAAACTGAGTGTATTTTTACTTTCTGGACCTGGATTTGCCTCCACTGTACTCTTACAGCTCACAAATTACAAACATTTTCACACTATAAGGTGCACTTAAAATCCTTTACTTTTCCCAGAAATGCGTCTTATAGTCCAGTGCGCGCCGTATGTATTAATTCTACAAGGTTGTAAGGAGCAGTAAAGCCACTCAGTCCTGTGAGAAATATCGAATTTACGAGGTGAGAGCCACCACAAACTCCTGTTTATCTATCACTGGGGAAACTCGGATTTCCAGATAAGCCCCAAGTTTTCTAGTTGGGATCGTGTCAGTAACAAGAGATAAAAAAATAAATTACATTTATTTAAATTATTTTGAATGCAGTTTCGACTGTAAACTGCTTAACACTTAAACACTTGCAGGTTGTTATTAGCTAACTGATAAAATCACTAGCAATACGTGAAAAAACGCAAAATGTTCTAATGGGATGAAAACATTACTCAACTCTCTTCATTCTCTTGGAGTGGGGTAACGTAAAATAAATGATATGAATATGATACTAGACGGAAAGTATAAACACAAGGTTTTTTTTAATGGCGTCCATTTCCACCTGACCAAAAAGTGGACATGAAGGCAGTATTAGCATTAGCTGCTAACCACGCTAAATGCTAGCTCTTTTCCCTTTCAGAGGTGAGTATTATCGCCTATTATAGCCTACTGCTAACCCCGGCTAGCACAGCTGGAGAAGCATTAGCATTAGAAATCTAAGCTAACTGTAAATAAACAGAAGCACTTTACTCACACAAATAAACAGTTTTCAGGGGAGAAATCTGTGTAGATTAACATCTGGGCATTTCTGTTTGTTAATGTTAGTTAACAAGCCAATATTATTAAGATACTGTACCTAACAGCTGTGGTTACTCAGCCTAAACTAGCATAAGCTAACAGGCTAAAGGGTCTCAGGCTCCCTCGTGTATTCAGGATCTTCCAGTTAAATTAGTTCAGACTTTTAACAAAGGATTTGTTGTAAAACTTCAGTTTGGAAGGTAAAAACTGATACTAAATATCAATTGTGAATTTAGGATGCCTAATCTCCAGCCAGACTTGCTGTAAATAGTTGTATATCCAGTTTGTAAAAGTAAACATACTATTAAAAATGATGGGGGTCCTAATGCTAAAACTGAACAGCTCTAATAAAATTATATTATTTTAAGATAATGATAACTTTTGATCCTTTTGACCCTCATTAATTAAAAAAATGACTTAAATTTTTAATTATATTGACTATTTTAACTTCTAATAAAGTTTATTAGTGTTATTATAGTGTACTTTTTTACTCCACTGCAGTGTATACATATCATGCTTTGAGCAAACCCTCATACACTGCTGTACACATGATAGACACAGAAATAGCATCTGAAGTGAGAGAAGCATGCAGACTCATGTTATAGAGGAATATTACAGGATTTTACACTGTCTGACGGTTTTGCCGTGGAGAGAGGTCTCGTGCAACATTGATAAGGTAATGTAAAATATCAGTTGTGACTTTAGAATGCCCAAACTCCAGCTAGACTTGCTGTGAGTAGTTTTAAATGAAAGTAAACATATCATTAAAAATGACAGCTTTTTGTATATTGACTATTTATCATATTTATAAGAATCCTAGTTTAATCACTTTTTATTTTGCAACAGCAAGCCAACATTTTTTGCTGCAGTTGTGTCATGGACAAATAAAATATAATTTAGTTATGTTCCTAAACAACTGTCATTTTCAGAGATAATGTGGCCCTAAGGTATGTAAATATGACAGAATTATGCATTTTATTGTAAAGTATATTTTTATTTACACGTAAAACCAAGCATCCTTTGGTATCTTCAAAAAACTGTAATAATAATATTTCAACCAGTTAGCCATGATAAATCAATTATAATAGTTTGTTTGCCTGTTTTTATTTTAGTAAAACTTGAAGATGACTGGGATGGACAAAGCCATGACAGGACCAACCTGTAACAGAGTGGACAAGAACATAAGAAATGAAGGTAATGAATTTTCAGATGTTATTTCATGAGAATTTTTTTTATTAAATTTACAATACAATGTTTAAGAATTAAACTTGCTCAGCTCATGCACATATACAAATATTTTTACAATATATTGCCCATCCATAGTGGACATCCCTTTCAATGAATGCATTCAGCTTTAAGTTGCATTCATTGCTTACAGAGATGTGCAAATACTCTTGCACAGCATGTCTAGGTACTCTGAAAAAGCATTGGCAATGCAAAAGAGCTCTACAGAGCAGATCAACAGGAGCCCTTTGGCACCATGCTCATTGGCGTAGGAACCGGGGGGAATATTAGAAACAGGTAGATTTGTACAGCCCAAAAATGATATTGTTTCTCTCAGCTCAGCAGTACTATTAATGAGGAGACAGACTGGACCAATCACGGAGCTGGTTCAGGAATTATGTTCCGCATCTCAGGAGAAACAGCCAATCAGCTTGCTGTTTTTGCAGCGCGGAGGTGTCAGTGTGTTGGTGGGGGGGAAGCCCCTCCCTCGCTGTGAGATTTAGCAGCGGGACCGGGCTGCAGCTTAATTTAAAATATGGATATACGGCGATTTTTTTTCTAAAAGAAAGGTAATGGTATCTAATCATGTAAACTGTGATGATATGTTTCTGATAGCTGGTTTAAAATACACGTCTCTGAATCAGAACACACATTAAACCCACTGTGATTAATAAACTGCAGCTGTGTTAGCGAGTTAGCTTAATTTTGGAATCACCTAGATTGGGAGTCAAGGTTAAAGAAAAAGAAAACTGATCAGCTAATCACTATTTCATTTTTGAACTGTTTATTCATTTAGGATTGCAGGATTTACTGTGAGCTATAATTAATGAAAATTAATTTAGCTAACCAGTTAGCTAGAAGATGGATGTAGGGGGTAGACAGAATTTAGTACAACACTGGGTAATGTTGGTAGTTTAAAGCAGTTTTTTAACCCTGGTCACTACCCTAAAACTGTGTTTTCCATCAGATCCAACTGATCAGCTAATAACAATCATTTACTGAGTTTACCTTTTAAAATCTCTTAGCCCTCTATGGATCCTAAATTAATCATAATGTATATCCAGCAGTTTATTAGACACATCATACCACCACTTACTTTATTAAGTGACTTTAAACAGAGAAAGCTGTAGAATATGCAGAACAGTGGGAGTATGCAATAGAATATGTAAGAACAGTGTTAAGAAACACTGATCTAACCTGACTTCTGTTCATATGTAGTTAACAGTAAGACCACATGTCCTGACGTTTATATTAACTTCTGCCAAAAATCTCTATGAAACATAGTTACATTCTGTAACTACAAGAGTGGAGAAAATGTAAATATTCAACAGAACTGACATACAATACATAATAATAATCATAATAATAATAATAATAATCATAATAATAACCAAATCTGTTATATTATTTTAAATATTAGGTGATAACTGATCAGTTTGTGTGCTATGTATATAATTCAGACATTGCATGCATAATTCTTTTCTAACACCAGTAAAGGTAATGTGGAGTAACATGTTTAGGTTGTAAAGTCACCTTTTCTTGGATTTAACCAATTATAAACAAAATACAGAAAAAAAATATTATTTGTGCTAAAAAATAATTCCACAAATGTTGTTCTAGGAAACTATAGGGTGGGCTTTGGTTCATATTCGCAAATGTGTCCCCCCCAATATCAAACCCACTCCTACGCCCTTGACCATGCCTAATGCCAGGTGTGGGCTGGAGTGGTGTAACCCCCTTAGTATTGAGCAGATGATCAGAACAGTGTTCTCTGGAATGATGGAGCTCCATCCAATACTTTTGGATGGAATGAGTCTGGGAACTGGCGATGAGGTGGTGGGGGTGATCATCCAGAATGCTGACCTAACTAGCTAACATTTTTGTGACTGAATGCAATAAATGCCTCAGAAATGCTTCAAATTGTTGCAAAAGCCTTCCCCATCTAACCTTTGTAGAGAAATTTTCTTCAACAAAAGCAGGATTGTTTGGAACAACAACTTGATGTGCAGATGTTCCACTACTTTTGACCATGTACACACAATGCAGAATAGGGATGATAATGCTAAACTAAAGGTAAAATCTTCTGGTTAGTGACTGGACCTGAAGAGCCTAAATTGCAAAAATAAAGGAAAAAATATTGGGGGTGTTCTAAAACATTTGACTCATAGTACAGATTATATTTTTGGTCTATGAGGGGATGGTGTTAAAGATCCTGTTTTGTTTTCTTTGCTTAAAATTTTAAACAGCAGGGCTGTGTTCCCCCCCCTGCATTAGGAGTTGTCAGCAATATTGGATCTGCTGTCTCCTGTGGGAATTTATTCAGTGTGTGTGTGTGTGTGTGTGTGTGTGTGTGCTTAAATTCTCTAACGGTCGACCTGTCAGCGGAGGTCAGGCCCATCCATCAATTAGAGCCAACGTCACTTTAACTAATGCAGAATCCAGGAGCTCTGCTCATTTAACATTTAAACCCATGAGCATGTGCAACTGAGTGTGTGTGTGTGTGTGTGTGTGTGTGTGTGTGTGTGTGTGTGTGTAAGTGTGTGTTTGTTTTTATATATTTCCTTGATCAGAATAACTTTTCTAATCTATAGAACAAGCAAAATGCTAATAAACTTTCTGAAGACATGCTTATACATATGGGTCATGTTATGATATGTAGAAACATAAGCACATATATTACACATGGAGCCTATTATTATTATTTTTGTTATTATTAATATGGATGCATCGACCGAATAAGTTAAAAGACAAAAAAATGAATACAGTTATGTACAGACTAATGTGTTTTGTGCCTTATTGTGCTCTTGTTAGAATGTCTGCTACAATGTTGAATTTATTTTATTATATATTGTGTATAACGCCATAATTACAATACGTGATTTTGTAATTACAATAATTCAGATTGTTCTACACTGATGTTTAGTTCTTGTTTGTTAATAATAGTGATTGCCACTCTAAAACTAAAAGATCATCAGGAATACAAAATACGAATAAATGCAGATTCAGCACTCACCCTCAACATCAACTATAGCTTTATATTTTCACAAATGATCACGCATGACTTGGTTGATCGATGAGAGCAGAGAGTGGAATATCAGTCACAGACTTACAGATTCTCAGCATGTTGTATGATTTGCAGTTGTATTATATATAATTTATATAAATGATAGTATGTATAATATAATATTTACTAAGTGGATACTTATTTAGTTTATTAATGTGTTATTTAGATATTTTATATCTATATTACCTACTCTATGTTATGGGTATGTAAGTACTTATATTTCATAATAATATTTAGTGTGTGTGTGTGTGTGTATGTGTGTGTGTGTGTGTGTGTGTGTGTTCAGGCGGCACGTGTCTCTGCCTACAGCCTCTCTAAATCATGCTGCCTGAGGGCTCCACTCCTGACCCCCCACCACCCCTCCCCCTCTCCCCCCAACCTCCCTTCTCTCTGATGCTCCCAGAGGAACCCTCATCTCATGGGACACTCCAGCCACTCTGTGGGATGGGGGTGAATGTGGGGGTGGGGTGGTGGGGGCACGTGTCTGTAAGAGTCTTAATGCTCTGCGTTTTAGACACACTCTGTCTGCACGTTCACCACCCCGTCACACCCCTCTCCCCCCTTTTTTCGCCATACTGCACTGTGGGGGTCTTATAACGGCAGGAGTGATTAAATTGAACGGTAGAATTAATACGTTATTATCGGTTCTTTACAATTTTGTGTTGATTTATAAACATATAAAATTATAATAAATTATTTTTTTATATTTTATTGCATTTAATGAGTAATAATATTTTTTTATGAATAGATATTTTTCATTGTAAATGTGCAATTTAATTTATGTTATTCTAAATATACTTTAGAATCATAATGATTTATAAAATGTTTCCTTTATTGAATAGTTTAAATTGAATTGTGGTCAGTTGAAAGAATCATAATCAGAATGAATCAGACAGAAGGATTTGATCATGCTTGTGTTTATTCTAAGACGCGTGCTGAAGGTCACAGACAGTAGAGATGTTTACAGAAGGAAAGGCAGCGTTTGTAGAGGATCAGGCCGAGCTGCTTCACTCGTCTCTGCTCCACACGCTCCACTGAGAGTCATGAATATGTAGCAGTGCAGTGTCAGAGTCTATATACATACACACATATTTACGCATATAGACATACAAAACATGCACACACACACACACACACTGATCCACGGCCTACAACGTTTATCTGACATTCGTTCACTCTGGGTGGCTGTTGGTATGCCTGCTGTGAACGTTGCTCTGGTGATGTACTGATTGTGTGTGTATATCTTTTTCTCTGACTCACATTTTAGGGTTTAAACAGAACTGGACCAGTGGAGAAATAAACCAGTGCAGAACTAAACCAGTGCAGAACTGGACCAGTGCAGAACTAAAGCAGTGCAGAACTAAAGCAGTGCAGACTGACGCTTCCAGTGCTGCTCATCCAAGTGAGTTTTCAAAAAATACCTTCACAATTCTTCACTGTACACTGTAGTTGTAGATGCAGTTGATGGTGTACTTTTTACTGTAGGTATAGTTAAACATAATTTTGGGTGTCTGTTTACATATACTTTGTTGCAATTATTTTGTTTTGTAATCAGCCCAACCCCTTTTTATATATATCTAGATACATGCAGCTCCCTTTTTCATATGCTGCAATCTGTGCGAGACGGACGTAACGTTTGTATCTGTATCTGTAATCATAGTTTTTTCAATGTAACTATATTTATTTGCAAGCAACTGTAGTTTCATAAATGTTGTAGTGTAAGGTAAAATTATTATGATTGATTTAATAATGATTGATATAATGATACATTTAATAATGTAGCAGAATTATACAGTTATACTGTTTTGGGTATCTGTAGTGAAATATACTTAACTTGAATTGTAGCTGTTTTTGCAGTATACATTTTACATTGTTTGCTATAGTCGTAGATGTAAATGCAGATATATACTGTATATATATATATATATATATATATATATATATATATATATATATATATATATCATTGTGGTAGTTACAGTGATAAATATATTTCACATTAGTAGGTGAATTTGTTGTGTATTAAAGGTAGTTCTAGTTGTTATATATGCAGGTGTAGTTATGTTTGCAGTAATGTGCAGTTATTATTGCTGTAGTTGAAATTCTATTGTTCATATGTATGTATAGTTGTAGGAGTAATTAAAATAATTTTTATATGATAGTTGTATGGTATCATAAACTGATAGTTTATGATAGTGTAAAATTTGTAGTTATATATTTAGTTTAAAATATACATAGATATGTGTTTGTTATATGAGTAAGAGCAGTTGGAATGACAAAGTTGTACTTTGTAATTCATGCAGTTTCAAATCTGACAGTTTTTGCATACGCACACTGAAAACTGTATATTGTTAGCATCTAACGGAAAAATAGTACTGAAGTAAAAATGCTAATGCTGCTAACAAAGAATATACAGCAATTATGCAAATGATGTCATGCTTACTAAGTCCTAGTCAGCATTAGACACATTTGCATGTCTGGTGATTTGGGCTGTTTGGTTTGCAGGCCGGCGTGTAGCCGCGCTAGGCCTTTTGCATTGCTCTCTCGCCGATTTCAGTCTCTGTTCTCTGCTAGTGCCGCGGTGACGCTGCTCGCTTCTACCAAATGTGGGTCAGAGCACAAAACCTCGGCTGCTTTCCCCGGAAGCTATTTTTGGAGCGCGCCGTTTTCTTAACTCTCTGTGCGTACTGAACTGACTGGGGATTCAGCCATTTTCTAGTGCGTCCCGATGAAGAAATTACTCTAGCGCATCCCATAATGACATCCCATAATGCACTTGGAGATGTAGGGGACAGATGTGCACCCTAAGCGTTGCAGATCACACCAAGTGGCAACAAAATTTTATCTGAGGTGATGGGAAATGTAAACAAAGGTTATTACTTATAGTATTTAGTAGTATAGTTAAATCTTTTTTTAACATTTAAAATTGTAAATTTGATCTGTTTAATTATATTAAATTTTATTTTTTTGTTATGGTTTTGGTTTGTTTGTTTGTCTAGAAGGACGTGTCTGAAGATTCCATTAAATCCAGTCGCCCTTTACGGCCTAATTAGGTCACTCATTTCTGTTGCGTAGATAGTAAATCACCATGACGAGAACTAGAGGTTTGAAAGAGTTGTTATATATTTTACCCGCGGCAGAAATAGAATAATGTGTCTGAAAGGTTGACATACTTGTCAAATTTTGTAAACAGCAACCCAACCCTTGTCTTTAACTACATTTTACAGTCTTAATATTTAATGTTTATTGTAAATGTAAAACAGTGCTTACGTTTTGTTATTATTAGGTTTTAGATTTTTTGGGATGAAGAATGGAGGCCTGAAAATGGAGGAAAGTGAAAAGAAGGAAGGAAGGAGTGAAGAAAGAAAGAAATATCGAAAACATAAATTTGAGCTATTAAGCTTTATTGAAGTTTGTTGCTTGGGTCCCGAGCATTGCTGCTGGGACTGAAGACAGCATGTATTATTAGACAGTTCAGCTTCAAAGGCCAGGCCACTCTAACCTGTATTGTGTTTGAGGTTACTCTGATGAGTATCTATACCCTTCTTTCTCTCTCCCTCACCCTCTCTCTTTCTTTTCCTTTTTCTGATGAGTCTGGAGTGGCGTGTGTTGGCTTTTCTCTTGGCATTCACCGCGTGCCTTAATTGTATTGAAATTAAATCAAGGTCCACTGTGAACACAAAGAGCGCAAACCAAATGTTTCCCCAAAATAGAGCTCACACCCCTCGTTCGCTTGCTTTCTCTTCTCTTGCGTGCTATGTCTCTCACTCTCTGGTTGTCTCATCCTCCAGCTGGACAGTATAATCCCTCGTTCCTGCACTCTTTCGTAATCCCTCTTTCCTCACCTGTCCTGTAATTGCGCTCCATGCACAAGCGCATAATCTCTCTAATACACACACACACACACAAATATACACATATACACATACATGCATCCCTATGCGTTGAAAATAACACATTCTCCGCATCCATAGGTTCTCCCTGGGACTGTTTGCTGGTCTGTCCTTCGCCGACACCGTCGTGTAAATCCAGTGTGTCTAAATATGTGTGTGTGTGTGTGTGTGTGTGTGTATGGCTATAGCATGCAGACCTGCTTTTCTTCCCAGGCGCAATCCGAGCATCATTCACAGACGAGGAGTCGAATACTCTGTTTTTCCGTTTCATCTTCACATCACATCCGAAAGCCAACACACACATTCTATTGTACATACACACACATACACACCTTATTAGTGAAACATGGAGGAATCTGGAGCACTAGCCACGTTCCTATGCATGCTAATACAGAAGGCACACAGACAGAGAGCGAGAGAGGTAGAGATAGACACAGAGAGAGGGAGAGAGGGCGAGAGACATGTACATATAAATATAGAGAGAGAGAAAGAGAGAGAGGGATGCAGAGGCTGTACCTTTGTTGTATAATGCTAACAGAAGCCCTATCCTCCAGAAGCCACACAAAGAAGGAGGGAATGCTGGGAAAAAATACACACAGACACACATTAAAAAAAGCACACACACACACACACACGCATGCATGCTCACACGCATATACGGAAAATCCAGCATCCTCCCAGGATTCGCCCCAATATCTGTCATCCGTGATGGAGCTCACAGGAGCGTCGCAACGTAAAGCAAGATGCCTTCTACAGAGCTACACAGCTTGCTCGACCACTCTCTTTCTCTCTCTCTCTCAGTCTCTCTTTCTGCCTCTCTTCTGCATCTCACTCTCTCTCCATCCTTTCCTACCCCCACCTTTTGCCTCTCGCCTCTCTCTCTCCTCTCTTGCTCTCTATCTCTCGCTCTCTCTTTCTCACTGCATTCCCTATTCACAGGGATGCATGTGCAACATACGGCTGTCGCAAAACTAGCAGCTTTGATATTGCAGCAGAATCAGAAATACAAATGCATGCGTATTACATGCAGCAGTGAGTATATATAATACATATGCACGTGAGTATATCTATAAATATATATATATATATATAGATTTTTTTGTGCATATGTATTATATATATTTTAAATTGGAGAAAATGGCCTGGATATCCACAACTGTCATAGCTGGATGTGAAAAAAGCAAAAAAAATAACAAAGAAATATAAAAAATGTAAAATACACTCTCATTCCGTTCACAGTGCCGCCACTCTGCCGCAGAACCAGACCCGAGGTGACCAGAACACAGAAGACAGCGTATAGATCCTCCATCTTTCCTCCATCGTTCCCCTGATGTTCCACCAATGTTCCTCTCATGTTCTCGGTCCTTCGTCCAGACAAGGCTTTCCTGACTCGGGGAGAGATAAGCGAGAGAGAGAGTACAGAGAGCAGAGAGAAAGGGATCTGGAGGAGGTTTGGATGGACAGGACAGAAGGTGAGGAAAGGTAGAGCTGCGTCACGCGTGAAAATAACAAAAAAAAGAAAAAAGGCAAGAAGGACGAATGTGGATAATCAGGGTGCTCTAAACCATGGGGAACCACCAGCTCTAACAATCCACCAACAAAGTACAACATGTTTAAATCAGAAATTGCTTAAGAAAATGCTTTAAAAATAAACCTGAACAAACCGATCAGCAGGGAGCGAGAGATTCAATAAATAAATAAATCAATCAAATTCTGTATAAAATAAGTTCAGTAAATAAACTGATAAGCTTCAGATCTTCTAAACCTCCTGACCATTAGTTCCAATAAAAGACAAAAAAAACATAAACACTATCCCTTAGCACAGCGCCTGCAACACATCAGAGCGAAATACTACAAAACACAGATATACACACATCTACACACACACACACACACACAGAGGTACATACATATAAATCTATATACATTGACACACATCCATACACACTCGCACACGTCTGAACACAGGGACACACACACACTGCGCGCCACGCACACTTCGACTGCAATTTATGCTCTCTGTTTGACACCACCCCCACCTCTCCAGGCGTGCACACACACACACGCACATACACACACACGTCCCAGCTGATCACGGTGGACGGATTAGACTGCAGGGACAGCTGGCAGGGATTACACACACAGGGGGCCGGACGAGAGGGGGGAGGAGAGACCCTCGCCGGCCGGGATGCACAGACGCACACACACACACACACACACACACTCACACACACTCTTATACGTCACTTTAGAATGTATCTATGCATCCATAACTGTTGTATTGTCTATGTCTCTCTCTGTATATACGTTATTTATTTCAAATTTACATACATATAACTGAGGTAGACCATTATAATATTAAATAATATAAATAAATGTATTTCTGTAATTAATATGGTATTAAATGTAAAATGTAAAGTTGAAAAGAGAATAGTGAAAGATCTACCAATCTACCAAAGAATGACACTTTCTTTGAACAGCAAAGAAATTTATGCAATGGTAAAAAAGTGTCTTCAGCCAATTGTTTCCTTTTGTTTTGCCAAAAACAATATATATTTCAGTGCATTTCTACTATCTAGCTGTCTATTTATTTATCCATATATATGTATATTTTAAATGGAACTTAACAGTGGTATAATAAGCGCTATATTATTTTGGGCACCTCCAGCCTTCACTGCTGTGGATATATAGTTCAGTATCCTTAATGTATTCTAAATGCAACTAGAAAGATTGTATACTTTGTTGTCATAAAGGAAATCTGGCAATTCTTCTTTATACTGTTTTAGAATTTCAGAATGAATAGATTACCAGAAATGCTCCAAAATTATTTAAGAACAAATCTTTTTACACTTCCATTTAAAGAAATTTCATATGAAGTTGCTGTTTTGTTCTATATTATTCTCAAATAAATATGATTTTTACTCAAAAAAGGTTTATGTCTGCACAGTGTAATACACAATTAGTGATTATTTAATTAAAAAGAATCAATTTAAACATGAATAGAGTGTGTGTAAAAAAAGTATATATCTCTTATCTTTATTGATTGGGTTAAATATAAATATAAAAGCACAAAAAAATGTAACTGTATAAATGTGCGCGCGCACACACACACACACACACAAACACACACCACTATGCAGCTCGTAGCTGCAGTTACTGAAAACCGGCCTTTGTGTGTGTGTGTGTGAGTGTGTGTGTGTGTGTGTGTGTGTTATACCCAGGGAGTGACATTAAATATATGTTAATGTGCGCTGATTCAAACTGCGACGCGTGTGTGTGGGTGGGTCTGTGTGTCTGCACGCTGTGGGACGAACAATGCCGGAGGGTGACCTTTGACCTCATATCACTCGATCATTTTGGTGCGATCAGCTGATTGGTGGGGGGTTGAGCGTAAGTGTGCAGAGCCCCAGTCTGCCGTCCCAGTGTGCACCTTTCCTCCCCCCTTAATACACACACAGTGTAAACTCCACTGAAATATAAAACAACATAAAACATAATATTGCAGTACTATTCTGTATATTTTTTTCCCCTTCTGTTTGCAAAACATATATTGTCAGTGTTTCGCAAACCTTGTATTTAAAAAAAAAAAGCAACTGGACTTTCTGAACTTTACATGGAAGTCAAATTTGTAGGATTTGCAATTGTCTATCAAATTCTGATATTCAAAAAACAGCAAAGAATACAAAAATGTTTTTATTTGAAAGCAAAAATAGAATTATATCTATATGACTATTATTAACATATAATATTGTGCTGCCAAATATTTTCATATTTCATCAGGGGTAGATATATTCTTATTGATATATTCTTGTTATTTCCTCAGTAATACACTAAAATTATAATAAATACAAATAACACATACGCAAAGCTCTTCTCATGAGAGACTAGTATTATTTATAGTATCATCAAATCAACATCTGGTTTATGATTAATGATGCTAAATCGGGTGAGCTGCTGATGGTTTAGGGGCGTTTAGGAGAAATCTGGATCTGAGCTTTATTCTACAGATTAGCTCACAGAATCAGTAAATAAACAGATACGCCTCAGATCTACTGAATCTCCCGACCATCAGATCTATCAGAAGACCAGAAGAAACATAAACACACCATCCCTCAGCATCCGTCATCATCCCTGTGCCCACAACACATCAGAGTGAAATTCTACTAAACGCAGATACACACACCACATACACAAAGAGAGAGAAAAGCACACACATATAAATGTATATACATCGACACACATCAATACACACACACACTCGCACACATCCACTGGGGTACTGACTGAGGGGTGTCCAGGAGAAATCTAGATCTGAGTTTTGTTCCTTTAGACAGGATCTTAATTACTTTTTTTCAAAATTGTAAAACTCAAAATGTATACACTCAAAATTACTGTATATATTAATATGTACACTCATCTATAAAACAGTTCAGTCCGTTTTGTGGGTTTATATTTCAGTGATAGTGGAATAAGGAGCTGTTCAGAATTCCACTCTGACGAGTCTCAGTATGCATATTTCTACATTAATGCTCTGAATATATATTTCATATCAAAATATGCAAATCGTAATCCCTGTTTCCATTTCATGTCTGTTCATTTTTCCTACATGGTGTACCGGAGCTGACTGCTGCAGTGTGTGTTACAGTGAGGTCAGGTGTGTGTAGTGCAGTGGATCAGAGTTTGTATCAGACCTGATTGACCCTATACACACATACTGCACAGCCAGCTCTGTTTAGATACAGCCATTGACAATACAGGTATTTCTACACTACACACTTCTACTTATATAGATATGTGTGTGTGTGTGTGTGTGTGTGTGTGTGTGTGCTGTAATCTGATGGGCAGATTAGCAAACAGGAGCCTCAACCCGGATTAACACCTCATCACCAAAGACAAGCATTTGTGTGTGTGTGTGTCTGTGTGTGTCTGTGTACCAAAATAACACAGGCAATGCAAAATTCTTAAAGCATGATAGTATACAGTTCCGTGTGTGTGTGTGTGTGTGTGTGTGTGTGTGTCTATACGTGTGTATGTTGGGGGGGTGCATATCAGCATCTGTTGGCCCAAAAGCTGAACATAAATCTGAACCATGGTGCAGATGTTAACTCTTCACTGCTTTAACATTAAGGAGGTCACACACAAAAACACACACACACTTACACTGCACATGGAGTTCTATGTGCATTTATACAGTATTTGTTTTATGTGTGTTTATGTTTATGAGTGTGCAGATGTATTATATATGTGTGTGTGTGGTGGGGGGGGGGGGTATGTTTAAGTGTGTGCTTATATTTATGTATATGTGTCCAGCCATAAACAAATCTTTAAAAACATTAAGAGAATGAATACATGAATAAATGAATAGAGCAAATATAGATATGATGATGATGGTGATGATAGTGATAGTGGTGGCAATGCTGGTGAGGCTAGTGATGATGGTGATGATAGTAATGGTGTTGGTGGTGATCCTGATGATGACAGTGGTGATGTGATTGTAATGATGGTCATGGCAGTGATGCTGGTAAAGATGGAAATGATAATAATGATAATGGTGATTACAGTCATGATGCTGGTTGGTGATGATGCTGGTAATGTTAGTTATGTAGTTGTTGATTGCAGTAGTATAGGGATTTTCGTGATGTGGTGGTGACAGTTGGTATTAATAACAGAGGGGTTATAAGGTAAACTTCTCTCCCTCACTGTCTGTCCACCTAACCCAAATATCACACTGAATACTGCAGTGTGTGTGTGTGTGTGTGTGTGTGTGTGTGTGTGAATATGCTTGTCTCACACAATTCACCCATTCTGTCCAATATCATTCTGTCCAACTAAATTCAAAAATTCACTGAAAACATACCTCTCTCTTTCTCACTCTCTTTTTCCTTTTCTCTCCTCCTTTCACTCTAATCGTCTCTCACTCATTCGCTCTCTCTGACTCCTATTTTCTGCTTGTTCAGTCTCTGAATTTCACTTTCTCTACTTTCCCTCTTATTCGTTGTTCCTCTCTCTCTCTCTCTCTCTCTCTCTCTCTCTCTCTCTCTCTCTCTCTCTTTTTTCCTCTCTCTGCAGTGACCCATTTTCCTCATCCTGAAACAAATCTCTCTCTGACCCATTTCTGCTTTTGCCCGTTTCTGTGTGTGTGTGTGTGTGGGTACGCAGCCTTTAAAAAGAGATGTTTCTGTTTTTTTTATTATTGTCTGTAGTTAACACTGAAGTTTTATAAGGAAAATAATAATAAAAGTAATTTGTTTAATGCTTGTTTATTCTCGGTGCCTTAGCACCTTAGCACCACACACACACACTGCTTTTGTCACAGATATCTGACAGCACTGCATAAATTATACCACAGTAAACACACAGACAGAAATGCATGTACGAACAACACACATTCTCACTCAGCTGCTTTAAATCGTATAATAAAGAAATTAGACTGCACTGTTTGTGTGTGTAAAGCTGATAAGGCTTTCTATGTGGTTTTCTTGGTGCTGCAATGTGTGCAAGGTGACTCGCTGTGTTGCTATGTGGCTTTTATTGTGGTGATAAGTGATATGGTGCTAGTTGGTTGCATTTGTTTTGGTAGTTCAGGTAGTTTGAGGCCATTATTTTCTTAGTGGTTGCTAGGGTGTTGCTAGGTGGTTGCTGGGCAGTTGCTATGGTATTTAATGAGGAGTGGTGCTCAGGTGTTGCCAAGTGGTTGCTTAATGTTGATGTTTTGATGTTTATTTGTACCATGAATTAATTTATAGAGTTCACACCCCATTCATTAATATACTATAATGTTATATTAAAACGCTAACTTTAAAACATTTGAGATGCACTACACTGCCTGTTTCTGCTGCATTTATGCCCATTGAAAATGAATGCATTTTTAGTACAATGTAAATATATTAAAGAAGCTAAGTTGGGACATTTTGCTCAAGACTACCACAAATCATCTTCATACTAGGCTACATACGTCTGCTATGTTCTTGCTGGAGTGTGGGGGGGCGTGACATGTGCAGGTGTGATTGGTCACACTATAAACCAATAGGAAGTTGGAATGGTATATTTTTATACTTCTCATCCAACCACAATCAGATTCACTCTATCTGGATGAAGAGATTTATATGGATATTTTTTTAAGGACGAGAAGTCGTAATAAAAACAAGCTGAAATTAAATGGGAGCAATGAGGCTATTTTTAAAATGTAAGGAGTGAAAAATTCTGATAATTGTGTGAACATGTAAGAAGTAGAAATAAAAAGTCATCTGAAAAGTAATTACTCCAGTAAAGTATAGATAACCAACATTTCTACTTACGTAAGGTAAAGTATGTCTATGAATTAAGTTTAAACAACATTAAAGCAGGTGTGTGTGTGTGTGTACAAAGGAATGATAAAAAACATCACTCTGCTCCACTTAGTCTGGATAGCCTGTGGAATCTAAACTTGCTAATCTAGCTACTGCCATCGCTAAAACAAACCAGCTCACAAGTTACGCTCAGCGGCGCGCCCTTTCTAAATTATCCCAGATTACCAGCACCAGACCAGTATTTACATTAGTATATACCATCATTTTCTATGTTTTGACCACGGGTATGCTTGCTAACCTGTTTCACAGCAGCATTAGACCTGTATTAACCACTACATTTTGTAATGTACACATTTTAGAAAATCCCAACAATATATTTATGTGTATTTACAGTATAAATAAATAGTTTATATGATGTACGCGCTTACATGACCATATTTCTCACTAGTGCCTTAATTGAGCTTTAGAGCCAAAAAAAAGTATTTTAAATTACAATTTCTCACACAGTGTGTGTACGTGTGTGTGTATCCACAGGGGGCCATCTGACCCTGATTGACTGGTGTCAGGATCCATACAACCGCAATTAATTTTCACCAATTATTTCTCTCCTACTTGTTCTCTTTTTTTCCCATCCCTTCATATTCAGTTCAAACAAGCTTGATCACATAATGAAATCTAATATATTACCATATATGAATGATTGGGCATCTATTTATTGTAAATATCATATTATGGAGGCATGCATAATATACAATGGTAAGAACATTTCAGGCACTCCTGATTATTTTCAAAATTTTTCTCTTTATAAATCATTGGTTGTTTGGATCAGCAATTTCAGTTTAGTATATTATATAGCAGATGAACACAGTGATATTTAAGAAGTGAAATTAAGTTTATAGGATTTACAGAAAGTGTGCAATAATTATTTTCTCTAGCTTTCAATGTGAGTCTGGCTTCTGGTTGAAGGTATTTTGGATCATTCTTCTTTTCAAAACATCTCCAGTTCAGTCAGGTTTGATGGTTTCTGTTCATGAACAGCCCGCTTTAAATCACACCACAGATTTTAAATAATATTTAGGTCTGGGGACTGAGATGATCATTCCAGAATGTTGTACTTGTTCCTCTGCATGAATGCTTTAGTAGATTTTCAGCAGTGTTTAGGGTTGTTGTCTTGTTAAAGTATCCCGCCCCTGAGCAACTTTAACTTGACTCTTGAACTTTGTTCTCAAGAATCTGCTGATATTGACTGGAATCCATGAGACCCTCAACTTTAACAAGATTCCCAGTACCTGCACTGATCACACAGCCCCCCAGCATGATGAAACCACCACCAATTTTTACTGTGGGTAGCAAGAGTTTATTTTGGAATGCATGTAATGCCGGTGGAAAAACACAGTGGCCCACCGTTAACATCTAAACTGGTATGCTTACATTAGCAGTGAGTTAGTCACGTTACCGGGAGAGAATTAAGGATAGTGGAGAGCTAGCTAACATTAGCGATTAGTTAGCTAACAAAATAAATTACATATTTTTGTATTGGAAACAAATGGGAAATATTACGTTTTGATTTCCAATACAATACATTATTTTCTACCAAAGCAATTATGACTACATTTTGGGTCTTAAATAATATTTATTGAGGTCTTAAAAAGGTCTTAAAAGGCATTAAATTTGACTTTTAAAATAGTGCAAGAGCCCTGGATAGCTTTTTCTATCCTTCCCCTAAACCATGATGTTGAATAATCTTTTCAGATCATTTGAGAGTTGTGTTTTAAGGCTCCCATGTTGCCACTCTTTAGAGACGATGCAAAGAGGAGAAAAACTTGCTTAACCTTTCTCATAATTGGATTCCCACTTTGTCAATGAGCAAACACATTTTGTGTTTCAATAATTAGTGCTAAAGTTGTTAAAAATAAATAAAACGACAAGGGTGCCCAAACTTATGCATCTGCCTAATTTTCTTTAAAGAATTATTGCACACTTTCAGTAAATCCTTTAAACTACATTTCACTTCTCAAATATCACTGTGTTCATCTGTTATATGATATTATGCAGTAAACATAAACATAACTGTCAAGTCCAGTAAATACGTATATACTTTAATGTGGTAACACATGCAGTTATTATAGAAACGTTTACGCATGACAAAATTAACAGAGCCTGGTGAACAATTTTATTTAGCGATATAACACAGCAACGCTTACTGTTGAGATCAGAAGTTAGATTAAACTCACACAGCTGATGGCATATTTCCTCTTTTCAAGCTGTTGAAGGTGGAATATGAAGCTACACTAGCGTTTATTTTCTCAATTAAAACTCTCAGTTAAACTCAGTAATTTAGCAGGTTACAGAATATTATTGTGAATAATACAATTATTTTTAAGGGATTGGCACCAATAATAATAAATCCAAGTTTTCTAGCACTGAATCTTTTATTGACATTTAAAAATACCCATTATCAAAACCAAGGTTTTAAGGAAGAAATTCATAAGAATTCTAGTGTGATTGATGTGATTATTGTGATTAACAATAAGTAACAAATATATGTTGCATAAAAATGAATGAATATATATAGGATATATTTGAAATCTGTTATTTGCCTTATATCTGATTTCCATATGGATTGGAAGGCATAAAATAAAATCAGTATAAATTCATAAGCAAGTATAATACAGATTTGCTAGCTCAACATAGTAATAAACACATGGTCATGTGGCATCTTATGATTATGGATGAGTTACCCTGTATTGCTGTTATTAATATGAAATAATATATCGTATAATGCAGTATTTATACTTATGGTTCTTCATTTATATTGGTGAGCATATGTGCATTTTCCACCCATTAGGAATTACCCATTCGTTTATTATGGCACAGCTGCATTCACTGAAAACCATGCAGAGTCCTTCTACATCGCCATGTGTTTCCCTCACTAAAGGAGCTTCCTTTTAGCCTGGAGCACTGGAGTGTCTCTCTCTCTCTATTTCTCTCTCTCTCCCTCAGCATCACATCTTATCCCTCCCGCTCTCTCATGAAGTGAACCTAGCTGAGGCCGGGGCTCCTTGTCTTGGTCCTCATTATCGGTGCTGTAAGGCTGTGAATGAACAGGCCTCTGGTGTTTGGTGGTGTGTCGAGTTATCGTTACTGACAGCTAAAACTCAAGTACAGTACAGAACAGTACAATATCATGCTGAACAATATAATCCAGTACAGTGCTACATAATACTGTTCTCTTAAATACAGTGCAGTGCAGTACATTACAATGCAATATGGCAGTACTAAAGAGTGCGGTGTGTGTGTTTGTGTCTTTGTGTGTAGCACATTGCAGTGCAGTGCAACAGACTGCACTGAATTGTGTAGCACAGCGCAGTCTAGAACAGTCGATAAAATAGTGTAGCATGTGTGCAGTATAGTATAGTACAGTACAGAGCACAGAATAGTGTAGCACAGTGCAGTATAATACAAGGCAGCGCAGTAGCTATCAGCCTTCTGTAGCACACTACAGTTTAGTACATAATGTAATTCAGCACTGAATAATTTAGCAAAGTGCAACAGACTGTAGAATAGTGTAGCACAGTGCAGTACAGTACAACAAACTGCAGTGTAACACAATGCATTATAATACAGCACAGTGTAACAGCACAGAATAGCGTAGGAGTACAAAACACTGCAACAAATTGCAAGATAGTATAGCACATTTACATATAGTGCAGAACATTGTGATTGAGCACTGTGCAATAAAGAGTAAGAGACTGCAGGATAGTGTAGCAGTATAGTACAGTGCAGTGCTAAAGAGTGCACTACAGTGTAGTATAGTATAGTAAGAGCGCTGCATATTATAGCACTGTACAGTATAGCACAGTACTGTACAGCACAGTGCAGTATAGTCTAGCACAATGCAGTTGAAAACACTATACAGTAGCACAGTGCAGTATAGGGGTGCAAATCTCTCAGTGTCTGGTGATTCGATTTAATTCTGATTTTTGGGGTCACGATTCGATTCTGAAACAATTTTTGATTCAGATCATCTATAAATTTATGGATTAAGCAAATAAAATGACAATTTAAACAAATCTATTTTTAAACAATAATTTTAGGTTCCTTACTGTATCAAATCTTTTTGCAACATTTCATATTTCTTTAAAAATCTTTAAAACACAACCTTTAAAATGTAACCCAAAGATGACAGTTTTTTTTAACCATATTGCATCATGGCTACATTTTTACAATTTAACCCTAAGTATTAAACATACAGAACCTTAAATAACGACTGGGTCCAGGAGTCACACATAAGTGCTAGTCTACCAGCAATAATCAGAGCACTGCTAGCAGATTCCATTCAGATAAATGGAGCTGTCTAACTAACCAGATTGCTGTACGGTGGTCTAGGTGGCATTCTTCTACGGTGGCCAAGTAGGCACGTAATGTGGTATGCAGTACTGTCATGAGTAGGAGCGTCAAAAAATAAAATCCAAACACATTTTAAAATCAATTTTGGGCCATTTTGAATCGATTCTGATTGGCCAGGACTATGAATCACGATTCTTTAAAGAATCTATTTTTTTTAGCACCCCTAGTGCAGTATATTACATTTCAGTGTAATATAGAGTGCACCTTAATCTAGCACTGTGCAGTATAGCACAGTACTTGTGCAACAGACTGCAGCTGGAGAGTAGCACAGTAATTATAGTACAGTACAGTGCAATAAAGAGCATACCGTAGCACAGTGCAGTTTAGTTCAGGACAAGAAAAAATTGTACTGAAAAATACCTTACAGCAAGGCAGAATATTACAATATGGAAATGTGGTGTACATTGTAACAGTATAGTACAGTGTGTATAATGCATTAAATAATCTATTAATCTTTGCTATATATTGCATGTAATTAATAAAATAGGTATTAACCTTTACACAGTCCTACAGCTACTGTACACCCACTATTCCTATTATTGATTGTGAGAAGCACTGCAGTACTGATTGACTGATTTATTGATTTTGGTGACAGAATTAATTAATAACATCAGAAAGCTTTTACTGCATTAGGTGCATGTTTCAACACGAGCCTGGAGACATGTCTCACGCTCACACTCTCTTGCTCTGAGAGCACATAACATTCATCAAAAACACTAACACCAATTATCACCCTTGTTTAGTTAATTAGACTCACATTCTCTTCTTATTCACTGTTGTGTCTCTATCAGTTCTGGAGTTCTCTCTCTCTTTCTTTCTCGCACAGTCCGGCCCTAAACGGGTTTTAGTTTAAGCCTCTTTGCAGTGAGGAGGATGAGAGTGTATGTGTGTGTGTGTGTGTGTGGAGGAAGAGCCAGTGCAGATTTACTGTAATCCCACCACAAACTGGATCTGCACAGAAGAGGAAAATCATTCAGGACAAGAAAAGAAAAGAAAGAGAGATTTTGTGCCAATTTCAAATACACTGTAAATTAGTATTGCAATATATTACAGTATACTTTAATTACAGTGCATTTCACTTGTATAGTAATGGATGCAGTTTGTGAAAGTACATCGTGGGCCCTATTTTAGCGATCTAGTTGATTTAGGGTGTGTCACTGTGTCTTTGCAATTGTACCTATATATTCTAAGGGATGCATTCAGCTATATAAAGTTGCACCCACTGCTGACACAGATGTGCAAATGCACTCACAGCTTGTCTAATCCCTGCAGAGAATTTTTGTCAATTAAATAAGAGCAGATACTGTAAACATAAACATAAAAATTTTTGGCACCATGCCTAATGCTAGTTCTGGGCTAGAAGGAGACTAAAGCCCACGACATTGAGCTGTAAGGCAGTGGAACTGTGTTCTCAGGAAAGATGATGCTTCATCACTGCAATCAAATCCTCACATCAGAGACAGTAGAGACTGAGCCAAAATACACCTAAAATTAGACCCAGTGTTCAGGTAACTAATCCTATGGTGTAGAAGCCGTACTTTAGTGTGGCAGGTGCAAATCAAAGCAGTGCTGAATTACAGCCAGATATCTGTATGATTGGTGGTAAAATTAGTAGATGTTCCTCTTGGAACATATGAATAGAGAACATTGTAAGCAAAAAAGGTTCTTTTGACACATCTTTTAATGTTATTATACATTTTGGTGCCTTTGGTCCATTTTTATCATTATAAAGAACTTATAAGGAATAATAATGGCTGAAAGTTTTGGCACCTCTGACAGTTTTCCAGAAAATGAATGATGAATAATTAAAATTATTGCAATTACACATTTTTAGTTTTAAACATCTATTTCCTTTTGTGTTTAAAAAACAAAATCTAAATTCCATGCAAAACTCAAAAACCCACTACTGATACAGAGACAGAAAAAAGCTAGACTTGTTTGCCGAAATGTCTGTCAGTAAGCTAAAATCCTTCAGGGGATAGAGCTTTTTTCATTCAACTTAATGAGAAAGAACACAATACCTACAATCAAATATGGCTGAGGTTCAAAGATGTTTTGGGGTTGTTTTGCTGCCTCTGGCACTGGGTGCCTTGACTTGGGTGAATAGGATCATGAAATTTGAAGATTACGGGGTCTCGTTATAGGGCCCAGTGTCAGAAAGCTGGGTTTGCATCCTAGGTCATGGGTCTTCCAGCAGGACAATGACCCCAAACATACTGTAAAAAGCACCCAGAAATATATGGAAACAAAGCACTGGGGAGTTCTGAAGTGGCCAGCAAAAAAATCTCATTGAACACCTGTGGAGAGATCTTAAAATTGCTTTTGGGAGAAGCTGTCCTTCAAATATGAGAGACCTGAATCAATAATAGGTTACAGGAAGCGATTGATTTTATTTTTTTATGATTCTATTTTTCCTGTGGATGTGCAATCAAATATTAAATTAAGGGTGCCAATAATATTGTCTGGCCCATTTATGGAGTTTTGTGTGAATCTTTTTTCTCTGGTATACAAATTCTTCCTAAATAGATTTCTGTTTCAAGTATGAGCCCATTTTTTACTTTAGTATAGAAACATACTATATAGAACTCATTTGTCAGTGTCAATTTATTGTATACTGCATATAATCCTTTTTACTAATTAGATCCCTGTTCTGGTAATATACATAACCCTTCTAGGTTAATAAAAACTTTTACTATACACAGAGTTTTATTATTATGTAGAATACGTTTAAGTATCATACATTTTCCTAAAACTTTTCAATACTGTAGTAATATTTACAACATTTGTAATATTACTGTGTAATAATTACTTTGTAATAATAAAACAATTGGAATCTAAATAAATATCTGTCAAATTGGTGGAAACATTGATAGGTGGTGTTGCTATAGAAATGCGAGAAGATGGTCAAAGACTGGATCTACTGGAATGTAATTAGCTAGAAAAAATATTCAGGTGTTAAAGTGTGTTTGGGTTCTTTTTTAACAACCTTTACTTAAACTCCACTGTAACCCATTAGAACCAGTGCATTATAGAAGGTCAAATGACATCCACAAATGATATCAGGGTGAGGCAGAAGAGGAGAGAGAAGAGGAGATGCAGAAGCAGCACATGGCCATCCAGGCTGTGCAGGATTATGGGTAATGCTAATCTGTCGCTGTATGTAGGCTAAGCGTGGCTTACCCAGGCCTCTACAGGCCGAGGGCTTCCAGGCCACAGGAGCAAACGGGGGTAACAGGGTGTGGGGGTTTGTGAAGGGAAGGAGGGAGGGGGGGTTATAAAGGCCTATAAAGGTCCCGGCCTTTCAGCCTAACGAGCTACCTGCTAACAAGCTAACGAGCTAAAAAGCTAACGCGCTAATCCCAGTGCAGGATTGGGGCCTTTACTCAGGGCCGTATGGTCCTCCTCTGAACCCTCACAGGCTTTTATCTCAACAACAAAACTAATGCAAAGAAACATCCCGGTTGAGCTGATGTATGGAGGGGATCAGACAGATTTAGTGCAATCAGACATTTTCTCTGCTAGCATGCTAATATGTTGTAGAGTGGGGGCTAAACCACTCAGGACCAGATGTGCAGATGAGCATGCCAGCCATTCGTGAACTTTTATGGCTGATTAGAATTTCCATATAGAAAAGGCAGTCTGACTAGTGTAGCACTGCAGCTACACTGTATGTCCAAATGTATGTGGACACTGCTTTTACTGGATGCATTCAAATACTACAGCAAATGCACACACATACGGCTTGTCTGTAGAGAAGTGTTGGCAATAGAATAGGACTCTCTGGAACATGAATCTGTTGGGACCATGCCTAAAGCCAGACACTGGGTAGAGATTTACCTTCTTAAATCCTGTTGATTTGTTTTAGCACTGTGTTGAGCCCTTTTAGTACTACACAGATCTATTGTCAGTAGTATATAAAATCATATTATGTTGTTTATGTTGTTTGGTGTGTTTATTGATTTCCCGTACTCTGTGGAGCGCTGCATCACTATTGGACAGTTTGAGTCAGATTCAGACTGCTGACCAACCAAGAAAAAGAAAGTGTGTGTGTGTGAGACAGAGAGAGAGAGAGAGAGAGCGAGGGGATGGTAAAAAGAGGATGATACTGAAAGAGAGAATGGAAGAGAAAGCAAATGGAAGAGAGGATGGTTGTGGGAGAGACAAACAGATTGTCAAAAATAAATAATTATAGATAGAAGGGTGGAAAGAGAGGATGAAACAGAGCAAATGGTAGAGATAAAGGACAGCAAAGAGGAATGGTAGAGAGGGAGAGAGACTGTTAAAAAGAGAGAATAGAGAGGGATAGAGATGGTAGAGAGAGGTGTAGTTTAGGATGTGTGATATATAATTTTAATTAGGGCTCTCGATGGAATGTCTCCTTCTCATCGTAATCAGGGATTGTGTGTGGAAGAGTGTGTTTGCGTGTGGGAGAATGTAAAAATTTTAAATGATTTAAAAACAAAAGATACAATCACACCTTTGTCCTCCGCACCCCCTTACAGCCACAATCAAAGCAGCTAAACAGAATCTCTCTACTATGCTCAATCTGTGTGTGTGTGTGTGTGTGTGTGTTAAGCTAGTGTATAGATTCAAGTGTGTTTAGTTTTTACTAAAACCACACAGATCATAACAGTTGATGATGATGATGATGATGATGATGATGATGTGATGAGGGTGTACAGCACAGCTTGGCTCTCCTGGAAGCTCGTCTGACCTGTTCAGAAGCTGATGAACAAGATAATGATCTGTGAGGGATTCAGATTAGCATTAATGCTGCACTTCTGCAGGTTTATTACACCTGCACACAACTGCTAATAAAATATTACAACTGCACTGCACCAGTGAGCTGCACAGAACTGGTACTTACACACACACACAACCACACATACACACACAGGTTTTATTATTAAATAGAACATTTTTCAGTACTATACAGAATCCGTCTTGTTCTATATACACCCTTGTTTCAGTACTATCTTGAACCCCTTTTCAGTACTAAACAGAATTTTTTTGGTGCAATAAAGACACTTTCATGTGCAATCCATTTTAGGTAGATTTAGGGAACCCTTTTTGGTATTATATATAAATTGTTTTGCTACGGTGTACAGTGTTTCCTCTACTACATAAAACCCTTTCTACTGTACTTTCTACTGTACTTGCCATGAACAGAAACCTGTTTCCTACAATAAAGAACAGAATCGTTTTTTCAGTACTAACATAAAACATAATTTTTGACCTAGACACTTTTTGGCAATATAAAGAACCTTTTTTTGTACTATATAAAATCATTTAGAGCCGTCTTTAGACACTTATTTGCGCAACTGATAATGTTTTTTGGAATTATATAGAACATGTTTTCAGTACGACACAGACCCCTTATAGGCACTATATGGAACTTTACTAACTGTACTATATAGAATGGGTATTTCTATATAGAAATACTATATTAACAGTTTAAACACACTTCTGTGCTATTGTAGTTAGTCCTGCCTACGATGAAGCTAAACAGCTATATGCCGCTCTTAAACAGAAGTATCTGAATGAAAACATTAGAAGAGCCATGGCTTTATACACTTTTAAATCAAAGTTTAAAATACTAAATATTCCTCACTTGTTATTCTGGAAAGGCACGCTGTTCATTTGTAATCAGTAACGCATTACTATTTTTTTTAACTCAAGTTAATTAAGGCACCAACTTTGACACCTACATACGCCGTAATCTGCCCCGCCCCCGCCCAACGCACTGATCTATTTTCTGGCTGAACGACTGAAGGGCGCGCTTATACAGTGTCCAGCAGTAACACTCCGGTTCAGACTTCCAGCTCAGACCCGGTTAGAGTTCTCTCTCTCTCTCTCTTTTACTCATATACACGCGCGCACACGCACGCACACACACACACACACACACACGCACTCCTGCACTGCTCCTCCTCTCTGATATTTTTTAAATATTCAAATTAAGTTTGAATTCAGAAATCCTAACAACCAATTAGTCCAATTTATCATGCATTCTTTATTCCAGCACCCTGCGTTGATTTTTATCTCCCCTGAAACATACAAGTAAATACTATTATTTTAATTGACACCACTAATATACATATAATTGCATTTTACATTTCTTACATTCATTCTTTTATGTACATTTAAATATCCACTATAATAATTTACGTCGGAGGAAAACGGAAAAAAAACAAATGCGATTAATCGCAGTTATTCACATAATTTTGTTGTGATTAATCGGATTGAATGTTTTATTCTATACTACATATACATTTACACACACATATATATATATATATATATATATATATATATATATATATATATGTAAATTATATATTGTAATTTATATATGTAAATTACACCTGTAGTTTTTCTTACCTGTAGTAGCGAAATCAATGTAAAATTAAAACATAATCAAGGCCGAGCACTGTGGCTGGACGCACAAAACGGTCAAGGATAGATTTTTTAAGCTGAAAGAAGGATAGTAAGACTAATACTAATACTAATGTGAATATTATATTGCAAACTGTACAAACATAAAGCATCTCAAAATGCTTATCATACATGAGCAAGATTTTTTATATAACCTTGCCTCTCACTTATAAAAGCCATGTTATCTAAGTACGTCTGTTATGACGCAAGTTCCTTATTTCTTTACATATACAGACAATGGCTTGGACAACTCTCATTTTCCCAACAAAATGAAGTGATACAAAAAGTTTTAACCTAAAAAAAAGTAAAAAAAAAAATAAATAAACAGGTTGTAATGTTATACGTTTTAGTTTTATTTTGACAAGGAAGAAAAACAAGTGCAACTGAGTCTGTAAATGTGGTTATTTCAGTATGTTAAAGTTTACTGAACATTACTGTGTCTCACTGAACAACTTTCCAAACTAGTCAGATTAGCTAGATAGGTTAACATTGGTTAGTTAGTTAGTTAGTTAGTTAGTTAGTTAGTTAGTTAGTTAGTTAGTTAGTTATGCTGTTAGCAACGTTAATACAAATAACGGTCTCTTTGAATGGGCTAAGTTATAGTGGTTCTGACTCAACACATGATAAACATAAGTATTCTAGAAGAGTATATGTCTAAATAACCTTTTAATCCTAGTATGAATTTTACTTACATTGTAAATTAAGCCATATTTTCGCCATATTTGTTGCCGCCACAAAACATACCTCTGTAGGAGAGGATGACAAAACCCCTGTAGGAGAAGATGTAAATGCCATTGGCTGCAGTAAAAAGAATGAGGAACAGCTAACTCTGGCTGATGATTGGCTTAATAAAAAGTGACTGACAACGACAGTCCAGTGTCTTATTGGCTGCAGTTAAAAATGAATGACATTCCACTAAGGCTCTGGCCTGCAACATTACATACAATATATAAAAACTTTAGCTTCTTCTGCTGTTGCTATTGTTTTGAGCTTCTGTCTAATTGTCACCTGATTGGCAGCACCTGCGAGCATGGGCCCTGCTGCAGTGGTCAGAAGGTATCTGCTCCAAGAATGGGCATTCCACGTTTTACTGATCTGGAAAGGGTCCGTGCGTTAGGATCAACTTCAAGCTGGTGCTCTGCAAAATCAAATTAAGGCTTTATTTAAAGAAAGCCCTGGTATAATTTACAAATTGAAGGCCAAGTTCCATATAACGGGGATGTCAGAGACAGGCTGTGAAGTGGGCGTCCCAAGAAGATGATACTCCAAGAAGATCGTCAAACACAAAATGAGTCAACAGCAGAATAAATTGTATGGCATGGGTGAAAGGATTTGGTCAATTTTTCATGGGTGCAGCCAGCCTACATACTCACCATTACTGCTCATCCCACAAATCTCCATTTTAAAGAGAAATTATCAGGCTTTTTAATGGTATACGATTAAGAAGCATTGTTACAACGCAGAAATAACTTACCAAACACACATTTCTTTCATTTTTGTTTTATGTTAAATTACTTTGCCACCCTGTTACTAAGTAAGTCAATCATGCTACTCATTCTGTATGTTTATTGTCATTGAGGAACTTTTATTGCCACAGAGGAACTTCCACCCCTAAAATGAACAACCATGGACCTCTCCTTGTCGTCATGTACAAGGTGTATAAGGGACTTTTATTTTGTAGACAGCGGGAAATTGCTGGAAGATTAAATGCGGGTGTTGATTTTAATGGTATCTCGAACCGCACAGCAAGCGTTAACCGCCGCCTTGTTAATATTCATGAGGCTGCGTCTGCACGTCGACGCACCGGTATGAATATTCATGAGTTGCACTGTTGGCCACGCCCCCTGCTTCCTCCTACTTTCTTCATGTACAGGCGCCATGTTTGTTGACATTTGTAGTTACGCACACTCACACACAAACACACTCAAACACAAGCTAGCTCTCTCTATCTCTCTCTCTCTTTCTTTCATAACACACACACTGACACTTACACTCCGACACACCCTGGCGCGCGCACTCGCACACACACTCACCCGCGCGCTGCTCTGCGTCTTCACTCCGCGCGCGTTTATCATGGCCAGTAAAAGCTCCGGGTTGCCCAGTAAAGAGCAGGCTCTCCGTGGCAGAGACACCAGCATGGCGGTGGCAGGTAAATGTCTATAGGTGTGTTTACAGGTGTGATAAAAAACAACCTAAAAATACCTTCAGGGGCAGAAGCTTCAGTGCGCATGCGTGCCAACACTGTCCTCAGGATAAAGTCCACAAATGAGAACTTTATACAAACCTTAAACATTAAATTACACCAGTGATAAATTAGCTCCCTGTCCTTAATCAGTTTCACCAGTATAACCTTAAATCACAGATCTCTGTTATGTGTTTATACTACTAGTAATTTTACACATTAGGTTTGAAATGTTTACTAGTAGAGCTGCGTCGATTAGTTAACATTATTGCCATTATTGATTATATATATTTTTTGACACCAAATTCCACTGTTGACTACTTGTTAATTTGTATCTGTTACGCACTTCCATTCACAAAGTGCTGCTGGGGACTGAAATGGTGGATGATTAGGAGCTATTGACTTAACTGGGTTCACTCAGTTTACTGCCTGGTCACCAAAAGTAACAGACCCAACAGATTATATATTTTCTTACTAAATATCAGAACAATCCATATTCGATTGTCATAAGGAGATTTAAGAGGCATTTAAATCCCAAATTCAGCTGTTTATATATCGTTTTGAAGTAATAAGGAAAGATTGGGACATGTGCCGTGCCCACAGGAAACAGAGAAGGAGGGTATGGCACAAATAATCAAGTCAAGTCAAGTCAAGTCAAGAGGCTTTTATTGTCATTACAGGTACACAGTGTGATGAAATTACGTTCCTCCGGAACCATGGTGCAACATAGAACAACAAGCAATAGACAACATAAAGTGCAGGAGTGACGACAGTGCAACATAAAATTATAAAATTATAACACTAAATAACAATAAATACAATAAATACAAAAGACGAGACAATTTAAAGACAGGACAGTGCAGTACCGATACGGTATAATAAAGTGTATAGTGGGGATAAGGTGCAGAGATGTGTGACATACTGTAACATATAGAACATATATAATCACAGCAGTTACTGAGGTAGAGTTTATAGTTTTTAAGAGTGCAGCAAATAAAGTCATGTCAGCCTCTGTGTGCTGACTGGGTGTGTGTGTGGGTGAAGTTCAGTTCTTTGTGAGTGTAAAGGGGGTGGGGTGTACAGTTTAGTTTTGTGTAAAGGAGGGGTGTACAGTTTAGTACAGTTTATCCACGTTAAGAGATAGGTTGTTGGTTCTGCACCAGTCCGTCAGCCACTGCACCTCCTCTCTGTATGCTGACTCGTCGTTCTTGCTGATGAGGCCAACTACAGTTGTGTCATCAGCGAACTTGATGATGTGGTTTGAGCTGTACTTTGCAGTACAGTCATGAGTCAGCAGAGTGAACAGCAGTGGGCTGAGCACACAGCCCTGGGGGGCGCCGGTGCTCAGTATGGTGGTGCTGGAGGTGTTGTTTCCAATCCTGACTGATTGTGGTCTCTCAGTCAGGAAGTCTAAAACCCAGTTGCAGAGGGAGGAGTTCAGGCCCAGCAAGCTCAGTTTTCCTATCAGATGCTGAGGGATGATGGTGTTGAATGCTGAACTGAAGTCGATGAACAGCATTCGAACATAGCAGTCTTTGTTGTCCAGGTGGGTGAGAGCCAGGTGGAGCGCAGTAGAGATGGCATCGTCTGTTGATCTGTTTGGACGATACGCAAACTGCAGAGGGTCCAGTGAGGACAGGAGCTGGTTTTTGATGTGCCTCATGACCAGCTTCTCAAAGCACTTCATGATGATGGGAGTAAGTGCAATGGGACGGTAGTCATTAAGGCAGGACACTTGAGACTTCTTCGGCACAGGGACGATGGTGGTCGTCTTGAAGCACGTCGGCACGATTGCAGTACTCAGAGAGATGTTGAAAATGTCCGTGAGAACATCCGTGAGTTGTTCTGCACATCCTCTGAGCACTCTGCCAGGTATGCTGTCTGGTCCGGGGGCTTTCCGTGGGTTGACTCTGAGTAGAGTTTTCCGCACATCAGCTGAGGACAGGCACAGTACCTGGTCGTTTGGAGGAGGTGTAGTCTTCCTTGCTGTCGTGTAGTTCTGTGCTTCGAACCTTGCATAGAAGGAGTTCAGTGCATCTGGAAGGGAGGCATCACTGTTACAAGCAGGGGAGGGTGACTTGTAGTTGGTGATGGTCTGGATGCCCTGCCACATGCGCAGAGTGTCAGTAGTGTCCTGGAAGTGGGCGTGGATTTTCTTTGCGTAGGTGCGCTTTGCCTCTCTGATCCCCCGGGAGAGCTTGGCTCTAGCTGTTCGGAGGCCAGCCCTGTCCCCTGACTTAAAGGCCTTGTCTCGGGATCTCAGCAGCGCACGCACCTCTGCAGTCATCCACGGCTTCTGGTTGGGGCGGGATGTGATGGTTTTGGAGACAGTAACATCCTCAATGCACTTGCTGATGTAGCCAGTCACTGAGTCTGTGTACTCCTCCAGGTTGATGGAGTCATCAGAAGTAGCAGCTTCTCTGAACATGTCCTAGTCAGTGTGCTCAAAACAGTCCTGAAGAGCAGAGATGGCTCCTGGATTTTTTAGTAAGTATACTGTTAAAACTGACCTTTTAAACTATAATTCCAAGTTGTTTGAATTAGCAAAATCTTTTCAGAATAATGTTAACGAACAGTGCAACAGGAAAGAAGCATATGCATATTTAAGAAAACTATTTATTAAGGAAGGAACTGGAAGTGTAATGCAGACAAGTGGAGGAGTTTGTGTGTATACACTGCTCAGGCTAGTGCTGCATGATTGTAACATCCTAAAAGTGCTTACACACTGCACGTACAATACAATGACCCCAATTGGATTGAGTTGTTTTTCCAGTGGTAGAGCAGTGCGGAAAGTGGTGCATTTCCACGCCCATAACCACGCCTCCACCACCCTTAACATCGTTCAACTTTGACCTTGTGGCAAGCGATACTACGGCAGAAAGTGTGATGTGAACTCACGCGACCATTAAAAAACTGTAGTCCTACCAGCAATAAACATGGGTGAGAGACTGATAATAACTATTAGTAAACTGATAATAACTATTAGCTGTAAATCACTTCCCCACACTCATATAGAGATAACAGGAGGAAAACGAGAATTAGGGCTTTATTCTGAAGGTGATTATTCTGAACCAATCCGAACCCCCACAGTGATATAACTATATTGCAGAATCATTCAGAACCTGTCTTGAGAGCCTTATGAAGCCAGTTATTACATACTGGTCATTCTGACATTAATAATGGAAGACCAGGGTAGTGTACAGATATAATACACAAAGCATATCAAACCGAAGAACCTACCATATCCAACCAGCACAGTAAAATCACTCTGATATCAAAAGAATTAATTAAGCAAACAGTGATTAATTTAACTTGGAAATACAGTTAGCATCACCAGTTAACACCAGCAGTCTGTTAGCATAGCTATCTTTACTAACATCTGTTTTTTGTTAGTCTAGCTAACATTGGGCCAACACTTGCATCCCGATGTTGTGATGGTAATAGCTAATGGCCTGAGTAAACTATAGCCATAATTAACATATCATATCAAACCACAAAACCAACTAATTTAACCAGCACAAAAAATATCGGTAAATCAGCTTAGAAACAGTTAGCATTGCCAGTTAGCTATTAGCCATGGTTGCTAACCCGCTATTGTAAGTTTCATAATAAGAGTAATTTGATTAAATTTTTAATCAAAATATGGTCAAATATCTAAAATCTCTTAGTGTTTGCATCTTAATTTAAGGATTGGTTTTATGCAGGGCTGGTATCTTATAATTACAGAACAACACATTTTAGCTATAATGTAAAAAAAAAAGTGTGTTACCCTTTAACATATTTGAGCAGGATCTACTGCATGTGTGACTGTCTCTTATGAAATCTTTGTCATTTTAACAACTGCTGTCAGTTTGATACATCTAAGCTGAGCAGAAACAGCACAACACTATAGACTATATTGCTTATCCTGGCAGTGCCAGTGCCTGATGTACACCACAGGTGGTGGCATTTCATCTGTCCATATCCATATAAAAATTATACAGTATCGACCGAAAAAAAAAAATATATATATATATATATATATATATATTTATATTGTGCTATAAATTTTGGCCATATCGTCCGGCACTAACCTGTATTGAGAAGGACAATGTGTTCAGATTGAAGCCCTTAAATCACTGGCACTTTGGATAGATGATTTTCTTGAGCACAACCATACAGGGCCAGAGAAAAGTGGTGAGAAATCTCTGTTGGGTATCTGGTCAGGATCGGGGAAGGGAATCTAAACTCTAGCTGCAGCCCTGTTTACTAGTAATAATCAGATCTACAAATCTATAAAACCATTGCGACTGGTCACATGATCATGATAACATTTTTGCTCTGCTTGAAATGTAAGAAAAGCTGTCTACTCAAACAGGAATCTGAAGCAGGAAGGCCACATGGTCACGTCTGAATCGAAGCGAAGTAGCCTTTTATTTTATTGGGCTAAAATGCTAATAGCTAATGACAGCGTTGCTATCCACTTAAATTAGATGGTCTGCTGTCGATACATGAGACATAATTTGGACATATTGTTTCCTTTTGTTTCAGTTACAGATACAGAAAATGTACAGAACATACATTTTAGGTAATATAATGTTTAACATTATACAAAACTGTAAAGTACATTTAGGCTACAATAAAGAAAGTATTATACAATGGTTTTAGCTATACAATATGTAAGTGTGCAGGAGCTCCAGCCAGTAACACTGAGATAAGTCTTGAGTGGCATCTATCTAATGATTCAGATGTCATAGGGCTCTCATGGCCAACTGCCATCAAATTCTCACAGCAGAAAGTTGCAGGCATTTGCAGAAATGTACAGCTTGTTATGAGTACATATAAAGCTAGCTCCTTAAATTATTTTTATACTTATACCTAAAGTCTAAAGTATAAAGACCTTTATTTTATTTTATTTTAACCATGTGTGTTTGTCTGTGTGTACACAATATGATATATTTGTTTATTATCTGATTTACTGGTTATTTTTGTCCCTTCTGAAATTCCAGCCACATTTCCCCCTGCCCTTCCACTGAGCCCAGGGCGGAGCAGAGCGTTGTGGCACCGTTAGAGGACCATCTGTGCATTTTGCGCTTGAAAGCTCCGCCCACGTCGTAAATTGCTACTCCGTCTGTCAGAGCAGCTCGCGGCACGGCGGCCGTTTCCGGGCCTTTGGGGTCCGATAGAGGCAGAACCTGCTGTTCAGGTTCTGGCTGGGTTTAACAGTCACGTTCCAGAGAACTGCAATCAGCTCAAGATCTAAAGCTGGTATCCTCATGGATATGACCAATTAATCAGGAATTCCACACATTTTTGCAGAATTCTCTGTGTAACTAAGCAGTGTGAATGGAGTGATTCAGAGTGGGTTTCGGTGTGAAACTTCTTAACCAGTAAGAAGAGATCACAGTGGTGGTGAATGGAAGCAGGCACATCTGAACCCCTAAAGTTATGAACCCAGATAGCTATGAATACCAGTGTTCTGACACGATTTTTATTTTGGGCGTAAAATGTACAAATACACACAGGAAGTTGTGTGGAAAAAAGAAGTTCCTAAAGAAAATTGTATTTATTCACCACTTTGTTTTACCCTTATCATCATTCTGTATCATTACGAATAAAATGGCTGTATTTGTTTTTATCTCAAAACCACACTCTGAATCAGTTAATCTCAGACCACTACGTTTAATATTTTTTATCTCAAACCCCCATTTTAAATTAATCTCAATGAATTCATCCCAAACCCCACTGTCAAAATTAGTTTATCTTAAACCCCATGCTCATTGAATTTATCTCGAACCCCCACTCTGATTAAGTAGAAACCCACTCCTTATTAATTATCTCAAACCCCTCTGTCTATGTGAAATCATCTCAAACCACCATTCCGAATAAATTAATCTAAAACCCCTACCTTGTTTTTTTTTTCTTCTCAATCCACCCACTTTGTATCAGTTGATATGAAACCTAACTGAGCTATGGTAAACTTCCCCTTTAACTTTTTATTTTTTTCCTATGTAGCATTTAGCTCTGCCATGATGCTCATAAATGAGCCCCATATCTTTAATCCTTCCTTATTGTTATTTACTTATTAGGGTGTGTATATGTGAGAGTGAGTGAGTGTGTGAAAGAGAAACTCTATCAGGCCTACAGCCTGGACTACTCAGGTGCGGTTCCTCCAGCCGTTCTTGCCTCCATCTTGCTAGCCATATCTCTAAGGGTGGGTGGGGGCAGACACGCCAGTATCCAGGCAACCGGAAACGGTTGCCTGGATACTGGTGTGAACTGAACATGTGGTACAGCCTTCACTGTCGTTTCTCTTCCAGGGTGATGGGCCCCTTTAAGGTCACTGCTTACTCCTTACTCCTTCCAAATAGCTGTTTATCCATGATTTTAGGCGAGCATTGATGTTTGGTTGGTCAGGTTGCCAGGTTTAAAGTGCTACACTTTATGTCCACATGTTTGTGGACACCCCTTTTGATGAATACTGCATTCAGCTTCTTTAAGGTGCACCCATTGCTGATGCAGGTGTACAAATGCAGACAGCACAGCTTGCCTAGGGCAGAAGTATTGGTACACCTACTGGAGTAACTGTTTATTCTGTCCTTAACAGGCTTTCTGTATGATGTGGGAGCAATTGCTGTGAGGATTTGGTTGCATTTAGGCACAAGATAAGCATTAGTGAGATCAGGGTGTTTGATGGTTGTCTCCCCACTTCATTCTAAAAGTACTGGATGGAGTACCATCATTCCAGAGAGCAAAATTCCATGGCTCACGTCTGGCAATAGGTCTTTAGGCCAATAGGTCTTTAGGCCAATAGGTTAATGTAAATTTATCTGCTCCAAATGCTACTCTATTGTTCTATTCTTTTGACAGTACCTCTGTACATAGACAAGACAAGCTGTCTGTGTGTGTGCCTTGCACGTCTGTGTAAGCAGTGGGTACAATTTAAAGTAGCTGAATGCACAAATATGTGTACATATGTGTCCACAATATTTGTACATACAGTATGTTAATATTTGGACAGTGACACAATTTTTCACTATTTTGGCTCTGCATGACACCACACTGGATTTAAAATTAAACAAATGGGCTTTAAGAATAACAAGCATTTATCTAAAAAGCCTCCTCATATCAGGGGATCAAAAGTAATTGGACAAATGATCTCAAAAGCAATTTTCTGGGCTCCACAAACTCACAAAGCCCCGGAAAACAACAGTGGGAGATGATCACAGAATCCTTTACACGCTGAAGAAAAAAACCTTCATCCACCCAAGTGTAGAACACTCTTCAGGAAGTAGGTGTATCAGTATCTCAGTCTATCATATACAGGTAAAAACATTTATAGAAAGGCTAAAGAAGGCTTATAGGAACTTATAAAGAAGCAAGCAGGAATAGGAGGATAGGAGGAAAAAAGTATGGAGAAGGCTTGGAACAGCTTGACACAAAGCTCTCACCACACCCTCAGTAAAACATGGTGGTGGTATGGGTGTACATGGCTTCCAGTGGCACTGGGTCGGGTCAGTAGTGTTTATTGAAGATGTGACAGAAGACAGAAGCAGACAGATGAATTTTGAAGTTACATTTACAGTTACATTTACTTTCTGCTTAAATTTAACCAAATGCAGGGATGAACAACACAGATGGACAGTTACCGAAAACATGCTATGAAAGCAATCCAGGAGTTTTTTAAGGTAAAGAAGTGGGATATTCTGCTGTGGCCGAGTCAATCACCAGATCTGAACCTGATCAAGAGGAATTAAGTAATTTGCTGAAGACAAAACTAAACGCAGAAATACCCACAAACCAGCAACAACTGAAGATGCTGCAGTAAAGGCCTGGCAAAGCAAAAAAAATTAGGAAACCCAGTGTTTTGTGATGTCAGTGGGTTACAGACTTCAGGCAGTCATTGCCAACAAAGTATTCTCAATAAATTGTTAAAAATGAAAATGAATAAAATGAATGAATAAAAATGAAAATCATTTGTCCAATTACCTTTGAGCCCCTGAAATGACGAGGATTTTGTAGAAAAAAAATTGTTATTCATAAACACTTCTTAAGATATTTTTGTTCAACCATTTGAATTAAACCTAAAACATTTTATTTGTTTCATTTGAAATCCAGTTTGGTGGCATGCAGAGCTCAAAGATTGTGTCAATGTCCAAATATTTATGGGCCTAACTGTATAGTATACACTAAATAAAACAGTTGTAACCGGTAACAGTTAATTATTTACAGTAGTTTCTACTCTAGGTGTAATTATAAACCTTGACTCTAATATACCAAATGTTCCTGTATACTTCAGCAAATGTGCTTTTTTAAAGTCTGTTGACAGTTAATTTCCATTCAGAACATCAACAAATCTGTTGTAATTTGACCAGGAGTGTCCAAACTTTTGCATAAGACCGCAGCTCAGCAGTGCCAGTATGTCCAGGAAGATTCCAAAGGGGCACATGACGCTCCACGGGATTTGGACACATTGAAAACGTAGCCAGAAGTTCCACCTGTGAATGTGAACAGTCCAGCCAATCAGAACATGGCCATATGCCCACCTTATAGCATGAGCACGCTGCAGTGTGTTGGCATCGGTCCACACATGTAGATCCACAGCACTAAGGCAACATGGCGAAAGCTGGACCCGTTTCCTGTTTGTTCGGCTAGCATAGATCCTCGCTTAACGATTAACACTAGCCCATTTGTGAACGCTAGAGTAATAGCCTAGCCATCGTCCGGCGAATAACGGGCGCAGATTCTGTAGTCCGCCCTCTCTCGACCCAGCGTCTAAGAACAAACGGCAGTTTTTGTGGAAGTTTTGTCCGGAAAGAAAGAAAAGGAAAAAGCTACCTCTTTTAAGTGGTGCCGTCGCCACCTGCTTTGGTCTTGTCCCAAGCTCTCTCTTTCTCTCTTTCTATTCTCCCTCTCTGATGGTGTTTGGTGTGTTTTGAAGGCGCTTGGCTGGCGGCTCATGGTGAAAGGAGACAGACTGGCATCGGCTGGAAAGCTGCCAGAACTCCATGGGAGAAAAAAGCCTACCGAGAAAGACAATGTGTGCCGAGAGAGAGTGGATGAGTGAGGGAGAGAGAGAGAAAGCGAGAAAGGCATTGTGGGAAATCGAAGGGAGGAGGCGAGGGTTAGTGGGAAGGGTGTGTTTGTTTAGGACTGGTTAATAAAAATAAATCACAATTTTAATATATTTTTCCTAGCAGGACAGTACGCTGTTCAAATACATGCATTTAGCTACTTTACATTAAGTCTTGCTCTAAAATCTAGTAGAACATCTGCAGCCAATTTCTGAACTGTATTCGTGAACATCTTTTTACGTTTTACAGGACAAGGAAGCAAACTTCCTAACTTTCAATGGAAACTGACTTCTGACTGACTTCGAAAAGAAGGGCAGCCAGTGTTTTGGTGAACAAACTAGTGCTAAGTTTGTACTTCTGCATTGAACCTATATGAAAGCCAACATGTAATCTATACCTAACTGCGGACCCAACCCTGTAGTCTGCGCTGCCTTCCCAAAAAAAGTCACTACTTGATGCGGAGAGCAGCAGCTGTCATTGGTCCGCTAAGCTGCCCACAACATTAGGGGTGCAGCAATTAGTCAATATAATCAACAATGTCATTTAAATGCCTTTTAAATCTCATGTTCAGCTGTTTTTATCATTTGTAGAGATGAAGGACATGGCAGAAATACACGTTGACTAATCGACTAATCGAACAAATAATCATCAGAGCACTCAGCTGTACTTTAAACCAGAGAATTTTTTTTTTGTGACAGGATATAAGAGAAAATACACTTTGTTTCTATCAGTTAATGCTGGCACAGTTACAGACGACTGCGTGCTTTTTAGAGTTTAGTAGATTTTAACATGGGCTTTTTCACCAAGTTCGATAGTGCTTTCTGATTGGACAGTAATTGCATTTCATTTTGGCATGAATACCGCGCTGCTCCTAGATGAAATTCAATCCTGTGCAGTTTGATTTGCGTTAAAACATTCGGAAAACAATGCCGTTAAGCTGATGGAATTTAAGTTTGAGTGCAATTCAACAAAATCAGCGGTTTGGTTTTTAAATGTAAATTCTTGTGTATATCAATAAAAAGATCAAGTGCAGTGAAATGTAATGTAATTTTAGTTATGCATTTCATTTTGGCACGTTTTTCATGTCAATGGGGAAAAGCAACACGATTTTTGTGGATTGCATTTACATTTTTCCATGTTAGTGTTTGCTTTTCAATTCCTCTTCATAAAAAATAATCATATAAAAAAAGTTGTATTAAAATAAAAGTGTATTTTAATAAAACTTGTCAAATGTAATGGATAGAACTTTTTTGCCATGATTTGATAGTAAGAAGCGGGGGTAACACAGAAAACACAGTTTTGGGGTCAGTGTACGGGTCAGCATTGCCTGTAATCTAAACTGCAGATTAGAAGAAGAGTGTTTATTACTGTCCTCTATATGGTGTGTGTGTGTGTGTGTGTGGCTTTAGGCTGTAAATCACTTTAGTCTCCTTCTCTGTAATCCTCGCCACATCTGTGCACTTTCCTCCCTGCTCTGTTTCTCTAATGCCAGCCGGGCACAGAGGGCACTGCCAATGCTTCATATCTGTATTTGTGCCCCCACCCCCTTCATATACACCATGCAGTCACAAGCAGACAGCAAGACCAGAGATAACAATATGGCGATATGGTAAAAATATTGTATTATACAGTTTAAATGTTTTTTTTTTAAGTAACCAGTTAGAGGTGGACGATATGGCCCTAAAATAATATTGCGATATTTCATGGTATTATTTGCGATAACGATACTCTTGGCAATGACAAAATACTGAATTATTTTAATTAAAAATATATATTTCTAAAAACACTACTGCAACAAAATGAAAATTACATTTTATTAATGCATGTGATATGATACGGCACACCCCTAATTCAGAGATTAAAAAATACAAAAATTGAATCAGATTTTGAACAAAAATTGAACAGATTATCTCCATATATCCAGGATTAAAGTAAAATAATTTATACTGGACAGATATAATCTTTCTCTAGTAGATATAAAATGGGAAATGAAAACAGTGTGGTTTTTTTCTTTTGCTAAAAACAGCCAAAAAGTAGTACCCTGATGTTATAAGTAGAGGTGGGTAATATAGCGTAATATTTCAGGGTACAATATTGTTCACGATATTCCAAAATGTACAATGAAATATATTTTTTAAAGTGCTGCACTATCATCAGGTTAAACAGCACTAATTACACATTGTGTAAAGAAATGCGCAGTTAGCAAGTATTTTTAGGAACTAATGATAACCATGATATGCTAAATTTAAGAAGCTTATCACAGTAAATAATTTATCATGATATGATCAAATATTGTCATATTGCTCAGGCCTGCTTACTGAACATTGTGTTCTGGAGCTTTTTGGATGACTTTTTGGATACCCTGAAAAAACCTAATGCTGCTTTTCAGACTGAGAACCTCATCCCACCTGTAAAGCATGGTGTTGGTAGTGTGTTAGTTTGGGATGCTTTAGGATATAGCTATGAAGTCTGCTCTGTATTAAATAATTCTTTAACAACAGGAGATCAGATAAGATGTGAAGCATAGTGGTGGCAGTGTCAGGTTATTTGGGTATTAGCTGACACTAGAGAAAAGAGCCATTTTTGCTCTTTGTTTGATTTGTATTATTTAATTTGTTTAATATGTTTTATAATCATCATCAACTGTCTGTTTCTAAGACTGTGCTCCCTCTACAGCCGGGGTGTCCAAACTTTTTTGTTGGGGGCTTTTGTTGGGCTTTTTCTGCGCTGCAACTGAACACTCTCGCCAGTTTTAGACTCGTTGGCCCGTTTTTCTGCCCTACAACTGCGCACTCTCTCCGCTTTTAGACTCTTAGGCCCATTTTTCTGCACTACCACTGCACAACCTCTCCCCTTTTAGACTTTTTGACCCGTTTTTTTGCGCTACAACTGCACAACCTCTCCCCTTTTAGACTCTTTGGCCCGTTTTTCTGCGCTACAACTTCGTTTTCGCCGCTTTTAGACTCTTTGGCCCATTTCTAACACCTAGCGTTCAAACATTGAATCTCACATCATAAAAACCTGCTTAAGAGCGGGCCAACTTTCATTTTCCAAAAAAGGAAACAGGCCCCAAATGGACTTTAGTGGGCTGTAGTTTGGACACCCCTGCTCTACAGGTTGAGGGTGGTGTTCCAAACCTATTAATGAAGTGGTCTACCTGGCCTCTGGGGGGTGCTGATACCAGCTGAGACAGTCTTTAACCATGTGGTGCACTAGTTTCTTTGTTTTACTAACAAAGGCAATTAATTTCAAACCTTTAATTTATTACTTTTTCTTTAAAATAAACAACAAAACATCAGCATCAACTGAACCTCTGCCTGGACCTGGATTTTTTGTGCATTGCTGGTGTTAAGCAACACTCTTCAGTTACTCCCGTATTGGATTAGTGCTGGTTTAGTTTTTAATCTAAATATCTAAATATCTCCGTGTACATAATGTACTGTAGGGGTTGGAATTGTTTTGTTGAAGAGCTGTTACAGTTCTCCTGAGAGAATTTTTATAGCAGACTATATTTATTTGTTTATTTTTATCAGATATGTTTAGACTTAAAGATTATGTTGTGTACAATTCCCATATCGATGCAACCCTAATGCATGCGTGTGTGTGTGTGTGTGTGTGTGTGTGTGTGTGTGTGTGTGTGTGTGTGTGTAAAATAATCTGTTAAGTGTCTCTCAGTGTGGAGACCCAGCTTTGATCCTTCTTAACTCGGGCAGGCCGGGAAAATCTGCACTAATCTACCAGTGCTACCTCACACACACACACACACACACACACACACACTATATACACCCTGCATCTACACTATACACCGTCCACTTTATCTAAACACACTGTCTGCCCCATCATTAGTGTCCACACTAATGACTACGGCAGTGAAAAATATGCACACCATTAATAATATTAACACACACACTGAATTGCAGTGCAGTAAAACACACAGCAGTCATTATTAGTGTACAGTGGTATGAAATAGGAATTTCTAATCATTTTCATGATTTTCCTTTAGAAATCATTGGTTGGTCAGATTTTTAGCTATTTCAGTTAAATGTATCATATAGCAGATGAAAACAGTTATTTTTGAGAAGTGAACCGAAGTGTATAGGATTTACAGAAAGTGTGCAATAATTCTTCAAACAAAATTAGACAGGGGCTAATAAATTTGGGCACCGCAACAGAAAAATAACATTAATATTTAGTAAATCTTCATTTTGAGAAAATAACAGCCTTTAAACGCTTCCTATAGCTTTAAATAAGAATCTGGCTTCTGGTTAAAGATATTTTGGACCATTCTTATTTACAAAACATCTCCAGTTCAGTCAGGTTTGATGGTTTGTGAGCATACACAGCCTGCTAACACCACAGATTTTCAATACAATTCAAGTCTGGGGACTGAAATGATCATTCCAGAATGTTGTACTTTATCCTCTGCATGAATGCTTTAGTAGATTGTGACCAGTGTTTAGGGTCTTGTTGAAGTGTCCAGCCCCGGCCCAAATTCAACTTTCTCCCTGATTCTTAAACATTGTTCTCAAAAATCTGCTGATATTGACTGGAATTCCTGTGAACCTCAACTCTAGCAAGATGCCCAGTACCTGCACTGAACACACAGGCCCACAGCATGATGGAACCACCACTAAGTCTATACCGCCCTCCAAATAGATCAATTTTAGAATTATCAATCCACAGCACCTTATTCCAAAATTAAACTGGCTTGTCTAAATAGCATACCTGAAGTGACTCTGTTTGTGGCGTGTGCGCAGAAAAGCTTCTTCTGCATTACTCTCCAATACAGCCTCTCCTTGTGTAAAGTGCACTGAATAGTTGAACGATGCACAGTGACTCCATCTGCAGCAAGATGATGTTGTAGGTCTTTGAAGCTGATCTGTGGGTTGACTATGACCGTTCTCACCATCCTTCTCCTCTGCTTATCTGAGATTCATTCTCCACTATAGCCCCTTATTAAAACAAGACCTCAGTATGTAAAATAGTAATGATAATTAGCAGTAGTAATTATATATATAAAAATACTGTTATGGTACATAATGGTAAATAAAATAATTATAATGTAGAATATTTTTGTCTGCTTTACTACTGTTTCTTATTATCCCCTTTCTTACTTTCTCTTTCTTTCTGTGTAGGCAAGCATGCAGCCACAGGCCGTCCCACAGTGGAGCCGTTCCCAGACGGCATGGAGATGATCATGTTCGGTGTGTAGTGAACACATGCTCACTCACTCATTGTTTTATTCAGTTGTATTTAGTTGGGCAGTTTCTGGATCTCTAGTTCTGCAGCACCCAGTCTTTAAGTTCTGATTCAGTTAAATAATAATTCTTCTAGAAGTGATTCCGTGTATGTGTGTCTGTATGTGTTTAAAGGTATGGGCTGTTTTTGGGGAGCAGAGAGGCGCTTCTGGAAAATTCCAGGAGTGTTTTCCACTCAGGTCGGATATGCAGGAGGGTTTACTCCAAACCCGACCTACCAGGAGGTGTGTTCAGGTAAATCTCAATGTCCAATATCCTGGCTTCACTAATGCTTATATTGTCACTAAATGTGATCAAATCCTCAAAGCAGTGTTCCAAGATCTAATGTCCCTCTTGAACAGTAGAGGCAGTCATTCCAACAAAAGCAGGATCAGCGACTAAGTATGTCTCCCATAACTTTTGTCCATATACATATAGTACAAAATAAATAAATATTGTTAAAAAAAAAGAAAAAGAGTTTACTTTTGGACAAGATGGATGTGTTATTTTAGGCATAAAGGATGAATGCGTCAAATGCCAAAACATTGATGTGTTCAATCAAAGCTGTTCACTGTGGCGGGATAATAAAGGTTAGTTGGGTGTTTTAGAGACTTATTGGAGGGGCTTAAAATTTGTAAAAAAAATTAAATAAACATCCAGCTATTGTCGTTCTTCTTCATCCCTCTGTCTCTTACTTCCTCGCTTCCTTTATATTTTCCTTTTTCTCTCTTTTCTCCTTCCATCCTTTTGCACCCCCCTCATGACCTAGTTGTAGGCAGGCACAGCTGCAGTATGTGTGTGTGTGTGTGTGTGTGTGTGTGTGAGTGCACTGTAGGCACTGTTCTAGCTGCCTTAGTGTGTGAGTAGCTGTGTTTTTGGCAATGCAGGTTCCAAGCATTACACACTACATCAGTACACTCATCACATCTGCTGCTTGGTCACAGCTCCACCCAGCACATGTGATTACAGCCATAGGTTCTCATCCTCACCTCAACCCCACTTAAGGCCCATCAACCGAGACAGATCCAGTTACTAAAATCGACATCATTAGTTTTACATAGGGCTGGACGATATGGCCCAAATTTTATCACAATTTGTGGCCTCAGGATACTCAGCACATATCAATGTGCTTTGCTTTTACTGTCCATTGTCTCACTACTAGTGGTAACTGACTGTCTTATGTGACAGATCATCCCCAGCTCTCCACACTAGCAGATGGTAGTCACAACATTACTGTAAGCGAACACAATGGTGGATGTCTACAGTTTCAACAAACAACCATCCTGCTTCTCTCAGTACAATAATGCATTCTCATAGTTGTCAACTGGGTATTTTTTTGGCACTGTAATAGAGGCATGTCTAGTATTCATAGCAGAGCTATCTCTCACCAATAGGCTCATTTACATATCTGCCTAATGCTAACCATTTGCTAGACAACTTTGAAAAGACTCTAAAAAAACTGTTATTAGACTTTTTGGTTTGGCAAAGACTTCAAATTTTGGCCCAAGAACAGATGAAGAAACAAATTAATTGACATTTGTCAGTCTGGGAGAGGTTACAAAGTCATTTCTAAGTATCCGAAAGGGCATGGACAACTCATCTAGGAAGTCACTATCCCAGAGCAACATTTAAAGAACTGTATCAGTTATGACTCAGTTAAGATCAGTGTTTATGCTTTAATAATAAGTATTATGGGAGATCTCTATAGCAAAAAAAACACTGCTGACAAAAAAGAGTACAATGGCCCATCTCACATTCGCCAAAAAACATCTTGATGATCCCCAGTACTTTGGGTAAATATTCTTTTGACTTACGAAACAAAAGTAGAACTTTCTGGAAGGTTTGTGTCCCGGTACATCTCACATCATTTTATAAAAAAAAAACATCAAATAGTGGTGGTATTGTGATGGTCTGGGGCTGCTTTGCTGCGTCAGGGCCTGGGCAGCTTGTAATAGACAAAATCGGGAACTCTGCTGTTTCCCAGACAATCCTGTAGGAGAGTGTCCGGCCATCTGTTCTTGACCTCAAGCTCAGGCTACTTTGGTTCTGCAGCAGGACAATGAGCCAAAGCTCAAATGCATCATCAAAATGATTCTTCGCACAGGGTTAGATTGGTTTGGATAAAATCGTAATTTAATAAGTGCTTTTTATATTTACTCAGGTTATCTTTGTCTGGTATTAAAGTTTGTTTGGTAATGAGAAAAATACCAGTAAGATACAAATAAATAAATTAATAAATAAATCTGTAGGGTGGCAAATATTTTTTTCACTTTCTCACATGTGTGTGTTTTAGGTTTGACTGGTCATACGGAGGTAGTGAGAGTTGTCTACCCCAGTAAAGACGTGAGCCTGGAGACACTCTTCAAGGTGTTTTGGGAGAGTCATGACCCAACTCAAGGTAACACACGTAAATACACAGAGAAACACATCCCCTGGGTACAACATCCAAGGTGCATTGGTGCAAAAATGAACAGTCTCCTGAGGTGTGTGTGTGTTTGTGAGAAAAGGTAGAAGTGGTCTCAGGGGTAGAAACAGCTACAGATTGTGTTCATTTCTGGAAGATCAAATCAACCATATGACAGTGTGTGTTTTTGGGGGGGTGTGAGGGGGTCTTTGACTTGTACTGATAGTCGAATGATTCTGCGATCTTTAGAAATTTCACAGAACAAGCTACAAATATGTCTCCACTAAATCAAGAAACTTAATCCATTTGGTTCTTTTAAGTTGTTATTGTTGTACATTTAGAATAAATGCTTTTACTAAAAAACCTTTGAAGAACCCCTTTTTTAAGAGTGCGCTAAAAAGTGTTATTTGACTCGCAATGATGGTGGAACTTATATTGTTGATTTTAGGGTTTCGTAGAAAAATCTATACAACAATCTATACAATCTACCAATCTGCAATCTTAAGAACCCTTTAGCGAACCATTCAAGCCTTTAATTTTTTTTAGGTTGTCATGGTTTTATATAGAACCATGGCCTCTATTGAAGAATAATTCAAAAAAACTTTAAGATTGAGCTGAGAAAAAGGCTAATTTTGACTCATTATGATAGTGAAAAATATTAATTCATTTAGAACTTGATGACTGCAACTCATCTCAAAAAAGTTGGTGCAGGGCCATGTGTTCCATTTTGTAGCACCCCCTCTTCTTTTACCAACAGTCTGTAAAAATCTGAAAAGTGAGGAAACCAATTTCTGTATTTTTTTTATTTTTCTCATCATATTTTCTGTTAGTAAATGTCTGGTCTGCAGGCTCAGTATCTAGACTCTTCTTCTGCAAAGCCATGTTGTTTTGATGGATGCAATATGTGGTTTAGTATTGTCTTGCTTAAATATGCAAGGCCTTTCCTGTAAGAGAGGTTGTCTGGATGGGAGCTTATGTTCTAAAACCTCTATATACTGTTCAGTAGTGATAGTGCTTTGTCTAGATGTTTAACCTGTCCGTGGCATATGCACTAATACAAGCAAATACCTTTTCAGGCTTTTTAATTTTACCTTGATAACAAGCTAGATGTTTCTCTACTTCTGAAAATTGACCTTGGTTTGCAAAATAAACATCAAAAATGAATTATTCTGACCATAGAACAGTGCAGGACACTGCCTTAGTATATTTTAAATAAGATTTGGCCTAGAAACATTGGTAGCATTTCTTCTGTGCATGATACAACTGGATTACCAAGTGAACTGTATTCACAGACAATAATTTCCTGTAGTGCTGCCTGAGTTCCAGAAGATCACCAGCATCCAATTCTGACTGTCAGCCTTGTTTTTATGATATTATGTTCTGTATATAGTGAGCTATCCACAGTATTTGTAATTTTACTTTGAGGAACATTTTTCTAAATTTCTTTTATAATTAGATGCAGTTAGTTGTATATTTCTTTTCTTGCAATAGTTTTTATCACCACTTACATTTCCATTTCCTTTTTATGAGGAAAGGCTTTGCTGATGGTAAAATATCTCTCATCTATGTGTTCTGTGTTATAATGTAAATAAAATATGGGTCTAATGAGATTATAAAACTAGATTATAAGGTGCACTATCCATGACCACTAACTACTTTGTGGTCTATTTTCATACATGAGGTGCACTGAATTATAAGGAGCATTATGCAACACTAGTAAGGATGCCTACATTGAAGTGAGCAATGGTGCCATGTTTACCTTCTAATGGGGAAGCTGTGGGTAGCACCTAAGTAAACAAAACTGTAATTATGATAAAAAAAAAACATTTTCTTTTAAAGTCCAACGAGCACTGGATGTTAATCTACACAGATTTCTGAAAACTGTTTAATAGGGTGAGTAAAGTGCCTCTGTCTATTTTCAGTAAGCTTAAAATCCAGCGCTGCACAGCCCGGTTAGCAGCATAGCCAGCCCCGGTTAGCAGCGCTAGCCAGCTGCGGTTAGCACCACTAGCCAGCCGCAGTTAGCAGCGCTAGCCAGCCCTGTTTAGCAGCGCTACCCAGCCCAAGTTAGCAGCGCTACCCAGCCCCGGTTGGCAGCGCTAGCCAGCCGCAGTTAGCAGCGCTAGCCAGCCCCGGTTAGCAGCGCTAGCCAGCCGCAGTTAGCAGCGCTAGCCAGCCGCAGTTAGCAGCGCTAGCCAGCCCTGTTTAGCAGCGCTAGCCAGCCCTGTTTAGCAGCGCTACCCAGCCCAAGTTAGCAGCGCTACCCAGCCCCGGTTGGCAGCGCTAGCCAGCCGCAGTTAGCAGCGCTAGCCAGCCCCGGTTAGCAGCGCTAGCCAGCCCTGTTTAGCAGCGCTACCCAGCCCAAGTTAGCAGTGCTACCCAGCCCCGGTTGGCAGCGCTAGCCAGCCCCGGTTAGCAGCGCTAGCCAGCCGCAGTTAGCAGCGCTAGCCAGCCCTGTTTAGCAGCGCTCCCCAGCCCAAGTTAGCAGCGCTACCCAGCCCCGGTTGGCAGCGCTAGCCAGCCGCAGTTAACAGCGTTAGCAGCCCCGGTTAGCAGCGCTACCCAGCCCAAGTTAGCAGCGCTACCCAGCCCCGGTTAGCAGCTTTACTGCTCCTTACAATCTGTTGTAGAATTCATTCATACGGTGCACACTGACAATTTTGGGGAAAATTGATTGCTTTTGAAAATTTAAAAAAATTGAAAAAGGCAGTGCATTTATTTACATTTTACAGTGTCCCTTTTTTGAAATTGTGTTTTTAGCAACTGAGTGATTGTTTGATTCATCATAGTTTTAGAACCGTGAGTTTGCATGTTGTAGTTCCACATCTTTACTGAATAATCTTTGAGAACACTTCTTTTTTAAAATGTTCAGATAGAGTAGGATATGAGCCCTTTAATACTAGATCAAAGAAGATGGAATATCAGGCTCCAGGTGTGGAGCTGGGTCTGAAGACACATCTTTGTGTGTGTGACCCAAAACGGAGGCCTCCCAAGTGTGTGTGTTTGCGTGTGTGTGCACGCGCACACATGCCTGTGACCATGTTGCGTGACAGGAGTGTTGGTCTGTGTGTTTTTGTGCCGTGTCCTGATTGGTCGATGTTAGTGCAGAGAGGCGGAAACGTCTCTGTAGGCTGTTCCCCCATGCATGCATAACTGTGTGTGTGTGTGTGTGTGTGTGTGTGTGTGCGCGCGTGTGTGTGTGTGTGTTTGAATGTAATGCATTAGTCACTGCATTGCATTTGGAATAGAATGTCCTCATGTCACACACACACACACACACACACACACTCGCTCTCTCTCTTATACTGACACACACATTCATACATATACATACTGACAGCTGTGCTGCACATGCACTGTGCTCTGATATGATGCACAGTTTAAAGTGCGTGTGTGTGTGTTCACGTTGCATTACAAGACCTGGGTATTCCGCCGCCATCTTACAGTTCAAAGAGTTCTGCTTTCAACGGCGTGATTCGCAAACCGACCAATCACGGTTCAGATAGCAACGTTTTGAGCCAATCAGAAGCACCCAGCACACTCTGCTTCGTAACCCCAATCTCATACCCAGCAACAATTGCTCTGGCACTGTCTCTAGGCCATGACACACACACACACACACACACACATGCAGTTTACCCTTACATTAAAGGGGAATTCAACCCAATTTTTTAAAATCTCTACATAATTAAACCGTGTGTACAGGGTCACATTCAGAGTGGGGTTTGGTGGGTTTGGTGTACAACGCTCCGTTCTAGAATAATCTTACCCAGTCAGAATAGTGTACATTGGTGGTGAATGGAAGCAGGCCTCTGAACCAATAAAAGCTCTTTACAGAAACTGATTACACCAACCAGATAATTATAAGTTCATTGTCTGATGCCTCACACACATATTTTTTTTTTCTCTCATTGCTCATTACTCATTGCTCTAAAATCGTTTTTTAGATCGCACATTATCAAAAGGGTGGAGGAGTACATTTGCAATAAGCAGGGTTATTTGCAGCAAAATATAGTCCCTAATGAAACAAAACTTTCGGGAAAAAATGGTAAAGTCATCCATTAATTTAGAATCATAAAGGTCCTTTTTTTTCTTTTTCTCTACTTTTCTCCTTTTTCCATCTCTTCACCCTCTTCACTACGTCTCTTTCACCTTTTTCCCCTATTTTTCACGTCCCCTTTCATCTTTTCACTCCATCTCTTTATCTTTTGCCCTCTTTCACTTCACATTTTCTCTCTTCTTGACTTTACTTTATCCCCCATTTTCTCTTCTCCTCTCTTCACCCCCTCTCTTGCTCTTCTCTTTTCTCATCTATTTTCTCTTCTTCCCTCTTCTTTTTCCTCTTTTTCTATTTTTTTCTTCTTTCTCTAATCTTTTTTTCTCTTCTCCTTTTTCTTCTGTTCACTTCTCTTCATGTTTCTTCTTTGCTTGACCCTCAGGGTGTCCTGCTCATTTTTCCTCTTTTATCTCTTGCTCACTCTCTCTCCCCCTCAACCCCTCAGTATTTTTTCTTCATTTTCTCTGGAGGAGAGAGAGCAGGAGGAATTCAGTTTTAGGTTGTGTATTATTATTAACACAGTCTTAAAATGATTCAGCTTTCAGCTCCAGTGTGTTACTGGCTGTAAAGAGGAGATGATTATTATTATTGTTATTATTGTTATTATTATTATTATTATTATTATTGTTATTATTATATTTGCCGTTATTTCTGATAAATATTTGTTAATGTTTATTTTATTATATTCCTGTCTTGTGTATTTAGTGTTTAAAGCTGCTGTTGATTTTCAGTCATTCGATTGGGATCGAGGGGTTGGAGGGGGGTGTAATGGTGGGGGTGTAGTAGTGTGGTGGGGGTGTAGTGGTGGTGGGGTTACTGGGTTCAGCTGCAGCTTGGTGTGTATCAGCACAACCCCCCGTGGAACAGACAAAATAAAAGAAACACTCGGTTTCTAAAATAAGATCCCCCCCTTTCTTTTCTTTTGGGGGTGCAGGTTTACAGCTGGCACGTGGCGACCTCTGACCCCCCCTCCCCCTGTGAGACGGGAAAAGGCGGAGTCATTAAGAGGCGTCAATCACCGGAGCTAATTTATGTAGATTGGATATGGGGGAGAGAAAGAGAGAGAGTGGAGAGATTTTAAATTGAAGCGTTCAGCCAAATGCACATTCACCCAGAGAGAGAGAGAGAGAGAGAGAGAGAGAGAGAGAGAGAGTGTAAGAGAGTTAGAGTGACTGTGTGTGTGTTTTCATGCTCCTCCATTAACATCAATACAAAACAGTAGCAGGGTCACACACAGGTAGTGTGTGTGTGTGTGTGTGTGTGTGTGGTTCCATCAGCACTTTTGGCCATGTCTTGAAGAAGTGTGTGTGTGTGTTATGTAAGAGTAATATAAATAGCTTCCACTCTGCAGCGGTCCCTCTTAGCTTCCTTCTCTCGCACGCAAACTGCATCACTGCACCCGCAGGACACACACCCACTTTTACACACACAAATACACACACATTACTCCCACATATATACACAGCACTCAGTATACACACATATGCACAAAGGACATACCCACCTATGCAGCAAGAAAATAAACACACACATTAATATACAGAATTCACACTTTAAATGTAAACACATTACAAAATTATCAGTCTCACACACAAAGATGCTGTTAGTAAGGGCTCATTAGCAGTTTGAAATTGGGACACAGTCAGAATTAGTACTCAGACTCATTCGGGTGGCCTGAGCTCTGAATTTCTAGCAGTGTCTGTGTTTGAATTATTTAGCCAGGCTGGTTCTCATAAATAATGACAGATGTTTGATGGGGGCTGAAAAATGGCTCACTCAAACATACAAGAAGGGAAGACCAAACCATCATCTCCACCTTCACCAAAACCATCATCACCATCACTATAGTCATAACCATTCTTACCATCTTTACCACCATCACCATAATCACCACTATCACAACCATTATCTTCACCAAAACAATCACTTCCATCATTACCATCACTGTCACAATCAGTCTTAGCATACCCTTTATCCTTATAATTACAACAGTCATTATTACATTACTATATTCTTTACTATTACTATAAATCACTATGTTTAGCAGCAACTTATCATAACCATGATTCTTATAATCACAGTCATCATCACCTTCATCATCATTGTCATCACCACAATCACACGCATCTTTCCGGATCAAACCTTTTATCCTAGTCACAGCATTCACCATTATCCCCATCAATTTTACATTTACAACTATAATCACAACGTTTTTCACTTCTATCACTCATCATAATCATAATCCTTATTTTTGTTTTCAATCTTTATTACCCCCATAACCCCACCACCATCACATTACCACCATTACATCCTCATTATCATTACCATTATCACCAACTCTACCACCACTATCACCACCACCATCAACAAAATTATCACCCCATCATTACCATCACTGTCACAGTCTTAACACACACTTTATCCTCATAATTCCTGCAGTCACTATTAAATCGCTATCTTTTAGCATTACCATCAGCTCCATACATTTTAGCAGCAACTCATCATAACCATAATCCTCATCATCACCATCATTCTTATCACTGTCATCTGCATGTCCACTATGACATCACCATTATTACCACCAAAACTATTACCACAATCACTCTCACTGTCCCAGTCAGCATTAGCATGCCTTTTATACTAATAATCATAGTAGTCACCAGTATTACCATAATTTTCACAATTACCACCATAATCACATCTTCTATTACCACTATCACTCATCATAATTCTCAATTTCAATCTTCATCTTTATTATCTCTGTCATTTCCACCACCATCCCATCCCATTACCACCATCACTATTGTCATTACCATTCTCGCCAACTCTACTAGCATCACCATCATCACCACTATCACCACCTTTATTATCACCAAATCTATCACTTCCATCATTAGCTTCACTGTCACATTCAGTCTTAGCATACGCTTTATCCTTATAATTACAGCAGTCACTATTGCATCACTATATTCTTTACTATTACTACAAATCACCATGTTTAGCAGCAACTCATCACAACCATAATCCTTATCATCACAGTCATCATCACCATCATCATCGTCATCTACATGTTCAGTGTGACATCACCACTATCACTACCAAAACTATCACCACGATCACCCTCACTGCTCAAGATCATCACTATCAAGCATTTTATCCTAGTCATAGCTGTCTCCATGATTACCATTATTTTCACCATTACAACCATAATCACAGCTTTTATCACCACTATCACTCATCATAATCATAATCCTCATTTTCTTTTTCAATCTTTTTCAATTATACCCATATACTCCACCACCATCACATTATCACCATTACATCATCATTATCATTACCATTATCACCATCTCTACCACCATCACCACTATTAACATCACTATAACCATAATCACCGTCATTATTATTACCCTCATCTCTGTCACCAACAACAGCATTGTAATTATCAGTACCATTACCATCTTCTTCACAATTACTGTCACGCTCATCATCACCACCGTCATGATGATCACAGTCCCTATCATCATTACCCCAATCTCCACCTTTGCTGTCAACATTGGCATCAATGTCCATCATCAACATCTTTGAATTCTCTGTGTATCTGTACATTGCTGTGTGTGGGTATCTTTACAGCAGTGATGTTTATATATTTTGTTGCGCTGCCAACCTTGAGCCTCAGGGTCATCTGAGGAAGGTCAGAGGTCATCACTTTGGGAATCGGCCAATCACAGTGCAGTGTAGTGGCCTTCGATAAACGGAGCTACAGAAGGAGCTGGAGGCTGCATGGACCCTCTCCAACACTGCAGAGAGGGTGGGGGCAGTTGGGGAGGGGGGTGGGTGAAAAGGAAATAGAGACGAGGAGTAGAGAGAGAGATAGAGATGAGCGGGAGGAAAATAAGATAAAGATAAAGCATGAACATGGGGAGGGATAAAAGTGAGGTTACTGTAAAATTCTGTCGTCCTTTTTCTGAATTCTTATGGGGTGTGTTTGTGTCTTTTTGTATGTATGTGTGTATGTGTTTGCACGTGCAGGTATGGCTCAGGGGAATGATAAAGGGACGCAGTATCGCTCTTCTATCTACACATACACTCCAGATCAGCAGAAGCTGGCCCTGAAGAGCAAAGAGGCCTACCAGAAGGTACGCATACACACACAAACACACACAGGAAACTGACCTTTAGAGCATGTTTTTTCTTAGTGCAGGTGGCCACATAACCTTCCTGTTTAACATCTGACTCTTTACAGATGCTCATTTAGCTGTTAGCACCATAGACAAAACACCTAATGTTTACCATCATCACCCCCACTTTCACCCTCATTTTTTGTAATTCACTTTCACACATTTCACAAACATTTGCATACATATGACACAATCTTCTAAAAGCATTTGTCCCACATACAAACTCACAATCTTCTCATACAATAGACAAAAATAAAATAAAAACTATACATAACACAGGATCAGTAATTATGAGAATAATAGATTGATAGTATCTGCAAACTGGAGTTTTGCTCTGTTTAACCTAGAAGAACATTGTTCTAGATAAGCAACATTAAAAGGTGTAGCAACCATTGTTTAACCAAGAGGCTGCCACTCGTTTCATATATTTCCATAATTTTAGGCCAGAACTAGTTCCATATAAACCTATTTACCAAATTATCTGAGGATTTTGGGGGAGTTAATGAAAGCATTGATTAAAAAACTTATTCACCTATGAAATCATGCTAAAATTGGGTGTTCAGATGAAAGGGAGATCAAAAGTGATTTGGAATAAACAATTTTAAAAACAGATGATAATCTTAAATTGTCAATATTACATATGATACATAATAATAATAATAAAACATATTTTTAATAGTAGGAAGAGAAAGGAGAGAAATCTCTATATTTGACATAAAACATCATTATTTTTCAGCACCACCATCATCATTATTACCGGCATCACCACCATAACCATCATTATAAGAGATGTGCTAAATATTTTGCCACCAAAAATATTTTGCCAAAAATGGCAAAGAAAAGCACTTGTTCAGTCTAGTAAGTGAAAGTCTGGATAATTTATACCCAGGGTTCATACGGTCATGAAAAAACTAGAAAAGCCATGTTATTTAAAAAAAATAACTATTTCCAGGCCTGGATAAGTTTTGGAAAAATAAAAAATACCCCAAAAAGTTTTGGAAAAGTCGTGGAAATTTGGTCTACAAATCTTTGTGTTTCCGTTTATCGATTAAAAAATCTATTTTGAGCTAAAAGAAATATGTCAGCTCAGAGTTAATTCTGTAAATTAGACCTACACAGTGAAGCTCTCAGGATCTGACCCACATTTTATTATTAAAAAATGTGTGTCAACAATATCAATTTATTTTAATCCTACTATAATAATTTTAGTTAATTTTTGGTTGAAAAATTCATGAAAATATCATGGAAATGTATTGGTTAAAAAGTGTATGAACCCTGTATACTGTACAATGACTTGGCAGTAGTGGCAGACCCAAACGTTCCTCTCCTCTTTTACCTCTTGCTGTGCATCCAACTCCTTTGGGTCCATATCCAGGCCGGAGTCTGCCTGTTGAGTGGCCCTGATTTAGATTATGTAACCTGTTTCATGGTGGAAAAAGTGGATTTTTTTTTACGTTTCATTTTGTTATCTGCTGTCATCATAACTATTATCACAATTACCACCTCATCAAAACCATTATCATCCCCACCATCACTATCATCATAACCCTTACTCTAGTGCTGGGTGGTATACCAGTACATACGGTTATACTGAAGGGGAAATTAGAACCGGTATGCATTTTTCTCATACCGCTAGAGACGCTGTGGAGAGCTGTGTAGAACAGCACCATCAAAGAACCACGCTGGGACAGCTCGCTAGATAATGCTAGCTATTTAGCATAACAAGCTAACAAACTGTAGTTGACTGTAGCTCAGTGCTATGAAGCCCAAACACTCGTCTCTCGCACCATCTTGCCTAAGACCAACACTTTATCCCACATGCGAGCCCAGAAACGCTTCTAAATACAGAATAACTTATAGTAATAAAACTCCCTAAAACTACAGGATACGAGGTGAGCAGTAATTATAGGCTGTTTTAAATATATTAATACTGCAGCTTGGAAGATAATATTAATGCACAATGAATGAATTTATTTGTAAACTTGAGAAATAAGAGAATTGTGGGTGATTTTTAATAATGTAATGCCTCTAATGGCTTCAAATAACTTGAATTGTTTAAAATATTTAGTTTTATATAGGACGATGTGTTAAAGTGTTAAAGTTGTTGGTGTATCTCTTTTTAAGTTATTTTTTTGTTTACATTCTTCAGCTGTTTTTCAGCTGCTAATGAAGTCTGATTCCTTTATATATTGTGTAATTTTGTGGGACAAAGTAAACCCAATAGTAATTAAAGCCTTGATTTAAAGCCTTAGTGCTTTATATTATATGCACTCCTAACAGTATAGTAAGTCACACACCTATATTGAAGCCCAGTCATGCAAAAAAAATAATAAATAATAAAAATATCGTGATATATCGTGAAACCATCAGCCAGTGTGTGTGGTTATAGTGTGTGTTCACGCTGCGTGGGGTGAGTGTATGCACTTTCACCCTCTCCCCCACGCTAACCCTCCCCCATGCTAACTTTCTACGCTAACCCTTTGCTCTAACGCTTGTTCATCCTGAGGTCCTAGGTCATAGGTCAAGGTCAGCAGCACTGAGATGTGTCAGGCAGTTGAGTGGGACATGGCGTGGGGTTCGGTTGCCCTAGTAACGGATGTGCCTCATGACCGTGGCCTTGAGCAGAGCAAAGGTCAGAGGTCACACTCATGGGGGGTATCTCTTTTTAAGTTATTTTTTTGTTTACATTCTTCAGCTGTTTTTCAGCTGCTAATGAAGTCTGATTCCTTTATATATTGTGTAATTTTGTGGGACAAAGTAAACCCAATAGTAATTAAAGCCTTGATTTAAAGCCTTAGTGCTTTATATTATATGCACTCCTAACAGTATAGTAAGTCACACACCTATATTGAAGCCCAGTCATGCAAAAAAAATAATAAATAATAAAAATATCGTGATATATCGTGAAACCATCAGCCAGTGTGTGTGGTTATAGTGTGTGTTCACGCTGCGTGGGGTGAGTGTATGCACTTTCACCCTCTCCCCCACGCTAACCCTCCCCCATGCTAACTTTCTACGCTAACCCTTTGCTCTAACGCTTGTTCATCCTGAGGTCCTAGGTCATAGGTCAAGGTCAGCAGCACTGAGATGTGTCAGGCAGTTGAGTGGGACATGGCGTGGGGTTCGGTTGCCCTAGTAACGGATGTGCCTCATGACCGTGGCCTTGAGCAGAGCAAAGGTCAGAGGTCACACTCATGGGGGGCAGCTGTGTTTTAGAGGCAATCACATCAGAGATGAAAATCTGACACATCAACCACACACACACACAGCCTTATAATGTGCAGACTAGATCCACTGATTGGTGACACGCATCAGGCTTTCTAAATGGAGAGACAGTGAGTGAGGTATATATTTAGTTTCTGAATCAGTTTCTCTGATTTTACTATATTTAGGTATATGTTTAAATAAAATGAACATTGTAGTTTTATTCTATAAACTACGAACAACTTTTCTTCCAAATTCCAAATAAGAACATTGTCATTTATTTGCATAAAATAAGAAATGGCTGAAATAACAAAAATAACCCTGTTCTTAATCACAGTTTTCATGCATCTTTGCATGTTCTCCTCCACCAGCCCTACACACTGCTTTTGGACAACTTTATGCCACTCCTGGTGCAAAAATTCAAGCAGTTCATCTTGATTTGATGGCTTGTGATCATCCATCTTCCTCTTGATTTATATTCCAGAGGTTTTCAATTTGGTAAAATAAAAGAAACATGGTCTCTTATTTTTATAGTAAGAATGAGCGAGAGAGATACAGTAAGAAAAAGACAGAGGTATAATAAGTGAAAGAATGAGAGAGAATTAGAGTTATAATGGAGATAGATACAATAAAGAGAAGAGAAAGAATGAGCAAGAGAGACATTACAAAAGTATATACGATAAGAATACGGAGAGAAAGAATGAGAGTGAGAGATACAGTAAGAAAAGGAGAGAGAAAGAAAGAACAAGACATGCAGTATTAAGGGAGAGCTGCATTAATATTAGGAATGATACGAGAGATATAGTAAAAAATTGAGAAACAAAAAAGTACAGAGGAAGAAGGAGCCTGACATCTCACCAAGGTTTGTGTCTTTGCTGCATTGTATGTATTTGGTCCGGGTAGTTTTGGTTCCACACTGCACTAGAGTTTACTACATCCTCTTGTCATCGTTAGCAATGTGAGCTGCGTCTCTCTATACTTTATATGAATTGGTTGTTAGAATGTTGGTTATGAGTTTGATGAGTTGCTTTGCCAGGTGTTGACAAATTTTAGCTCTGTGTCAGAATCCGACTTCTGTTTGTGTATGCCCCCGTCCCGCAACAGAATGAGAGTGAAAGATTCTCCTCAGATTCCTTTTATTTCTCTTTATAAATAGGGGTTAATCTACTGTTACAGTAAATAAATTAATTCTCTGTGTAAGCAGATGTGTCCATACTGCTGCGTGATGCACCTTCACGCCAAAGAGAGTCAGATTTAAGCACAACACCAGTTCTTTTTCTAACTGGTTTGATTAAAAAGTTTCTCAACTTCCCCTAATTGATCTGAAAGTCTGAAAAATGTTTTTACACTGCAGGTGAATTGGACCATAATTGAGTAGACAAACACCTCCTTAGGTCAGATTAAACTCCTTTAGTCCAGGCTGTGGTTTGGTTCAAACCCAAACTGAAAAATACCTAGAAGAAAGAGAATGAAACAAAGAATGAATGAGCAACATGCAGTAAGAAAGAGAATAGGTACAATAAGAATAAGAAGAGAAAAACATGAGAGATACAGTAAATATGAGCAAGAGCTATCCTAAATGTGAGTAAATATAAGCGATAGACAGTAAAAAAAAGTAGAGCGCAAATATGAATGAAAGAGATTCAGAAAGAATGAACTACAGAAATACACTGAGAAATAAGCGAAAAAATGGGCAAGAGAGAGATAAAGAATGAGAGAGAGATACAGTTAGGTCCAGAAATATTTGGACAGTGACACAATCTTTATAATTTGGATTCTGCATGCCAACAAACTGGATTTGAAATGAAACAAATTAGTTGAAACGTAAGGGTAGACATTCAGATTTCATTCAAATGGTTAATTAAAAATATCCTATGAATCGTTTTGGGCTCAAAAGTAATTGGACAAATGATCTCAAAAGCTATTTTATAAGCTTCTTGGGCTATTATCTTATTTATCTGCCACCAGTTAAACAGGTAACAGGTCTTAAGCTGATTCCAGGTGTGGCATTTCCATTTGGAGGCTCTAACCCCTGCTGTTAACCCCATAACATGCGGTTAAAGAAACTATTTATATAAGAGAAACAGACCATCATTAACCTGAAAAAAGAAGAATTTTATCAGGGAGGTAGCAGAGAAGTTAGGAGTGGCCAAATCAACAGTTAGGTGCAGTCTAGGGAAAAAGAAGGCAGTGGTGAGCTTGAGAACTCCAAAAGCCCTGGACGTCCACAGAAATCAACAGTGGGAGATGATTACAGAATCCTTTCCACGCTGAAGAAAAAACCCTTCACAACATCCACCCAAATAAAGAACACTCTTTAGATAGTGGGTGTGTCATTATCTCAGACTACCATAAAAAGAAGACTTTGAGAGCAATACAAAGGGTTCACCACAAGGTAAAAAATCATTAATAAAAAGGACAGGGGAATAAGATCAACATGTACCAGAATGATGGGAAAAATAAAGTATGGAGAAAGCCCAGAACAGCTTGTCACAAAGCTCACACATTCTCAGTAAAACATGATGGTGGTGGTATAGGTTTGAATGGCTTCCAGGGGCACTGGGTCACTAGTGTTTATTGATGATGTGACAGAAGACAGAAGTAGAAGAATGAATTCTGAATGGTACAGGGATTTACGCATCAAGGTTGATTGGACAGTGCTGAATAGTATGAACAGTGGCCAAGAACTTACAAAAAAGTAACGCAGGAGTTTTTTTAAAATACAGAAGTGTAATATTCTACAGTAGCAGAGTAAATTACCAGATCCGAACACAATCCAGCAGCATTTTACTAAAGGCTGAAAGGCAGAAAGACACTCAAAAACCAGAGACAACTGAAGACAGCTACAGTAAAGATCTGGCAAAGCATCAATAGGAGGTAACCCAGAGTTTAGTGATGTCCATGGGTTCCAGAATACAGGCAGTCATTGTCTGCAAATGATTTTCAACTAAATATTAAAAATACACTTTTGTGATAGTTTATTTGTGCAATTACTTTGAGCTCCTGAAATGAAGAGGCTTTGTAGGAAAATGGTTGATTCCTAAAAGCTTTATAGGATAATTTTGTTCATCCTCTTGAATTAAATCTGAAAGTTTACAGTACACTTCAACTACATATAATTTGTTTCATGTTAAATCCAGTTTGGTGGCATCCTGAGCACAACGAAGAAGATTGTGTCACTGTCCAAATATTTATGGACCCAACTGCACAAGAGCATTAGGAGAGAGAGTAAGAAAAATATACAGAAAGGAAGAGGAAAGATAATGAGAGATTAAAGGAGAGAGAGAAGTGTAAATTAAATAACACTGTGTATACCACACTGCCATCCTGTGGCCAAATCTTAGAACTGCACCTCACTGTTTCCTACAGAGACAAAACCTTAATGTTTTCTGTAAAATTATTTTCCATTTATATTTCTCACATGCTGACACTAAAAACTGCAGTAATTTATTATCTGTGTTTGTTACTGGTTGTACAGTACAAAGTTCATAGCTTGAAAACAATTAATACCCATTTTACTTACTTTTTCACTTTAACTTTAATATTAAAAATGAAAAAGAAAAAAAAAACAAAATGGCATAATAGGCCTACAATGCAGCACTGCTTCCCCTTAAGGATGGGCCTTTAGACCACTAAAATGTTAATTGCACAAAACAACTAAACCAGTGTTTCCACATGTCCTTAAAAAGTCTTAAAAGTGTCTTAAAATATGGGTAATTAAGGTCTTAAATTGTCTTAAATTTACTGTAAATTTGCTGTAGGTATCACATTTTCAGATGGTGCATTTAATGCCGGTGGGAAAACCCAGTGGTAGACTTCTAACCCAGACAAAGAACTATAAACTAGCACAGAGCTAGATAACAGTAGCAGCTAGCTAGCTAACATAGTAACTTTAGCAGCAAGCTAGCTAATATACTAACTTTAGCTAGCTAAAGTGAGCTAGCTAACGTTACCAGGGACAGAACGAACGTTAGCAAGCAAACTAACATTAGCGGCAAGCTAGCTAACATACTAACTTTAGCTAGCTTAAGCAAGCTAGTTAATGTTTCAGGGATAGAACTAAGATTAGCAGAAAGCTAACTAACATTAGCGAGTTAGCTAACATACTAAAATCAGCGGAAAGTTAGGTAACACAACCGGGGTCTTAAAATTTTACTTTTAAGGTGGTGCAAGAACACTGTAAACGACCAGTGATCTTCACTGTCTGCTGCTGAATGTACCCCAAAACAAAACATGTCCTTCATCGTTTACACTACCATTTGCACTGACCCATAAAAAAAAAAAAAGTGGATTTGGGTGTGATTGTGAAGACAATACCTATGCTAGGAATGAGGCAGATATTGGCTTCTTTTTGTTCCATTCCACCTTAAATAGTGTTGTGATATTGGACATGTTTTTTTTTTCCCCTTTATTTTAAAATATCAACTTACAAACAAAAACAAGGCACCAATAGTAATACAAGGCATCAGCATCACCGAGTTGAGTAACATGTGTACAAAAATATATATATATATATATATATATATATATATATATATATATATATTTAGAGATTTACATCAGATCACATTTTTAATTAAAAAACAAAGTTTTTCAGCAGACTTGTTTTTAACTAAATTAAGAGACTCCAAAAAATTCTTAAGGTAATTTTTAAAATGGTATACATTAGGGTTAGTTTTTAAAAATCTACATTTATGAATGAAAAACTTTCCCAATAAAATTAAATTATTTATCAAAAATTCTGTCTTGGGGTTCTGAGAATAACTACCAAATTTGATTATTTGGACATGTACTAGTTTTAGATCGCTGTTGCATCATTTCAATCAATCAACCTTTATTTTCATTCAGGAATACATTCAGAGTGATCCTCATTTACAATGCCAACAAGCATTTACAGTTGAAAAGGAATTAAAAACGTAGCATTTAATAAGAAATTAGAAATAATAAGAAACAAAATATTAATTTTGTTTAACTAACATTTAATATAAATGAATAAAATATATATGTAAAAGGGAAAAAAGTAGTAAATTAAAAAAAGACAATAACAAATTGTAGTAAAGTATAAGTAAAGAATCTATAAAATATAAATGAAGAAAAATATAATAATAGTAAAAGTAAAATGATGAGAATTATAAGAAATTATAAAATGAATTATAATAAACTAAGAACATATAAATCAAAATAAAAACATAAAAAAATAAAACAAATAAAAAAAAAATCAAATAATAAGAAAAATATTAACTCTTTTAAAACAAATATAGGCTTTCTGATAGTGCCCAGAATCTAAAAGTTTAAAATGATTAAGGGTGAAACATAAAATTTGAACCAGTAACTGGTAAATACAAAGGCAAAGAGAGCTTCATACGGTGGCAGATGAAAATGTTTGACCAGAAAGTAAACACAGCAAGTAGAATTGGACCGTGTAAAGTAACCGCAGCTCAAGTGGACACTCCTGAGGCGTGTGTGTTTGTGTGTGTGTGTTTTCTCTTTCTTTTAAGCTGTGTTTGAAGCTGTAGACTTAAGCACTCCCAGCGGACAGTGTTTTATGTGGCCTCCAGAGGGAGCCAAAACACTTTTAGCTTTCAGAGTTCAGAGTGCAGTGTGTAGTGTGTACATTTGAAAATACACACACACACACACACACACATATATTGGAGGGTCCCCAGATGCCCACTTGTACTCTGCTTGATGTCAAAGTGGCTCTGTTTGTCTCTAGGTTGCTTTTGTTTATTTGATGCTTTTTTTGTAGCTAAAATTGTTCTTGTTCGGTCACCATTTTGGTATGATTAATGCCTGGCCCACAATACAGGATAATCGGCTAATTTGAGGCAGAGTTGCTCTTCTAAACAATCTCAAAAAGTCTCTGAATTTCAGGATGTTTGTAAACGATGATCTTCCCATATGATCCTGTGGTGAGTTTATATTAAATCTCTAGTCTTTTCCGATCTTCTCTGGAGTTCAGAGTCAGAACCACCCTAATCGTCAATTGCACATATGAATCGTTTAATATTTAGGACTCAGTATACGGTGGGGTGGATGCCGATTCTCTGTTGGTAAATGCAACTGTGAATTAAAATTATATTCACCAACTTTTTTTTCACAACATCTATAGGTGTGTTGTAAATGCATGTTTAGCGCTCAACAATCTCTCACCAAGAGGTATGCCACAAGTAGCCTCTGTGAAACTTATTTTTTTGTCACTGGAAGGGAGTGCTATAACATGTAATATTGGCACTGCTGTGCTGTGGTCTTAGGCATAAGGACTCAGGCCACAATTTAGTTTTCACTGTTTATTGAAAGATTTTGAGAGGATCAGAAAATACGATCTGTTTGGTTATAAACACTAAACTAATAAACAATAAACAATAAACTAGTTCCATTCAATGGCCCGCTGCTAAAACTACAGCTCTTAACCCAATGAAACTGCTTATGCTAAAAAACTCTACCTTCACGTTTCTGATGGATTTATAAAAATGTTGTAGTAGCTAATTCATTTCATTTTGTTTGTTGATACTAAAATCGACTTCAATGTCAATGTCTCTTTAACCAGGATGTAAATATTAAGAGCCCAGCATGTTGTTTTACTGTATTAACTTAGTTTCTCTGCATTTCCACCTCATCCAAATCATTGTTTGTAAGTGTGACAAACCTTGGCTTATGGGAGGTATCAGGGCGGTCATTTATAGCTTCATTCTCCAGTTTTAGATCAAAACAAATGCTTTCGAAGCCAATAGATTTAATGAACTCTCTGTAATTTATTTTGACTATGTTGCTGGCTTGTAAGGGCTGCGTTGTTGCTAGGTTACCTGTATGTGGTGGAGTAATACATGAAGAGCTTCGGTTACAGTGCATTACCGGCTGGTAATAGCACTTACAGAATGCAGAAGAAGGCAGATCTCTCAGCCAGTCACATTGCAGGGTCTGAACTAACTGTGGTATAATTAATAATAATAATGATAATTTCTGCACTCTTTTCTCTTTCTTTCCCTCTTTTTAGGCTCTAAAGCAGAAGGGTCTGGGTGAGATCACAACAGAGATCCGGGAGAATGTTGTGTTCTACTATGCAGAGGATTATCACCAGCAGTATCTGCACAAGGTTCCTAACGGTTACTGTGGGTTAAAGGGCACGGGGGTCACCTGCTCCTTCAGTTTGGGCAAAGACGAACTTTGACCCCACAGTGAGCATTGAGTTATATGCAAAAAATACAGTCATATGCAGTTTAACCAGAGGTGCCCAAACCTTTGCACAAGACTGTACCTAATAGAAGTTAATTACGGTAACATAACCTCTATAATTGTAATAATGATTAATAGTGGTCTTATTCCAGTAAAAGTGTAATTACATTAATCACAACAATGTTCTGTGTTTAAGCATGAGTAGTCACAAGGTAAAAATGCTTGCGTTTGTATTTTTGAGACCAAGATATAAGAAATAAATGAATAATGCTGTAGCCATTACAAACTGTCTAAAGTAAACATTTTACATTTTATTAGAATATCTTGATGTAGTTTGGATGATGTAGAATCTCTTAATGAGCCAAAGGTTTTTGAGAGCATTAGCATCAATCACGACAAAGCTAAGACGCAGAAGCCTTAATGGAGGAAATGGCGTTGAACCAGTTAAATCACTTCTACTCTTATATACGACTTATAAACGGATAAACAAGGATTTAGCAGGTAGGAGAGGAAACATGGATAAATTATGCTTTACAGGAGCTGTGTGTGTGTCTCTATGTGTATGTAAAAGAAAGAGAGCGAGAGAAAGAGTGAGAGAGGTAGTAGAAGTAGAAGAATGAAAAGAGAGAGGTGGGGTAAGAGAGTAAGATTTAAATACTGCTGTAAAAAGAGTGAATTATGTGAGGAAATTTGCGAAAATAAAAAAAAATTAAAAAAATAAATAAAATGAATTACTACAATAAGATTACAGATTAATAACATGCATCAACACTTTAACCTTGACAGCACTAATATTAGCCCTTTACTGTTTATATTTTGAATATAAAATTTATTTTTGATCCATACATATTGTAAAGTTGTACATTAATCAAAGCTGTATAGTTTTAATAATTTCTTTGTATCCATATGTATGTGGATGCATGACCCTTTAGCATTCTTCTCATATCAAGGATATTAGATGTTTCCTTCTTTGCTGGAAAGGCTTTTTACTATTTGCAGGACACTTAGGCCCAATTCCCCCTTTTTTCGAGTGTTACCCTTCCCCTTGGAACAGAGTTAAATCCACCCCTAAGAATTGAAAAAACCCTTAAAGCACCCGATATGTCATCAGGAGCACTAAAGTTCAGTAACCGAGCTGCTGCTGCAGGTTAACTAGTTACCTTTAGGGCATTGTATGTCTTTAGAAAAAGCCAAGATGATGCAGAAATGAATTATTATTGTCCGTTTCTTAATTTCTCTGTGATGGGGAGCTGAAATGAGCATTGATTAGCTTTTATTTTATTTAATTTTTCTGTTGTGCCTTAAATGCTGCAGCCCCTGCCATCTGTTGCACCATTTAAGGTGGAACAGGAAAGTTAGCTAGCTTGCTAGCTACTGAGACAAACTAGCATTCTTTTTTATGCTTGTAATAAAGAATTCAAGCAATAAAACATTGAAACTACACATTAAACTTTGTTAACTATGGTAGTGCTAATTGTCACTTTTAACAAGGAAAATACTTACATTTGTGGGTTTCTTTGGTCGCTGGTTTGTCCATCTTATCAGTGATTCTCATACACCTAGGTTTAAAGTGTGCCTCTGAAAAATCTCTGTATGAAGGCTAACAAGCCATATCCCTTCCCCCTAACCTACCCCTCCAGCCTAAAGAGAATCGGGACACCCTACCCTTCGGCGTGCACACACAACAGAGGGGTAGGGCCAAGGTCTGAAATGAGATTGGGCCTTGCTGTGTGGGGGGAACTTGAATAAATTCAGCTTCACAAGAACATGGGTGTTCAGGAAAAAGGACAGCTTATGATGGATTAGGTGATATTGGTCTAATATATTAATCTGATTGTTTAAACAGATTTTAGAAGAAGCACTATGTAAAAATTTTTGTTTTCAAAAATATATTCAATAAATGATCACTCTCAGTAACAAAAGAATCCCTTGTTTTTTTATTTAATTTCTTTTTAATTGTACTAATGCCACTTAAATGAAACACACATCTCACAGGCCACTTTATTGGAATCGCCCCTCCCCCCAAAATCTACTTACATCTACTTGCTGATCTCATCATTAGGAAACCTAACTTGAATGAGTTTGTGTGAGTGTCACTAGGTGGCAGCAGAAACTGATGGAGTGTATTAAACTCCGGCAGAGTGAAGCTAATGACCAGGCTGTGTTATGATGACAGTAGAGTGAAATGCATTGAAACGCTTCTGTATGCACACACACAGACACACAAATGCACATATGTGTGTACAACAATTAAACACTTGCATACACATTTTACTGTAAAGTTTTGTAAAGTTTATAAACAAAATGAATAATAAAGGTAATGATGTAAAAATTTTGAACAAAAAATAAACTTAATTTTTTATTGTTTGAAAGAATATATGTTTTGTTATTGACTGTGAAATGCACTGATATGCCTGTATACAACTTTTAGATTTAACATACAGTCAAAACACCTACTGCTATCCCAATACCCACATGGGTCTCACTAACTGCCACCCTCAATAGCAAATCAACCACCTAGCAACAGTGTAGTATCCACCAGACAAAACATAACCAACATAAATTAGCAGCACCTCACAAATGTTGTAAAAACTATCGGATCAGATTATGTCAAACAAAGATCACTTAACAACTACTTGAGGCACCACAGCAACCAACAAGCAAAAACCCTAGCAGCAACAAAAGATATCATAGTATCCTGCCCTGCAACCAACACCGTTGTAACCAGTTGGAACAGTGCAGCAACTGGCTACCATTTGTGACAAATGTAAAAAAAACCTCTTAGTAAAACCATTGCTGCCGATTGAAGCAGAATATATCTCTGATCCCATAACCACCATTTAACAACTGCATTGCAGCTGCCCTGCAAATACCTGGAGTACCACAGCAACTGCCTATCAGCACAATAATCTTTACAACCACCCAAGACTCTTTACAAATAACATCCTATTCTGCAACTATTCTTCCGAACTTAAAACCCACCACCGTCATACACAGGCCCTTTTATAGAGAGATGCAGACTGCATGGGTGATAGGTGAAATTTCATTCATGTAAGCTATAATACACTTGAAGTTTGTGCTATAACGTGTAATATTGGCACTGCTTTTGTTGCTGCGCTTTTTGGCTTGTAAAAGCTGCATTGTTTGCTAGGTTACCTGTATGTGGCGGAGTAATGCATAAAGAGCTTCGCTTACAGTGCATTTACGGCTGATAACGGCACTCATAGAACACCTCTCAGCCAATTGCAGAGTCAGAATTAACTGTGGTATAATTAAGCAATAATACACAAGAGGGAGATAGTGTTTACTGTCCAACTCGTGCTTACGACTGCAGCACAGCAGTGCCAATGTGCAGAGTGCCACACAGCAGTATATTAGTGTGATTATATCACTGTTCTATTATTGCTGTTTATTGAAAGATAAGGATCTTAGAGGAAATAATATAATTGGTAAAAGTAATAAACAATATTTTACATTATTCAAAAATGTTTGTGAAAGTCTTATGTTAAACTTACCTGAGCTTTTTAAAGGATATTAACATTTACTTACTATATACTAATGGCAATGACTATTTAACGAGCATGTTTTTTTAACTTGCTAACAAAACATTTCAATCACCAGTGCAAATATCATACAGTGCACATAAACCATCTATTTAATTTTGGTCATTTTATTTGGACTTATTTTGTCATGCCAGACTATTATGGGTTGTTTAAGTTATCTGTTTTGGAACATTTGAACATCACCCTGTGTGTGTCTGTGTGTGTTGGATGTGTTCTAGATCTGGTTGCTCTTTCCTGCTGATGGTAAGGATGATGACATCATCTTATCTGTTATCTCCCTCTGTGAGTCTGTGGAATCACACACACACACACACAGACTGTTGCTCACACATGATTCACAGAGCACCTGTATGTGGAGACAAATTTCGGGGAAATAACATGCATATGTATATACACTCCCACATTTACACAGACACACACACACACAAAGTATGTGCAGCTACAGACTTAATGTGTTACTCAGTAAGCTGGAGATGTTTATGCTGCAAGTTTATATCAGCTATAGCATTAAAACAATTATGTTGCGTTGGTCTAAAATAACTTTGACCTGGACCTCTGAAAGTGTCCTGTAGTATCTGGCTAAAAGACTAACGTTAGCAGAAGGTCTTTTAAGTCCTGGAAGTTGCGAGGTGGGACCCCATGCTCATCATTGAATCTTGGGGGCCTATGACACTATTGTCCCTGTTGCCGGTTCAACGGTTGTCCTGCTTTGGATCACTTTTGATTAGTCTTGCTTAATGGGAACACTCCACAAGACCTGCCTGATGTTTGCAGTTTTTTTTTTTTTTAACTTATATTCCACCCTCAATTCCACCCTAGTCGGATAGCCTTTTGGTAAACACTTTACTCCTACCTCTCTGTGAACCTACACACTGCCACAACTGCTGGTGTGATGATCTGGGAAGCCAGATCAGTGGCAGTCGACAGTGGTATGTATAGGACTTCCTGCAGCCATGTGTTACATGTGTGATTTAAAGCGAGCTGTTCATGCTCAGAAACCTTCAAAACTGACTGATCTGGAAATCTTTTGTAAAGACGAATGATCCAAAATACCTTCAACCAGAATCCAAATTACAAAGCTATAGGAAGCATTTAGAGGCTGTTATTTCTGCAAAACAAGGATCTACTAAATATTGATGTCATTTTTTAATGGGGTGCCTAAATTGCACCTGACAAATTTTGTCTAAAGAATTATTACACACTTTCTGTAAGTCCTAAAAACAACCAATTATTCATAAAGGAAAATAATAAAAATGATCAGGGGTGCCCAAACTTTTCATACAACTGTATAGTGTATTTATTTTATTTTCATTTCATTTACAGCATTTAGCTGACACTCCAGACTGTCACTGTGCCACACCAACCACAGCTGCATTATGCCAGAATTGGATTTTTTGTTCCTGGGGTCCCTCTATGGGGCGAGCCTCTCATGGCTGAGCTTTTTAACTGGTACTTTTCAGCAGAATAATGCTCACCCACATGCAGCAAGGATTTCCCAGGAATATTTTTGCTATATTGCAACAATTCTTTGGCCTGCCTCAACACCTATAAAGAAACCAATAAGTGCTAAGGGACAAGTTGCTTCGACAATCGTTGTGTGTTTGGAATTTACAGGCCCAGCTGTAATGTTTGCAAAATGTGCTGCAGAATGCCATACAGAACCTGCATGCCGTAAGGGCTGGGGGTGGCCCAACAGGGTACTAGAGCCTCTTTTCCATTGTGCAATTTCCCCAATCAACTATATTGACAACCTGACAAGCTGCTTTTTCATTTTCTTATCTTAGCAATGACTTTATTACTGCACTTTACCTGTTAGACCTCTAATTCTCCTTTTCACTGCTGAGCTGAACTGTAGGTAAAACAGTACTCACCGCTGTCTGGCTTTATCTGTAATTTCTCTATAGAAAAGATGTTTCGTTTTAATAGTTACAGAGTTGTCTGTGTTTGTGTCTTTTTTTTAATATAATGATTAAAGTCTGAATTTGCTTTGTGTGTAAATGCGTAAATGCTGCAATAGAGGATGCAGTAACGTATCAGGCATACTTAAAATCCTTTAATTTTCCCAATAATCATTATTGTGCCGTATATTCCGGTGCGCCATATGTATGAATTTTGCCAGTCAGGTAAGAAGCAGTAAGGCCATTCCACTAAAGGACAGCTTTATACAGAAGTTTCAGTTTAGTCCTCCAGAACCAAGACTATAGACTGGAGCTGTATTAGCATTAGCTGCTAATTGCACTAAGCACTAGCTTGTTGTTCAGAGCTGAGTATTATCAGCCTGAAGTCTGTGTTAAAATAAGCTACGTAGGATGAACCCTACTTAATATCGCCCTGGCTTACTGGAATACTCAGTTCCTCAGTGTAGCACTGTCAGGCGGCATTAGCTGCTAACCGTGGCTAGCCTCAGTGGAAATCTGTAAATCTAAGTTTGCTGTAAATAAACTGAAGCAGTTTACTCACCCAAATAAACAGTTTTCAGGAGAAAAACCTGTGTAGAAGAAAATGTTTTTACTTATCTTAGTCCCACAACCACCTAGTGGCGAGACCTGCATGGTGACACCCCTGTTTCTTACTAGTGTTGCATAATGCGCCTTATAGTGCGAACAATACTTAACTCATTCTGTTTCAGCACTGCTTTACTACAGACAAACTTTTTAAAATCATTTTTTTTTTAAATCCATTTCCAAAGCTCTTTTTTGTCCATTTCTATTTACCAGCAGTAAGCTGTTAACCAATTAAATGCTTGCTAAAAATCACCCCTCTTTTTTTAACAGTATATGATGATACAATATATATATATTTTTTTACAATACTAAACTTACTTTTCTCAGTTTTTAGTTGATAACAGTGTAGGCAGTTAATTGAAATATTTTGTATACTATATTTTGTACCATTTCTGGATTTTGACTGGGTCTAAAAAGCTTAAAAAGGCAAAAATAAAGGGGGAAAAAATGGAGGTGTTCTAAAACTAAATAAATTTAATTTAATTCCGACAACTACATCTGAGTGCACTATTTATTTGCTATTGAGTTTATATCCACCCCTAGACAACTGATCACTTCACCTGGAAGTGGTTTTAATATTATGGCTGATCAAGAAAAACATAAAAACAGCACTGCGAGTACTGTGTTCACAGGTTAAAGCTTCAGTGGGGTGGCAAAGATGTTACTGTACTGCTACACAAACACACACACATACACACAGAGTCAAATCTAGAAAAAGGCTTTCTGCCAACCGCAGTCTGATTTCCCTCGCTCTATTTTTTCTCTTTTCTCTCTTCTTTGTGTCTGTCTCTTCCTGACACCTGTGTGTAGGTGTGGACCACACTGCAGGTGTCTCTCTCTCTCTCTCTATCTATCTATGTCTGTCTCTCTTTCTCTCTGTCTCTCTCTCTCAGGGGCTATTTTTGTATCATTCAGATATCAGACTGATCACACTCCGCCTGTGTGTGTGTCTGATCTTTATCTGTAGCTTTATTAGTGCATCTGTGTTTCCGTTTACGTCAGTAATTCAAAATAATTCAAACCACATTTAAAAATAACGTGTTTACTCAAACATTAAACAGATGACACATTAAACTTTAGGAAACATCAGCAGCATAGTACACTACATGTCTAAATGTTTGTGTAATAAAAGCATTCTGGTACTTTTGCTTCAACTTTTTGCCTTACAAATACGTGAAAATGCACATATACAGCTTGTCTAGTCCATGTAGACAATTACTGACAATAAAGTAAAATTCTGTAAAAAAATAAAGTAAAAAAACTGTATAGCAACTATGTAGGACACCATAGCAACCATCTGCTGATGATTTTAGTGAAAATGCGTCCTAAGATACTACCACTACCACGTTTAGTGGCTGTACGTAAATATTGTATATCCTGCAACAGATTAAAACAGATGTTTATTTCAATTTGAAAAAGAGCCTAGAACACACACAGTCATGTGTAAGTGTGATTGTGTGAGATTATCCCAGTGTCATGAACTAAATACATGCCTTCTAGCAGAATATTTTGGGATACTTGTTATGTGTTAACAATGTGTGGTTGTTGTGTTAACAATATTCTTGGTGATATGACAAAACAATGACAAATTATGTTTTTTTTTTTTCCTGAATGTTCTACTGCAACAGTGTAAAGTTAAAGTTTATTTTAGTCATTTATTTAATTTAGTTTAAACATTCAGTAGATGTACCAATACCTTGATTTTGTATAAAATGTAATCTAATGTAAATTAAACATAATGTAACATAAATCTACCACAATACAAAATTGTATTATACACTGCCTGGCCAAAAAAAAAGTCTCTACCTGCATTTAACTAAGTAAATGATGTGGGGTTGATGCTGCAGTTGGTCTGCAGGTTTAGGTTCAGCAACAGTATGTGCTAAAAAAAAAAGGAGGTCAGCTGACTACCTGAATATACTGAATATAGACCAGGTTATTCCATTAATGGATTTTTTTCTTCCCTGATGGCACAGGCATATTCCAAGATGATATTGGCAGGATTCATGGAGCTGGAATTATGAAAGTGTGATTCAGGGAGCATGAGATCATCATTTTCACACAGATTGTTCACAACAGAGTCCAGACCTTAACCCCATTGAGAATCTTTGGGATGTGATGGAGAAGGCTTTGTGCAGCGGTCAGTCAATCATCAATGCTGCAATTTCTTAGAGAAAAATTAGTGCAACACTGGATTGAAATAAATCTTGTGACAATGCTGAAGCTTATTGAAACAGTGCCACAGTGAATGCAAGACTCAATCAAAGCTAAAGGCGGTCCTATGAAATAAAAAAACAAAGTTTTTTGATAGCTTTTTTTGTCCAGGCAGTGTATATTACTAGCATACACAACTGCACAAAAATACCCTTAACACTTCACAGAACAGACAAAACATACAAAATAGACTGCTGCTAGGACAGAATACCATTATCATGACGATGTTATTGTCTATAATATAATATGACACACCCCTAATGCTTACTATATATGATAGCAAGAAATCACCTAGGATACCACAGCACCTGCAAACAACACCATAGCAGTCCCCTAATGCAATCTTAAGTACATCTGCCCGTGCTTCAGTGATGCTGTGCAGTGATGCTGTGTCCACTGCTTCCTTGGAGCGGTAGCCCTTGTGATGCTTAGTGCCCATTCTGACCCCTGTCCACCAACTACTAGGGTGACCAGATGTCCCGCTTTGTGCGGGACAGTCACGCAATTTCATTACTTTTCATGCGTCCCGCAAATTGAGACGCTGTCCCGCATTAGTGGCAATCAGACTCCAGTTTTAAAATGCGTGTTTTGTAATCTGGCATTTATTAAACGGCTGTGTGGGGAAAGCAGTGAAGGCTGTCAGCAGGGGGCGTGCTGCCCTGTTTTCTCTCTTTTTTTCCAAAACGCGATAAACGCCAGTCTTGTTTTCCCGCAGAACGCCACATCTCCACTCATCCAATCACAGGGCAGCATTCCACGAGCTATCTTATGTAAACACGGGCGCTGTTGAGCGTGCCGGTATTTCGTGTAGCCTACTTTCAGTTTCGTTTTTCACTCTCAAAGTCCGCGAAAATGAGCGGTTTTGATGGTATAGAGGAGCCTGTTCGTGAAGCAGTTATTGAAAAAAAAGAGAAAGCCATCAAAAGAGTCTCCTGTACGAGAAAAGGTAAAGAAAATGAGGCATTCAGGAGGGGGGAAATGCCCGCTGTCATCTGCAGTTCACACAAACACACACACACACACACTATACTACACCACACTACACTACACTACACTACAGCACATTAATGTAACGTGATTTTGGGGATTTTATAGTGTTAATGTCTTGTTCATTAATGAAATTTTGCACTTTTTTGAAAAGAAATGTTTTAAAATTTGTGTTTTTAGGCCCAATGGTTAAACTATTATATTCAGATGTACAATTTACTGTTATTTAGTATTGTATTTTGCACATAATTAGTAAAATATATATATATTGATGCCAAAGGATATATAAGACATTTTGAAAAAAAAAACTTGGCATGGATTTATTGCGTTTTGCGAAAAAACGAATTATTTTTCAAAATAAATCTTTAAATATTAAAATCTTGATTTGATTTTTTTGTGTTATTTTAACCTTAGTATGGTATTTGATAGTTTGAAACAGAAAACGGTGGTTTTCAGCCTACCACTTTCTTGCTAAAGAAAACCCTTTTTTACTCAAATTGATAAAAATGGATTTATAGCGTTTTGGAACCAAACTCTTCATATATATATATATATATATATATATATATATATATATATATATATATATATATATATATATATATATATATATATACACACATACATACATACATATAGGCTACACACATTTTTTATTTGTTTCGACTGCCTCGATGCATTGGTGTCCCACATTGTCCCACACAAAAATAGTCTTTGTCCCACATCTGTTGAATTGGAATCTGGTCACCCTACCAACTACTGTAGTGGACTTTCAAGCATCAGAACTGGACCTCAGAGTGAGGGAAGTAGGTAGTCTGGTCCAATGCGTCCGGTTTACTTGGTATAGTGGTACTCTCTATACACACACACACACACACACACACACACAGATACACTTTTAATGAATGACACTCTCTCTGTACGGCAGTCTGAAGGCAGTGAGTGTGGCAGAGCCAAACTGTCCAGGTGCAAGTGTCCATCCCCTCTCTCTCACACACATTCACACACGCACACACACTAACACGTGGCACGGGATGAAGACAGTCAGCAGTTATTTCTGTGTTTCCTGTCTTGGGCTTCTCTCTATCACAGGTGCACGAGAGAGAGAGAGAGGAAGTGAGGGAGAGAGAGAGAGATAAGAAAAGAGGAAGAATTTAAGAGTGAGAAAGATAGGGAGAGTGATCAAACAGATGGGAAAAAAGAGAGAAGGAGAGAGAGAGAGATAGGCTGGTGTTGTCTGCCGCCCACGATTCGCAGATGTTCTGTGTTCTGTCCACAAAACAGTAGCTTCAGTGGGCAACACAGTGTGAGCAGTGTGTGTGTGTGTAATTTCTCTTCTAGTTCTTTGTACTGACTCAGTGCCTCTTCTAGATCTTTAATTACAGAACTCAGATCAGCCTATAATCTTGGAATGGGTCCTGATCCTGAACTGATGTTTTTTTCTTTGCATTTCTTTGCTGTTTCTTTTGCGCTCATCATTTGCTTTATCAGGAAAATCCTTTTTTCATATTCATCTACTCTAGTATTGTGAAAAATTACTTAAAAAAATATTTGGGCTTTTCCCATTTAGAATCGCTTTAAGTTAACAGTTGTGCTGAATTTGTCAAGAGTTAGTTACTTTAATTTCTTGTCTCTTAATATGTTGTAATCAGTTGTGATGTGAAGAAGTAGTGTTGGTATACAGTGAATAGCCCTATTTGAGTAACACACAAACAGAGTCGTTTGAGGTATGGTAAAGCACTTTTGGACAAGTCAGCTTCATTTTGGAATAAGGTGCTGTGGACTGATGAAACTGAAATTGAGTTATTTGGAGGGCGATATGCATGGTGAAAAAGAACACCGTATTCCAAGATAAGCACTTGCTCCCCACAGTAAAATTTGGTGGTGGTTTCATCATGCTGTGAGGTGCTGTGTACCAGTGCAGGTACTGGGAATCTTGTTAAAGCTGGTATTCGCATGGATTCCAGTCAATATCAGCAGATTCTTGAAAACTGGATTCAACAAGATAACACTAAACTCTGCTTAAAATCTACTGAAGTGTTCATACAGAGGAAAAATACAACATTCTGGAATTATCATCACAGTCCCCAGACCTGAATAATATCTCTGGTGTGATTTAAAGCAGGCTGTTCATGCTTGAAAACCATCAGACCTGACTGAACTGGAAATGTTTTGTAAAGAAGAATGTCCAAAATACCTTCAACCAGAAGCCAGACTCTCACTGGAAGCTATAGGAAGCATTTAGAGGCTGTTATTTCTGCAAAAGGAGGATTTTTTCAATTCATGCACCTACCTAATTTAGTTTAAAGAATTATTGCACACTTTCTGTAAATCATATAAACTGCATTTCACCTCTTAAATATCACTGTGTTCATCTGCTATATGATATATTTAACTGAAATTGCTGATCTGAACAACCAATGATTTATAGAGAAAAATCGTGAAAATGATCAGGGGTGCCAAAACTTCTTCATACTAACGTATTGTTAGTATATGTTTTATAGTATTAGTGTGTAGTATGCAGCTAAAAGTTTGTGAGGTTTTGAAGGTTGTATGATCACCACCTATCTAATGCTCAACTCCCAAAATCATTTAAAAAGTATTGGATGGAGAAGCATTATATTGCTTCTTAGCTCAGTGCTGGTGGGCTTTATACCCCTCTAGCCCAACCTGGCATTAGGCATGGTGCCTAGACTAGACTAGACTAGCTGTGACTGTGTGTTCATTTGCACATCTGTGTCAGCACATCAATGGCTGCAACTATAAGTAGATAAATGCATTTATTAGAAGGGGTGTTCATAAACATTTAAACATACATTAAAGTGGTATATAATTAGTGGTACATAGTGAGATACCATGTGTAGGTACTGTGTGTTATTTTGAAGTGTGCTGTGGTAGATGTGTGTTTGTGTGTGTGTGTGTGTGTTTTCATTGTTCTCTGTGGAATCTTTTACCTCTGTAACTTTTACTTTTTGTTTTTAAGCATTTGCATCAAAGTGCAGCGTCCCGACCAATATCAGCACAATGAATGTTGTTTTGATGTGTGGTTACACAGGATTGAGTAAAAATCACACACACACACACAATCACACACACAGTGTGCAGCGGGCTGCAGGGTGCAGTGTGCAGAGGTGCATGGGCGAACCTCTCTGAAACTGCGCCGCGTGGGACGGACGTGTGTGTATCTGTTTGTGTGTGGGACGGGTCGTTTTGGGTTAGGGGTGCACAGGCTGCACCCTTCCAAAACATCAGACCGCATGCTCTGTCACACACACACATGCATATACAAACACATATATTAACTCTGGGTTCAGACACAAAACTAAAATAGAAATATTTTTATTTAAACTACTCATGTAATACATTAGAACCTGTAGAGTTTGATATAAAATATAAACATTGTTTTAAAGAGCCAAGTTACCATACACTAACGTATGTGCCATGTATGGAAACTACCTTTTTAATACATTCACTTTTTCAGTCTATTCCACTGAAAGTATGCATATTTTTGCCAAAGTTATAAATATATAAATACATTTTGAATCTCCATGCCAGAGTGTAGTTTAATTGCAACTAAAATTAAAAGCCCTGCATGTCAGTCAGTTGCAGTATGTGAACATGCATGGGCTCTGGTAGGATTGGGCTGGATTTTTGGGGCCTAATCTAAGCACTGTATAGTACTAGTACCTTTTCTATGTACCTGTAGAGTTTATACATTTTACATTAAATGTAAACATTACTTAAAATCGTCCTGTTACCATATGCATCCTAGGCAGTTTCACTTAGTCCACACTCATTCACAGCAAAGATCTTACAAGTCTTATAACACACAACACTTCCTTAAAGGCCCATCCTGAAATCACTGTTAGTGTGATGTTATTGTGATAATAATCCCATTATTACAGCTAAGCCGAGTATTTATACAGTTCAGTTAATAAAAAAAGGGTATTTAATGTTTTTAATAAAGCATAAAGAGAAAAAAAGTGAAAGGAAAAGATAAGACGAGATTTACTGACGTGCAGTGTTTCTCCTATATTAATTCTGCAGCAGTGAATCACCACTGCAAAATAAAATGTTGCCACTGCTTCAGAATTTTATGAAAAGCCATGAATTGCAGTTACTAAACTTTGTAGAGAATTTTTTATTTAAAAATATGCGTACAGCAGAAATAATAGATGAATTAAACTAGCTCATGTCAAGTTAGATAGCTAGGATTTACAGTCTAAAAGAACATTCACAATGTAGTGTAAAGCGTGACTGTGGACAAACTCTGGGTAATGTTTAGATTCCTCAGTGCACCATAGCACAACATGCAGTCTTTTGACAGTACTGTATTATAAGGCGCATGATCAATGAACATCTATTTTCTGGTCTATTTTTTTATTAATAAGGGGCACTGGATTATAACGTGCATTTTAAGAGACAATATAAGGAACTTTAAATTCACAACAGATCTACACAGATTTCTCTCCTGAAAACTGTTTATTTGGGCGAATAAAGCGCTTCCGTTTAATTACAGTAAGCTTAGTTTCCTGAATTTCTTTAGCACTAAGGCTGGAGCATTAGCAGCTAGCGGCTACACTGAGAAATTCTGAGTGTTCTGGTAAGCCAGGGCGATATTAGCTAGCTGATAATACCCACCTCTGAACAGGGAAATAGCGGTTGATGCTAATGCTACTCCAGCCCCGGTGCTGGAGAACTAAACTGAAACTCCTGTATAACACTGTATTTTAGTGGAGTGGCTTTACAACCTGACTGGTAAAAAAATTTAAAGAGGTAGGAAGCTGAGTAAACTGATGCCAACTGTTATAAGTGATGCTAAACACATTATATTATTTAATTTAATTAAGTGTGAAAAAATTAATCATGAATCTGCTGTTTTTCAGCTAAATGCCGTCATTGTATACAGCAGCACTCTGATACCTGTTGTTTAAAAACCAAAAAATGGGCAAAAACTCATTTGATTTAACAATTTCCTCTGAGGAACCTTTATTAGAATTAGATCACGACACAGAATTAGGAACAGAATTATGACACTTCATTAGAATTATAACATATTTTTGATCAGTTTCATCTAAAAATACTTTGTAACAAATATACTCTCTTTCACAGGGCACATACTGTATGCATTTCTTGGGGTGAAGGAGGGATTCTTTGCCCCTCCTCAAAACCTTGGCATCTGTCACCTTCCCTTCCTCCAATTTACACCCCAATCCAACCTTGAAAACCACCTGCAGCTGCAGACGCTGCTTCTCGAGTTAACGCCACTCTTTTTGAAAAATCAACAGACAGACCCCTTAATATTTCTTAAAAACAAACCTTGAACTTCTTTCAAACTCTCAGCTCTAATTCTGCTCTATCTGTGCAAAGTCTATAAATAATTTACAGCACATCTTCAATGGGAGCAGAGCCAAGGTGATACATTCAAGCCAAGACTGGCATGCAGCTTATGAGATAGAATCCATAAAGATAATAATGCTTAATATTACTATATTAATATTAATTCACACAACCTGCTGTTAAAGAATTCTGAAAGTTTTGTGTGTGTATTCATCAAGAGGAAACTGCATTACCTCCGTGCAGCTGCTCCCAAACACCCACTCTTTTCCTGCTGGAGTGTGTCTGTGTGTGAATATGTATATCTGAGCACCTTCCTGTCTGTTTTAACCTATATTTACTTTATGTTTACAGAACATTTTCATCCAGAGCATTTTGTCGTCACTTCCACTACCAAGCAACCCATACTCTCTTCGAGTGCCCACACTGTATGAAATTGTAATGTAACTTGAGCAACTGAATTACACCTAATTCCCACATATTTTGCCATATTTTGAGTCACTAAATATTAGTGGTATGAAAAGTTTGAGCACCCCTGATCATTTTCATTATTTTCTTTTATAAATCATTGGTTGTTCGAATCAACAATTTTCAGTTAAATATATCACATAGCAGATGAACACAGTGATATTTGAGAAGTGAAATGAAGTTTATAGGATTTACAGAGTGTTCAGTAAGTGTTCAATTTGGGCATCGCAACAGTAAAATTACATCAATATTTAGTAGATCCTACTTTTGCAGAAATAACAGCCTCTAAACACTTCCTATAGTTTCCAATGAGAGTCTGGCTTCTGGTTGAAGGTATTTTGGACCATTCTTATTTACAAAACGTCTCCAGGTTAGTCAGGTTTGATGGTTTCTGAGCATGAACAGCCTGCTTTAAATCACACCACAGATTTTCAATAATATTCAGGTCTGGGGACTGAAATGGTCATTCCAGAATGTTGTACTTGTTCCTCTGCATGAATGCTTTAATAGATTTTTAGCAATGTTTAGGGTCTATCACTTGTTAAAGAAACCAGCCCCAAAGCAACTCAAAGATCTGCTGATATTGACTGGAATCCATGTGACCCTCAACATGCATAAACCATGCATACCATGGTGCCACTGCCACTTCAGGTCTTAACTATAACTGTATCTGTGTTCTTCCATTTCCTCACTATGTTCCTCACAGTGGAAACTGACAGCTAAAATCACTGAGAGAGCTTTTTGTAATCTTCCTCTAAACCAGAGGTCACTATGAGGCGGACTGCGGTCCGGACCCAGACGTTGGGTAAAAATAAATATAACATTTTGAAACAAAGTTGGCATACAGATTCACATTAATAGAGTTAAATTATTGAGGGTGTTTCCATTTATTGTATGATAAGTCAATAATGTAATTTTTGTGATGTATTTAATTATAGGCCTATTTAAAACAATAAATATTGTTAAAAATATACTGAATAGTATTTGTAATTTGTTTTGTTTTGCTGTTGTTGATTACATAAAAAGCTGACAGAACCACTTTAAGCTTCTTTAGTATACAGAATATAGCTCTGAATCATAACACAGGATAGAAATTACAATGGTCCAGACCTTGGCCTGACGGAATTTTCTCTAACTGGACTGAACTGAATTCTAATTAAATACCCCTGCTCTAAACCATGATGTTGAACAATCTTTGTTTTCAGGTCATTTGAGAGTTGTGTTTTAAGGCTCCCATGTTGCCACTCTACAGGTACAGAGAAGATTTGCCCCTCTAACCCTTTCTCATAATTGGATTCATCTGTGTATCTAGGTCAAAGGTCAATAAGCTTACTAAACAAGGTATCAAAATCAATAAAACGACAACAGTGCCCAAATTAATGTGCCTGCCTAATTCTGTTTAAACAAATATTACATACTCTCTGTAAATCCTATAAACTTCATTTCACTCCTCAAATATCACTGTGTTCAGCTGCTATATGATATATGATATGATATGATATATTTAGCTGAATACCTGTACTATACCCAAGTACCCATATTGAACCCCTTTGTAAACCTTACCTAAGTATCTATAATGTACCTGAGTACCTGTACTACTCCTAAGCATCCATATCATACCTGAGTGCCTGTACCATATCTAAGATACTGTACCTTTGATCTGTGTTGTACTGTAGTGCCCTGCTGTATCAAAGTGCCCATACTGTACCTAAGTGCCTGTATTGAACCTAGGTACATGTACCAAAACTGCACCATTTCTGTATTTCTGCCTGTACTGTACCTGTGTGTACCACATTTTACCAAGTATGCTGCTCAGTAACATCTGTGATCATGTATGTTCTATATGTTACAGTATGTTACATATCTCTGCACCTTACTCTCACCATGCACATTTCATTGAACCGTATGGGTACTGCACTGTCATATCTGGTAAATTGTATCTATTGTAGTGTTATAGTTCTTTGTTGCACATTTCTTACATGTTTGCACTTTATGTTTGGCTATGGTATTGTTGCACCATGGTTTCGTAATTTGGAGCGTAATTTCACTGTGTACCTGTACTCAGATGTAATGACAATAAAAGCCTCTTGACTTGACTAGACTTACCTGTGAAAGCATATACTTTGCCAATTAAGACAGGAGTCTTAATTGTCTATTGCATGCTGTATGGGAATATGCTTGGTTCCATTTTGGTTCTCCTTTATTCATTCATTAATTCATTCATTTATTCATTGACTGAGTCCTTCGTTCACTGTGTGTTGGTGTGAATGGAGCCCCTTTAAAAGCCCCACAGCTGGAACTGCACTTTTAACTGCCAATAAACCTAAAAACTCCAAATGACGGTCTCTTTATCTCTCTCTCTTTCATTCTATGATCTACAGGTGCTTTCTCTGAACTGGAGTGAGCAGAGTCATAGCACACCACTGCCCTCACATGAAAAGAGAGAGAGAAAGAGAGAGAGAGTGAGAAGAAATAAGACCAGATAGAGAATCGTCGATCTATTTTTTCCCCGACCTCAAAAAACATCCGCTGTGATGTTCTGGCCTGCCGAGCTGCGAATGGAAAAGTTCGAGGTGAGTGTGTGACCGCACGTGGTGAGGTTTTAACAGCACGTCACACACATACACTCACACACACCTAGGTGTACTCTGTTGTGGTCGACTTCGCTGAAGTTTCCATTACGACAAAACGACACTTGGCCAAACGGCTTGAGTTTCCATTTAAGCGGTCAGGTCTGATTGGCTGGTTCAGTGGTCTAAAGACACTCAAATGACCTTAAATGGTTTTATGTACATATACACACAGACACACATACATATACATACACAATAGTAAAAAAGAGAGATTTGTACATCTTGACTGGATTTTCTCAGTCACCTTTATGAGGTACAGTCACCTGGACTGGTTTTCAGTTAACAGCTGTGCTGAATGTCTTGTCCCTTAATGTGTTTGAGAGCATCAGTTGTAAAGTTGTGAAGAGGTAGAGTTGGTATACAGTGAATAGCTCTACTTGAACAATGTTCTAATCAATATTATGGCCAGAACAACTCAACTAAGAAAAAATAAAACAAAATATGCTTTAAGAAATGAAGGTCAGTCAATCCCAAAAAAATCAAGAAATTTAAAGGTATACTCAGGTACGTTCACAAAGACCATCAAAAACATTATGATAAAACTGGCATTCATCAGGACCCACCCCAGGAAAGAATGACCAAGATTACCTCTGTTGCACAGGATAAGTTCATCCAAGTTATCAGCCTTTAGAAACCATACTTAACAGCACCCTAGATAAGAGCACCTAAATGCTTTGTTTGTTTAACACGTTTAAGTAACTACACTAATCCTTATGTGTTCCTTCATAGACTGAATCGAATTATTAATTATTAGTAGTTTTGATGCCATTCTAATTCATATGGCATCAAAACTACCCTGAGATTTTATAATGAAGAAGAAAAAGCTCTAATTTGCCAGTTATACACACTGCACACTTATTTCTCCAATTATTATTAACACCACTAGTATAATTCCATGTTATTGTATGTATATGTATACATATATATGTGGGTGGGTGTTTTTTTATTACTTTTATTACTGTTTCTTTATTCCTAATGAACTATATGTTTGTTTTTTATATATACATATTTTTAATCATTTGTTTTCATCCACTAGTTGTGTATGTCCAATTTAGTGCACGTCCGTGGGTGTAGTGACCTTTCTGTCTTAGATGATGAATCTGATCTGTTAATAGAGTGAAACTGAATTTTGTGCACTGCAGGTGTTCACCCCTTACTCCTGCACATGTACAGCCTCAAAGACCTTTAGATGGTGTGTGTGTGAGTGAGTAGTGTGTGTGTGTGAGAATTGAGTGAGTGTGTGAGTGCTGTGGTAAGCCACGGACAGAAATAGCTGATGTACATTTCTAGACACATACCCTCTCTCTCTTTGTAACCTAGCTCTTGGGGGTCTTGCAGAAGTGGTGTGATAAGTGGGAGTGATTCCGTTGTGGCATTGCATTCTGAGAATAAGACGGACAACACACAGTGCAGTATAGTAAGGTACTTTACCTATTGTGGGAAAAAAAAAACTTTTGAATGCCAGGATCATTTTAAAAGACCTTACATAAAACAATCTGCAAAGAATCTTAAAACTTAAAAAAGCCATTTCTCATTTTCTGCTAATAAATGCTCTTAATGACAATATTTTTGGGGGGAGAAATATTGTCCATAGTTAATAGAATAAAACAACAATGTCTATTTTACTAAAACAAACCTACAAAATGTGAGAAACTGATTCAGAAACTGAAGTGGTCTCTTAAATTTCTCCAGAGCTGTATATTCCGTCTATGCACCAGATCAGGACTTTGTCTCTAATTTTATGTGAAAATTCACTTGTCAAAATTAAAATGTTTTAGCTTTACATTTTATATGTATGTAAGGTTTATGTGTGTAAAATTGTTGTAATATAAATATTAATCTGTAAATATCAATTAACAAAAACTCCTTCTTCCAGTACAATCACAACTCCACCTAATCAGTGATGGGAATAGCGTTACTAACGCCGTTACTCTTTTCAGTAACGAGTAATCTAACTAATAGCTATGTAGTTGTCACTATAATGCCGTTACCATTTCCAACACCCTGTTACTGCACATTACTTTAGCCACTCAATTAACTTTTACAAAGGCATACCTTTCAAGTCTTCCGTTTTGGCCCGGAAACTCCCGTATTATTATTTCCCCGTAAATTTGTGACTTCAGGCAGCTAGTCGGAGCAGCTGACGTTAAAACGTATCTGGATATTCAGCGATTTTTCTAAAAGAAAGGTAACGGAGCTAAACATGTAAACTGTGATTACATTGTTTCTGTAACTGTTTCTGCAGGTTAAAAAGACTCGTCTTCTAATCAAAACAGACAGATCAAGATATAAGAATTACATATGTGAATGTCCACAACATTTCAATGTCAAAAAAGGTAGGCCTATTAGATTCTGATTATCTAATTGTAGTTTGTAAGTGTTTTACAGGTGGTTATTTTAGATTTCTTGTCAACTTGTCTTAAAATGTAAGGAATACTGAACCTCAGTTGGGCTGGTGGGACGGCTCAAAGCGGGCGGCAGAAAATTTCCCTTATTTTTACATTTAAAACTTGACAGGTATGCAAAAGTAACGCAATAGTAGTGGAGTAACTCAGTTACTAACTTTTTTGGAGAAGTAACTAGTAACTATAACTAATTACTTTTTTAAAGTAACGTGCCCAACACTGCACCTACTTAAACTGAAGCTCCTTCCTGCACAACCACAACTCCACCTAATACAACTGAAGCTCCTTCCTGCACAACCACAACTCTACTTAATACAACTGAAGCTCCTTCCAGTACAACCACAACTCCATCTAATACAACTGAAGCTCCTCCCAGTACAACCACAACTCCACTTAATACAACTGAAGCTCCATCCAGTACAACCACAACTCCATCTAATACAACTGAAGCTCCTTCCTGCACAACCACAACTCCACCTAATACAACTGAAGCTCCTTCCAGTACAACCACAACTCCACCTAATACAACTGAAGCTCCTTCCTGCACAACCACAACTCCATCTAATACAACTGAAGCTCCTCCCAGTACAACCACAACTCCATCTAATACAACTGAAGCTCCTTCCAGTACAACCACAACTCTACTTAATACAACTGAAGCTCCTTCCAGTACAACCACAACTCCACCTAATACAACTGAAGCTCCATCCAGTACAACCACAACTCCACCTAATACAACTGAAGCTTCATCCAGTACAACCACAACTCCACCTAATACAACTGAAGCTCCTTCCAGTACAACCACAACTCCATCTAATACAACTGAAGCTCCTTCCAGTACAACCACAACTCCACCTAATACAACTGAAGCTCCTTCCTGCACAACCACAACAACTCTACTTAATACAACAGAAGCTCCTTCCAGTACAACCACAACTCCACCTAATACAACTGAAGCTCCTTCCAGTACAACCACAACTCTACTTAATACAACTGAAGCTCCTTCCAGTACAACCACAACTCCATCTAATACAACTGAACCTCCTTCCAGTACAACCACAACTCCATCTAATACAACTGAAGCTCCATCCAGTACAACCACAACTCCATCTAATACAACTGAAGCTCCTTCCAGTACAACCACAACTCTACTTAATACAACTGAAGCTCCTTCCAGTACAACCACAACTCTACTTAATACAACTGAAGCTCCTTCCAGTACAACCACAACTCCACCTAATACAACTGAAGCTCCTTCCAGTACAACCACAACTCCATCTAATACAACTGAAGCACCTTCTAGTACAACCACAACTCCATCTAATACAACTGAAGCTCCTTCCAGTACAACCACAACCCCACCTAATACAACTGAAGCTCCTTCCAGTACAACCACAACTCCATCTAATACAACTGAAGCTCCTTCCAGTACAACCACAACTCTACTTAATACAACTGAAGCTCCTTCCAGTACAACCACAACTCCATCTAATACAACTGAAGCACCTTCTAGTACAACCACAACTCCATCTAATACAACTGAAGCTCCTTCCAGTACAACCACAACCCCACCTAATACAACTGAAGCTCCTTCCAGTACAACCACAACTCCACCTAATACAACTGAAGCTCCTTCCAGTACAACCACAACTCCATCTAATACAACTGAAGCTCCTTCCAGAACAACCACAACTCCATCTAATACAACTGAAGCTCCTTCCAGTACAACCACAACTCCATCTAATACAACTGAAGCTCCTTCCAGTACAACCACAACTCCACCTAATACAACTGAAGCTCCTTCCAGTACAACCACAACTCTACTTAATACAACTGAAGCTCCTTCCAGTACAGTCACAACTCCATCTAATACAACTGAAGCTCCATCCAGTACAACCACAACTCTACTTAATACAACTGAAGCTCCTTCCAGTACAACCACAACTCCATCTAATACAACTGAAGCTCCATCCAGTACAGTCACAACTCCACCTAATACAACTGAAGCTCCTTCCAGTACAACCACAACTCCACCTAATACAACTGAAGCTCCATCCAGTACAACCACAACTCCATCTAATACAACTGAAGCTCCTTCCAGTACAGTCACAACTCTACTTAATACAACTGAAGCTCCTTCCAGTACAACCACAACTCCACTTAATACAACGAGCAGGTGTTGTGCCTGATTGCAGTGGATGTGAGGAACACTCTGCGCAGAGTCAACCCACGAAAAGCTGCAGGACCAGACAACATCCCCGGCAGAGTGCTCAGGGAGTGCGCAGACCAGCTGACAGATGTTCTCACGGACATCTTCCATGCCCAAGCCGGACCATGCCCGGCTTGGGCATGGTCTTTCTCGCCATCGTGTTGTTTTGTGCCTCAAACCGTGCATAAAAGTTGTTTAGGGCATCAGGGAGGGAGGCATCACGTTCACAGGACGGTGGCATTGTCCTGTAGTTGGTGATTGCCTGGATGCCCTGCCACATGCGCCGCGCGTCACCCGTGTCCTTGAAGTGGCTGTGGATTCTCTGGGCGTGTGCGCTTTTTGCCACTCTGATAGCTCTTGACAGGTCGGCTCTCGCTTTCCTCAGGGCCACCTTGTCACCCACTCTGAAGGCGGAGTTGCAGGTCCTCAGCAGCGCACGTACCTCAGCAGTCATCCAAGGCTTCTGGTTTGGGCGTGTGGTGATGGTCTTGGAGATAGTGACATCATCAATACACTTGCTGATGTAGCCAGTGACTGATGCTGCATACTCCTCCAAATCAATGGAATCGCCTTCAGTAGCAGCCTCCCTAAACATGTCCCATGCAGTGCACTCAAAACAGTCCTGAAGGGCAGAGATGGAGCCTGCCGGCCAGGTTTTCACCTGCTTCTGAACTGGTCTGGAGCGTCTGATGAGTGGTGTGTATGTTGGTGTCAGCCAAACACACATGTGATCCGAGAAAGCGAGGTGCGGGCGGGGCTCCGCCCGGTACACGCTGGGGATGTTTGTGTAAACAAGATCCAACGCGCTCGCTCCTCTCGTTGCAAAGTTCACATGTTGGTGGAATTTAGGGAGCACTGACTTGAGATTTGCGTGGTTGAAATCTCCGGCGATAATAAACAGTCCGTCTGGGTGTTTGTTTTGCAGATCGCTGATAGTCCGATAGAGTTCACACAGAGCCTTTTTAGCATTAGCACCAATGCTAGCGCTGGGTGGAATGTAGACAGCAGCTATTAGCACGGCGGAGAACTCCCGTACTAAATAAAAAGGTCTGCACTTGACTATCAGGAACTCCACCAGCGGAGAGCAGTGTTTGGCGACAGTCACAGCGTTGTTACACCATTCTGTGTTGATGTAAACACACACGCCTCAACCGCGGGTCTTCCCGGATAGAGCCGCGCTCCTATCGGCTCTGAACGCGGTTAGCCCGGCTAGCTGAATGGCGCTGTCCGGAATGTTGTCGTTAAGCCACGATTCCACAAAAACCAAAACACAGCAGTCTCTGAACTCACGCTGGGTAGTTCGCTGGAGTCGGATGTAGTCCAGTTTATTGTCAAGGGAACAGACGTTTGCAAGAAAGAGCGATAGTATAGCCGGCCAGCTAGGACTAGCCTTTAGCCTCGCGCGGATCCCGGCTCTCTTTCCGCGCTTCCACTTATGCTCGCACCGCTTGCGATGACACTTCCGCTGGGCTCCGGCGTCAGGAAACACCGCGGGCTGGCGGCCTGGGTCTCTTAGCAGGCTAAGCTGAAGTAGCGTCTGCAGAACCTCGTCCGGTAGCGTGTTTTCTGGCTGGTTTCTCCACTGTAGCAGGGTCTGGCGGTGGTAGAACATGTGCACGGGTGTTCCGATGCACATATTTGCAGGAAATAAACGGAAAAAACGACAAATAGTAACACAAAAGCACCATTTAACGGACCCGGAGCGGCCATTTTGGGTGGGTCATACAACCACAACCTAATACAACTGAAGCTCCTTCCAGTACAACCACAACTCCACCTAATACAACTGAAGCTCCTTCCAGTACAACCACAACTCCACCTAATACAACTGAAGCTCCTTCCTGCACAACCACAACTCTACTTAATACAACAGAAGCTCCTTCCAGTACAACCACAACTCCACCCACTACAACTGAAGCTCCTTCCTGCACAACCACAACTCCATCTAATACAACTGAAGCTCCTTCCAGTACAACCACAACTCCACCTAATACAACTGAAGCTCCTTCCAGTACAACCACAACTCTACTTAATACAACTAAAGCTCCATCCGGTACAACCACAACTCCATCTAATACAACTGAAGCTCCTTCCAGCACAACCACAACTCTACTTAATACAACTGAAGCTCCTTCCAGTACAACCACAACTCCATCTAATACAACTGAAGCTCCTTCCAGTACAACCACAACTCCGCCTAATACAACTGAAGCACTTTTCAGTACAACCACAACTCCACCTAATACAACTGAAGTACCTTCCAGTACAACCAAAACTCCATCTAATACAACTGAAGCTCCTTCCAGTACAACCACAACTCCATCTAATACAACTAAAGCACCTTCCAGTACAACCACAACTCTACTTAATACAACTAAAGCACCTTCCAGTACAACCACAACTCCATCTAATACAACTGAAGCTCCTTCCAGTACAACCACAACTCCATCTAATACAACTGAAGCTCCTTCCAGTACAACCACAACTCCATCTAATACAACTGAAGCCCCTTCCAGTACAACCACAACTCCATCTAATACAACTAAAGCACCTTCCAGTACAACCACAACTCCGCCTAATACAACTGAAGCACCTTCCAGTACAACAACAACTCCATCTAATACAACTGAAGCTCCTTCCAGCACATCCACAACTCCATCTACTACCACTGAAGCTCCTTCCAGTACAACCACAACCCCACCTAATACAACTGAAGCTCCTTCCAGTACAACCACAACTCCACCTAATACAACTGAAGCTCCTTCAGGTACAACCACAACTCTATCTAATACAACTAAAGCACCTTCCAGTACAACAACAACTCTACTTAATACAACTGAAGCTCCTTCCAGTACAACCACAACTCCATCTAATACAACTGAAGCTCCTTCCAGTACAACCACAACTCCATCTAATACAATTGAAGTACCTTCCAGTACAACCACAACTCCATCTAATACAACTAAAGCACCTTCCAGTACAACCACAACTCCGCCTAATACAACTGAAGCACCTTCCAGTACAACCACAACTCCATCTAATACAACTGAAGCTCCTTCCAGCACATCCACAACTCCATCTAATACAACTGAAGCTCCTTCCAGTACAACCACAACTCCACCTAATACAACTGAAGCTCCTTCCAGTACAACCACAACTCTACTTAATACAACTGAAGCTCCTGGAAGCACCAGCGTTTGGTCAGACCAAAATATATGGTCTTGGTCCGGATCTACTGAACCATGATCCAGTTATTGTGCCATGTGAAAGCACTTTTATAAACATCTTAGACTTTCAGACCAGTTACCAAGACCCTAACATGTTACAGTTTTACTGTAGTTTATATGCTGGAAGAGCATTTTGTATTGTTTTCTAATTTACTGTATAATGACTATTTCCATAATAAGCACAAATGGATTGTCTTCAGCATGGGGATCTACACTGTAATTGTACCAAAATAAGTTGTACTAGAAGAAGTTGTATTACCTAATAGAAATAAATCTCCTTCCAGTATGAAACATTAGTAATAATTACTGCATAATAAATGATCATTTGGATTTCTGTTAGACTAACCAGAGACACATTTGATGGCCAAATGTAAATGCCTGTGGTTGAAACCTTATCAGAATATGATTCAGATACTAGTTACAAGAAATGAACAGAACGTCAACACCCATTAAACAAGATTGTAGATATTTGAGCTTTATTTAAGTGTGTTTTCTTAACTAGCTTGTTTGGCCTAGACTTTCAAACATTTCAGTCCGAACCAAAGTATTAGGTATGAAAGGGGGTGCAAACCACGATCTAGACTAAAGGATCAGAGTTTGGTCTGACCAAAAGATCTTGTCACAGTCCAGTCTACTGAACCATGATCCAGTTCTTTTGCAGTGTGAAAGGACTTTTCTAAACAGTTTGGACTTTCAGGCCAATTACCAAAACAACCTTGTATGTGCGGACTCTGGCCTGTATTTTGAGGGGTGCAATTGCCCTAACATATTACAGTTTCAGTTTAGTTTATCTGCCGGCAGATAATTTTGTATTGTACATTTTGTATTGTTTTATAATGTACTGTATAATGAGTATTTTCATAATAAGCACAATGGATTGTCTTCAGCATTGGGATCGACACTGTTAGATATACACTGTATAACTATGTATTTATTGTAGATTCAGAGTTTTATGGCTACTGTGTTTCACCAGGCCTTTGGGTTTCTCTGAAGAAGCCTTCAGCAGTCTCCAGGCGTTGGTCTCCAGCCTCCCTAGCGACAGTCTCCAGGCGCTGGTCTCTGTAGCGACAGTCTCCAGGCGCTGGTCCCTACGGGGATGGGCACCCTGTCACACTGGCACAGTGGCATCATTCTAAAACGGGTATTAGGCATTTCCTGCTGGGGCCGTTGGTGGGTGGAAGTGAGTGTGTGTGTGTATATATATGTGTGTGTGTGTTGGGGTGGAACGCACCTGGCTTGCGCAGCTGTGGGTCTCCTAGCAGGGGGGAAGGGAGGAGGCGAATGAGGCTCAGCACTGTTACACCCGGTGTGTGTGCGTGTGTGTGTGTGTGTGTATCCCCTTCTGTGCTTTTTTTATGCTTGCGTTGAAGCACTAACTAGGCTGCACTCCTCCTCGTGTGCTGCGTTATAAATTGCTGACAGATGCGTCAACCCAAAGCACTTCCGACAGCCCAACCCACCGACCAGCTGAGATCCATTAAAGTGAAAAATCGAATTTACCCCAAATGTGGCCGAAAAAAATCTGATTTTTTTGTTTTTGTTGGAGTAACTGTTTCTACTTTCCAAAAAAGCCTTTCTATTACATTCTGGAGCATTGAATTGAGGATTTGGTTGTATTCAGTGGTAAGAATTTTAGTGAGGTCAGGATGTCATTGGATGATCATGTGATGTAATGTTTATCAGCACAGGTGTATTAGAGCTTGGTTGCTGTGCTTTCCTTCGACTATGCTGGCTACCCAGTGATATTACCTCAGCAGCAGTTTGTAAAGCGGTGCAACTGACTTCATGTATTGCAGCAGACATGTTCCAGTCTTTATCCACCTTTTGTGGCTAATGCTAATGATAGGGGAGTTCTATTAAGGGGGGGGGGGGGGGTAACAGGCCTGGAAAAGATGCTAGGGGCTTTAAACCCCACTACTCCACTCCTAGCATTTGGCATGTTCGCTATCTGCTCCAGAGAGTCTTATTTGGCAGTAGGTCTATAGGGATCACTTGGAATTATTAAGCGATGTGTGTTTGCATTTTTACATACACTCACCGGCCACTTTATTAGGTAAACCCTGCTAGTACCAGGTTGGACCAACTTTTGCCTTCAGAACTGCCTTAATCCTTCATGGCATAGATTCAACAAGGTACTGGAAACATTCCTCAGAGAGTCTGGTCCATATTGACATGATAGCATCATGCAGTTGCTGCAGATTTGTCGGCTGCACATCTATGATGCAAATGTCCTGTTGCACCACATCCCATCCCATCCCAAAGGTGCTCTATTGGATTGAGATCTGGTGAGTACAGTTCTGTGGAGAACATTCCAGTACAGTGTACTCATTGTCCTGTTCAATAAACCAGTCTGAGATGATTCACGCTTTATGACATGGCACATTATCAGAAAATGAGTACACTGTGATCATAAAGGGTCATTTAATGCACTGTATCAGAAACCTCTGGCTACTGGCCACAGTGTTTTTTATATTTACTATAAAAAACAGTGATGTTAGTTTGTCCCTTATTTTGCTGCAGTAAAAGCTGTGGGAAGGCTTTGTATTTGATGTTGGAACATGCATGAAAAATGAAACATTGCTGCGAGGAGGATTTGATTGCATTCAGTCCTAGAAGAACCATAGCATCAGTAAAGTCAATAGAAGCAAATTTGTCTATTATAGATTATACAGTGGTGCTTGAAAGTTTGAATTTTCTGTATTTCTGCATAACTATAACCTAAAACATCATCAGATTTTAAAAAGTAGATAAAGAAAACCCAGTTAAACAAATGAGACAAACATATTGCACTTGGTCATTCATTTATTGAGGAAAATGATTTAATATTACATATTTGTGAGTGGCAAAAACCTTTGCTTTCAGTGACTGGTGTGATCCACCTTTGCAGTAATATTTGCAACTAAACGTTTCCGGTAACTGTTGATCAGTCCTGCATACCGAATTGGAGAAATTTTACAGAACAGCATCAACTCTGGGATGTTGGTGGGTTTCCTTACATTAACTGACTCTAATTTTAGCTTCAAACTAACTGCTTATCCTAGAGGTTCAAATACTTTTTTCACTCATACCTATGTTATATTGGATCATTTTCCTCAATAAGTAAATGACCAAGCATATATTTATTTTCAGATTTTTTTAACTGGGTTCTCTTTATCTACTTTAAGGACACGTGTGAAAATTTTATGATGCTCTAAATGGTTTAAGAACCCTTGTAGGCTGAGATTTATGTGTGTAAAGCTAACTCTAGCTATTCTTAGCTGTAGCGAAGGCCGGAGCGAGGCACTGCTGTTTGCATTAATGCCGCTTCCCACTGACATTATCACAGCAGATGTTCTTATCTTAACGTTCAGCCTACACTTTTACACTTGTCTGCTCACACTTTTACTTGCGAATCAAAGGACTGGCTGGAGCTTCAAAACACATGTCCAAAATAATACCAATGTAGCTTCTATTCAAGATCCAGTGGATCGTCTTCTTTCAGTACTGTCAGCTGCTGAGCTCACGTGTGCATGCTGCTAAAACCTAATCGCTTATCTGCAGGTACTGAGCACACTCCCCGGCCTCTTTATCAGAAACCCCTCTTTTAGTGATGGACCATGCTGGTGTACTGGTGTTAACATTGTCTATTATTATTATATGAACAAAAATATGTGAACTTTTTCATGTCTAAAAGTCTTGAATCCAAACCAAAGTTGTTGTTTTTTACATTGGATACATTTGGTCCTGTTAGTTTGGGTTTCACATCACAGTTTAGTGACACACTGAGGAACTTTGCTACATCCTGTTGTCATCTTATGTGGGCTGCATCTCCATAAACTTGACATTGATTGGTTTGTAGAAGTGCATTTGAGGTGAAACAGATTTCCCTCAGAATACTTTTATTTCTGTGTATAAATTAGAGTTAATCTACAGTTACAGTAGATACAGAATTGGCAGTTCCCATACTGCTTTGCAGTGTGTAAGAAAACAAATTGAATTTGGATTTTGGTCCAACGCCGGTTTGTTTTCTTCTCCTGTTGTTTAATGAGTAAAGATAGAGAGCGAGCACCATTATTCCATAATACACAGTTTTATTGCTCCACAGCTCAATGCTGGGGCCATTGAGTTCAATGCTTTACCCCTATAGCCCATGGCTGGCATAAGGCATGGTGCCAGGAACATGTTTTTTCTGCTCTAGAGCGTCCTATTCTATTGGCAATACAAACTATTGGCAATAGTCTATTGTGGTTCAAATCGCTGCACTTGGACAGCTGGCTTGCCTGGAACACTATACCCTATACCAATCAGGTATTTTCTATCAATGGGATGATGATCAGATGTGAGTGGAATAAAGTTTAGGAAAGAGCAAATTTTATGATTTTTTTAACTATATTTTGACATTTGCAGATTTACTTAAATATTTGTTTATATTTTCTATTACAATTACAATTATGCTTTAGCAATAATACACGAGAGGAAGTGTTTTAACGTGTAATATTGGCACTGCTGTGCTGCGGTTGTAGATCAGTACACACAGATCACATAGATAAACCAGAAAGGTATTGTAGTAATAATAGCATAATAAACTTTCCACTGTGAAACATGGTGTTGGTAGTATTTTAGCTTGGGCCTGTTTTGCTGTGGCTGGGCCATGGCAGAAATAGAAGCATTATAGGAGAAAAAAAAATGAAGATGGCCAAATCATAGCAGATAGTGTTAGGAAACCCAAAACATAACATTGAGAATGAACTAAAATCCTTCTTGTCTAATGCGCAGAACTGATCAATTGGGACAAGAAACTTTAAGTTGCAGTTATTGCTGCAAAGGTGGGTCACACCAGATACTGAAAAAAACTAAGAGAGCACTTCAGTTTCTGAATCAGTTTCTCTGATTTTGCTTTTTATAGGTAGATGTTTGAGTAAAATGAACATTGTTGTTTTATTCTTTAAACTACAGACAATGTTTCTCCCAAATTCCAAATACAAATATTGTCATTTAGAGCATTTATTTGCAGTAAATAAGAAATGACTGAAATAACAAATAAGATGCAAAGCTTTCAGACCTCAAATAATGCAAAGAAAACAAGTTAATATTCGGTACCATTTTAAAATAAGACTACCTTTATAAAGGGTTTATAAATGGTTTACAATTAGTTTAATAACGGTTATAAATTAGGTTGTAAATGCCTTACAATATAATAAAATATAATAAAATGGCTGTGGGTTCACTATTTGGCAAACAACAGGTCATTGTTTCCCTTTCTACATATGTGTTATAACTGATCATTAATGATTTTAAGGCATTTACAACCTAATTAGTAACAATTAATAAACTAATTGTAAACCATTTATAAACCCTTTATAATTCTCATAATAATATTCATAAAGTTTTAGTTCAGAAATAATATTTGGTGCAATAACCCTGGTTTTTAATCAAGTTTAATTTAAGTTTAATGCATCTTGGCATGTTCTCCTCCACCAGTCTTACACACTGCTTTTGAATAACTTTATGCCACTCCTGGTGTAAAAATTCAGACAGTTCAGCTTAGTTTGATGGTTTGTGATCATCCATCTGCCTCTTGATTATATTCCAGAGGTTTTTAATTTGGTAAAATCAAAGAAACTCATCATTTTTCTTTCCAGAGCTGTATGTAAATTGTGTGAAAATCTGCTTTTATGTCAGTGTTTTTTATCTATAAATGTGTGTAGATCAAGTGTCCCTGTGCTTTAGTGCATGCAGTGTGGGAATATGTCTGCAATTTTGTGCTTTTCCCTGTAGGGGGAGCTTTGGATCAGGAAAGTTTGGAGTTGAATGGAATAGCTGGTTCAGACTGTGTGTTGTTTACAGCACTTGGTGGGTGTGTGTGTGTGTGTGTGGTTACTTAGTCTATATGATGTATTGACCTGTTGTGCAGTCTGACTGTGTGAAATGTTATTCTGAGGCCGTTATCTCTGATGTTTTGCTGATTGGTGGATCATTGCTTTCTGTCTCCCTCCTAAGCGTTCGTTTCACACACGGCCGAACACTCAACTCCACGTCTAGGGGCCAACGTTTATGACCAGGCCACAGGTCAAAGGTCAAGCATGACAGTGTGAATAGACACTTGCCCCTGATAAACTTATCTGTCCCTGTTCCGTTACTCCCTCTCTTAGCCCTCGTATACAGGACTGTACACTCTGTCTAAATGTCCAAATGTTACTACTACATGTAGGGAAGCACTGCCAAAAGAATAGCACTTTTAGGAGCAGATTGTCCTTATAACAATTGCTGAATGAGAATCAGAATTTCAGTATTTTCAAAAATCTGAATTTTTTCTGAAAATATGCATGTTGTGGGGTTTACAAAGAAATTTCTTTTGAACAATTCTATAGAAATTGAGCCAATGTTGTCAAATTTGCAGCTAAGAACAGATTAGATGCAAAGCCAGACTTGTCTATTTATTTAATAGACCCATGCCCTTTTTTCTTTTTAATACTAAAATGTTTAGTAATTTAATGTAAAATTATATAACCAATTTAAGTAATAATCAACATAGTGGGATTTCATTTATAATAAGATAGGCTTTTTTAATTGTTTTATTTTGTGTGTGTGTTACAAATATGCAATACTGGACCATTTCCCTCAAAAACTAATGACTATGTATAATATTTTTGTATAATTTGTTTAACTTGACTCTCTTTACCTACTTTTTTTTAATCTGATAATGTTTTAGATCATATTTATGCAGTAATTTAGAACATTTTAAAGGGTTCACAAACTTTCAAGCACCATTGTGAAGTAATCTAAAAAAAAGTTATCTATCTTCTGAACTAAGCAGTAGAAATGCTGTGTTTTTGTCACTGAAAACTGCAAATACATTACCGAGCTCTCTAAAAAGAGTGTGCATAAAATGTTCATGTTGACGGCAGTATAAATAACCTATGATTAAATAGACAGTTAGCCTGATAGCCCAATTTCAAATCAGCTACGCCATGTAATGCAGACAGTATGTTCCAGCCAGGGTTGTCAGTCACTTCTATTGCTACTATTTCTATTACTTTCCTAGAAATAATACCAATACTGTGCTGCATGAATGACAAGCACCAGGTTTTCCCACAGTTTAACCATGGCCTGCAAGGTTCACTGAGATTTTCCCACTCTTCTCTAAACAACACCCTCATCCCTTATCAGATCCCCTCTACACACACACACACACACACACACACACACACGCTCTCTCAGACTGGCGCCCATATCCATTCATCCATGCACTGTGCTAACAAACATATCCAGAGAGAGAGCGAGAGATAGAGAAACAACCAAGAATGAGAGAGAAAATTGTGTAGAATAAGGGACTGTGTGGAAAGATAAAGAAAACTAGTGATGGACGGATAGATGAGTCATTTACATGGAGATAGAGATTAATTACTCAGTGTCCTCTGCTCTTTAGTAAAGTCAGAGTGGTGATAAAGGTATTATTGAGAGTATACAGGTGATACAGGTATCATTGAGGGTATAGGAGTCTACAGGTATCAATGAGGGTATAGAGGTGTACAGGTATCAGTGAGAGTATATAGGTGTACAGGTATCATTGAGGGTAAAGGGGTGTGCAGGTATCAGTGAGGGTATAGGGGTGTACAGGTATCAGTGAGGGTATAGGGTGTACAGGTATCATTGAGGGTAAAGGGGTGTGCAGGTATCAGTGGTATATGGGTGATACAGGTATCAGTGAGGGTATAGAGGTGTACAGGTATCAGTGAGGGTATAGGGGTGTACAGGTATCAGTGGTATATAGGTGTACAGGTATCATTGAGGGTAAAGGGGTGTGCAGGTATCAGTGAGGGTATAGGGGTGTACAGGTATCAGTGAGGGTATAGGGTGTACAGGTATCATTGAGGGTAAAGGGGTGTGCAGGTATCAGTGAGGGTATAGGGTGTACAGGTATCATTGAGGGTAAAGGGGTGTGCAGGTATCAGTGAGGGTATAGGGTGTACAGGTATCAGTGAGGGTATAGGGTGTACAGGTATCAGTGAGGGTATAGGGGTGTACAGGTATCAGTGAGTGTATAGGGGTGATACAGGTATCAGTGAGGGTATAGAGGTGTACAGGTATCAGTGAGGGTATAGGGTGTACAGGTATCAGTGAGGGTATAGGGGTGATACCGGTATCAGTGAGGGTATAGGGGTGATACAGGTATCAGTGAGGGTATAGGGGTGATACAGGTATCAGTGAGGGTATAGGGGTGATACAGGTATCAGTGAGGGTATAGGGGTGATACAGGTATCAGTGAGGGTATAGGGGTGATACAGGTATCAGTGAGGGTATAGGGGTGATACAGGTATCAGTGAGGGTATAGGGGTGATACAGGTATCAGTGAGGTTATAGGGGTGATACAGGTATCAGTGAGGGTATAGGGTGTACGGGTATCAGTGAGGGTATAGGGTGTACGGGTATCAGTGAGGGTATAGGGGTGATACAGGTATCAGTGAGGGTATAGGGGTGATACAGGTATCAGTGAGGTTATAGGGGTGATACAGGTATCAGTGAGGGTATATGGGTGTACAGGTATCAGTGAGGGTATAGGGGTGATACAGGTATCAGTGAGGGTATAGGGGTGATACAGGTATCAGTGAGGGTATAGGGGTGATACAGGTATCAGTGAGGGTATAGGGGTGATACAGGTATCAGTGAGGGTATAGGGTGTACAGGTATCAGTGAGGGTATAGGGGTGTACAGATATTAGTGAGGGTATAGGGTGTACAGGTATCAGTGAGGGTATAGGGGTGATACAGGTATCAGTGAGGGTATAGGGTGTACGGGTATCAGTGAGGGTATAGGGTGTACAGGTATCAGTGAGGGTATAGGGGTGATACAGGTATCAGTGAGGGTATAGGGGTGATACAGGTATCAGTGAGGGTATAGGGGTGATACAGGTATCAGTGAGGGTATAGGGGTGATACCGGTATCAGTGAGGGTATAGGGGTGATACAGGTATCAGTGAGGGTATAGGGGTGATACAGGTATCAGTGAGGGTATAGGGGTGATACAGGTATCAGTGAGGGTATAGGGGTGATACAGGTATCAGTGAGGGTATAGGGGTGATACAGGTATCAGTGAGGGTATAGGGGTGTACAGGTATCAGTGAGGGTATAGGGGTGATACAGGTATCAGTGAGGGTATAGGGGTGATACAGGTATCAGTGAGGGTATAGGGGTGTACAGGTATCAGTGAGGGTATAGGGGTGTACAGATATTAGTGAGTGTATAGGGTGTACCGGTATCAGTGAGGGTATAGGGGTGATACAGGTATCAGTGAGGGTATAGGGGTGATACAGGTATCAGTGAGTGTATAGGGGTGATACAGGTATCAGTGAGTGTATAGGGGTGATACAGGTATCAGTGAGGGTATAGGGGTGTAAAGGTATCAGTGAGGGTATAGGGGTGATACAGGTATCAGTGAGGGTATAGAGGTGTAAAGGTATCAGTGAGGGTATAGGGTGTACAGGTATCAGTGAGTGTATAGGGGTGATACAGGTATCAGTGAGGGTATAGGGTGTACAAGTATCAGTGATGGTATAGGGTGTACAGGTATCAGTAAGGGGATACGGCTGTACAGGATTTACTGTATATACTGTATGCGACATCTCTACATGTAGTGTGTGTGTGTGTGTGTGTGTGTGTGTGTGTTTGTGATGGCTGTTCCAGATGTGAAGGCAGACTACGAGGAGACAGAGTCGACAGGGAGTGAGAAAGAGAGATGATACTATCACTGCCAGGTCAAACAAAACACTCCCCATTCTCACACACTCACACACTAACTAACTAACCGTGATGGGAACCATTCCATTGGAGGTTCCACACTTGGGGTAGTGTATGTGTATGTGTGGGTGTACGTTTGCTTTCACCAAGCCAACATGCTATTGTGAATTAAAAGACACACACACAGTAAAAAAAACATAGATGAGATAGTAAGTTATTTGTATATGAGTGTGTCTGTAGGTTAAAGGCAAATTCCACCAAGTTTTTAATAGGGTCAGTGGCAAGATGCCAACACAATCAACCAAAGAAACCCACAAATGAAACAGTTAAAATAAAAAACAATTAACTGCTTTATTTGATAAAAATTAAGATATGCAATATATAACCATAGAATAATGTATCATTTCAATATTTTATTACCATTTTCTTAAAAAAATAAAAATGATAAATAAATAAAAAAAAAATGCTAGTAATTCAACTTAGTAGCCAGCAAGCTCCACCTTTAATGGTGCAATAGACAGCAAAGACTGCAACATCTAATGTGAAGTGGAAAAATTAAATAACAGGCAATTTCAGTTCCAAGTTCAGAGGAATTAAGGAATCAAAAATAATAATTAATTGCTGCAGCACCTGCCCCCTTTCTGAAGAATTAAGATCCTCTAACATCAACTACTTTAACAGCAGCTAGGTTGCTGAACTTTAGCTCTCCACTGTTTTCACATCAGTTTGGCAGGTTGGCCTGATGTCATACTGGGTGCTTAAAGGGTTTTACTAGTTTTTAGGAGAAGAAAAAAATTGCACCCCAGTGTTTGGAAGTGTAACCCTTACAGATCTGGAGCTCAGCTCTGTCTACTGTGTTTTCCACTGAGATAAACCTAAGCTACTACAGTCCTGTTTAAACCCTGAGCTGCTATGTGAGAGTCCGCACTCACTAGAGACAATTAATGGAAGATAAAGTAATGTTCTAAAGTGTATTTGGACTCAATCCAAGACCAGAAAATAAATGTGACAAGAGTGCTGTTTAAGACTGAGTAGAAAGTAACATTATCTGGCTGGCTAAGAACAAATTAAATCACACTGACCATTTTATGCTAAAACTTCATGCTGTCATACTGAAAAAAAAACTGTACAGACAGTGTCTGTTAATGCTGAGGCCGTCAATCACTTCATTCCAAATTGTAACTCTGTCTTCTGATGATACAGCAGAATAAAGTTTTAAAACTGACTTAAAATGTACATAAAAACATAAAAATGTGTCCATATTAGCACAGAAAAAAACTAACTATTGGAATTAGTAACTGGAGATGGAATGGTAGTTTAGAGGATACAATTATAGGGATAAGGAGTGGTGCTATTTTGTCATTGAAACGTGTGCTGAAAATTTCACAAATCGTTGGATTTTCCCTTTTCACTGCAAAACGATGTAATTGCAGGGTGATTGCATCTGTGCAGTTGTGTGTGAGTGTGTCTGTTATCAGGCTGTAAATGCAGAGGTAGGCTACATGTGTGTAAGCAATGTTAATGTGAGAAGTCATAATTCAGACAGTGGCAACATCTGTCCGTGTGTGTGTGTCACACCGTTTACAGGCTGTATGTTTACAGTATGAAACAATACAATATGAAACATCCATTATAGTTCCTCGACAGTGTGTGTGTGTGTGTGAGTTTGTGTGCGTGTGTGTGTGTGTGTTGTGAAGGTGCTGCAGTCAGTAACGCTGCGGGTTCACTGCAGCATGGAAAAAGTCAGAAAGACCAAAAGAGCTTGCAGCAGCTGAGCTGTGTGTGTGTGTGTGTGTGTGTGTGTGTGTGTGTGTGTGTGTTATTAATACTCTGGTAGCTGCTGTGGTTGTTGCTCTCACAGTGGCAGGAAGCAACGCAACCTCTATCTTTGCAAACGCTAATGGAAAATTCAAACAGAAAAAAATAGAGAGTGTGGTACTGAGAGAGAGAGAGAGAGAGAGAGAGAGAGAGAGTGATAGAGTGATAGAGAAAGAGGCTTCTGTCACTTTAAACTAAAAACTGTACTGTTGATGTTCTCAGATGTACTGTGGGTGTCTATCTGTACATATAAAACGTATATGGACTGGTACTGGGGCACGTTTTTTATTCATCCTTTTTTTCTGAAATCAAAAGTATCATCAAAGGTTTATACTGCTTTTGTTGGAGTAACTGTCTTTACTATTAAGGAAAGCCTTTACTAGATTTGGAACATTTGCTGTAAGAATTTGATTGCATTCTTCAAGAGTGTTAGTGAGGTCGAGGAGGATTACCAACCCGCCGCATCCCCACCTTCTCAACTCACTGATCTCAATGTTGGGGGGCTTTGTACCTTGCTTCGCTATATCTAGCATAAGGCATGCTACCAATAGCTTCATTTTGTCCTATTTAGTTAGCAATAATTTGGCTGGGACAAGAAAGACACCTATGTCAGAATGCACTCATACTCACTTTAATTCCCCATAAAACTGTGAACTTTTAAGAACTGTATGCACTCATTCACCCTACCAGTCTTAAGCTTTATTCTTCTATTTGCACAAATGTTTTTACGGGTTCTGTTCTGTTTACAATGCTACTGTCATTCCATCTTTAACCCCCCCCCCCATCACTATTGCACTATTGTCTTGTGTCTTTTGTCTCACGTATGTCTATATCTGTGACCTTGTTGTATTGTACATTTAGTATTTCTTATTCTTTTTTTATATTTATATTTTTATCTTGCTGGCCTTGTTGTAACTTTGGGAAGAGAAGTAACGTAATTTCCATCCTCCAATCAATTCCAATCCATTTGTATATGTGTTTCAGCAGTGTGAGCAACTTTAAAAAGTTGAATCCAGTCACTAAAAATATATATACATTATCAATCAAAAGTTTGGCACACAAATTTAGTGTTTTTTTTTTTTTAGGAAAAAAAATTAGGAAACAAAAAGAGTTAAACAAGCCAGAATATATTTTAAAATTCAGAATCTTCAAAGTAGCGCCTCTTGCTGGAATGACAGTTTTCCAAATCTTGGCATTTTCTCAGCTTTATGAGATAATATAAGGTCGTCATCAGGAATGGATTTCAGTTAACAGCTGTGCTGAACTTGTCAAGAGTTAATTACTTGAATTCCTTGCTTCTTAATGTGTCTGAGAGCATCAGTTGTAAAGTTGTGAAGAGGTAGAGTTGTTCTACAGTAAACAGCCCTATTTGAGTAATGTTCTAATCCATATTATAAGAAGCAAATCTTAAAACTTCTCAACTAAGTAAAGAAAAATACTTTAAGAAATGAGTCAATCCAACAATTTTAAAAAGTTTAAAAGTATCCCCAAATGCAGTCACAAAGACCAAAAAAAATGATATGAAGAAACAGGCTCTTATCAGGACCGCCCCAGAAAAGGAAGACCAAGAGTTTTCAAGAGTTACCAGCCTCAGAAACTGCTAATTAAAAGCTCCCCAGTTAAGAGCCTGCCTAAAATTTTGGTTTGTTTTTAGACTTGTCATGTTTATTACATAAGTCCTCATGTGTTCCTTCATAGTGTGGATTACTTTGGTATTTATTTGTAATGTAGGGGAAATGAAAAAATGAAAACATTGAATAAAAAAGGTTGTGTTCAAACTTTGACTAGTACTGTATACGTGTTCTTGTACATATGTACATACATGCATACACACACACAGCTGAGACAGCAGCATCTGAGAGGTTTCTGTGAGACTGGAGAGAGGCCTAAGGCCACACGCACACACACACACACACACTGATGCAACTGTCAGCTTGTTTCAGAAGTGATCCAGGGCAGGACAAAGAGACAAAGACAAAAGCAGGAACGATCAAGAGCACAGATCCCCCCACCACCAATTAAAGCCATACTTCTATCACATATCAAGAGAGACAGACAGACAGACAGACAGACAGACAGAGAGAGGAATGGAGATAAGACTGACAGAAAGAACAGCCTCAGCAAACAAACTGACCCCAACACATTAACTGTGTGTGTGTGTGTGTGTGTCTGTGTGTGTGTTTTGCTCTGCTAGTCTTGTAATCAATTTGCAGTCCTGCTCACCTGTGTCAACGTGCTAAGTTAATTATCAGCTCACAGACGTCTGCAGCACACTGATAAGTGATGTGTGCGTGTGTATAGTCAAATATGATTATAAAACATTTTAAATAAATAAATACTGGTCAAAGTCCAACACAAGGTCAAACAGAACCTTTTCAGGGATCAAATATATATTAAAAAAGGCCACAGCAATTCATTAAATGAACTTCTCTCCAATTTTTTAACATGTGGCAGAATGATAATGTTTTGGGGATGTGTGGCAGCCTGTGCGATGGAAGCTAAATAACTATAAACTAACTTGTGGGATATGTGTGTGGGCTTCGCCTGCACTGAATGTTGGTGCTATTTTTGCCAGACAAGCTTGTCTGTTCGCAATGACAATTCTAGTAGACTCTGTTAATCATGATAATTTCCACCCACTGCGCTGTCTACTGTGTGTGGTAATGCTTTTTATGACATATTTGTGGTACACACGGAGCACTGTCGCTCGAGGAATGATAAATGGCTGCACAAATTTCTAAATAAAATGTCCCCTCCATGTGACCCCTTGCCATGAGCATGCTGGCCAGTGTTCAACTTCACTTCACTTCAAGAAAATACTTTACAATAAATACTTCACAACTTCACAACAAAAAGGATGCAGAGCTTTCAGACCTTAAATAATAAAAAGAAAACAAGTTAATATTCATACAGTTTTAGAAGATTAGAAATCAATAATTGGTGCAATAACCCTGGTTTTTAATCACAGTTTTCATGCATCTTGGTATGTTCTTCTCCACCAGTCTTACACACTGCTTTAGGATAACTAAATGCCACTCCTGGTGCAAAAATTCAAGCAGCGTGGTTTTATGGTTTGTGATCATCCATCTTCCTCTTGATTATATTCCAGAGGTTTTCAATTTGGTAAAATCAAAGAAACTCGTAGGTTTTTAAGTGGTCTCTTATTTTTTCCAGAGCTGTATATATATTATATATTTACTGGAAGATTAATATTTTAAAAAATGTAGATTAAATGAGAAAAGCTGAGAGCTGGAGCGTTGGGACAGTCAGCAAATGGTGATGATTTAAATAATGTGGTGGGTCAGTCTGGGGGGGTGATTAGCCATCAGTCTGTCCATGGAGTGGCATGTAATCAGGTCAATTGGTGTCTGTGTGTGTCTGGCTATTTTATCTTGAGGTGCGAATGTAAGGGGCAGTGACCTAGATAAGCTTGGGTGGGGGGGGGGGGGGGCATGGGGGTTAGCATATAGAAATCAGCTGTTGGCTTCTCAATGGAAATTTCACTTCATTAATGGTGTATGTGTGTATGAGGCCTTTTAGGTGAAATCAGACTAGCTTTGGTCATGAGGCCTCCAATGACCCAGAAAGGAACACATGCAGTTAAACCCACCAGTTCCCACCAGTGCTTTAGTCTTATTCTATATATAACATGTTCTGTTAAAACACTGTAATGTACTACACCTTTGGCTACAGCAATGATCATTAAACAATTTGGACTGTAAAGTCCCACTGAACATGTCTGAGATAAGTTGGGGTGATATGACCTTATTAGGCACCTTTGGAAAGAGTTGGAGGTATGGAGCTCCATTACGCACCTTTGGGATGAGTTGGATGTATGGAGCTCCATTGGGCACCTTTGGAAAGAGTTGGAGATATGGAGCTCCATTTGGGCACCTTTGGAATGAGTTGAAGGTATGGAGCTCCATTGGGCACCTTTGGGATGAGTTGGAGGTATGGAGCTCCATTGGGCACCTTTGGGATGAGTTGCCATTATAAAGCCTCATTGAACACCTTTGGGATAAATTGGTGTGATGTAACCCTGCTAAACAGCTTTTTGGGATAAGTCACTTTTGGGATGAATTGGAACGATAAGCTCCTTTAAAAAAATTGGATTAGTTAACATGAGTTGTGGAATGATGAAGCCCCATTGAACTCATTGATGAAGAGTTGGAGTAATGAATCTCCATTGAACATATTTAGGTGAAATTAAGTGTGGGATGCAGAGTGATGAAGCCCCATTAAACACACAGCGGTATGAAAAGGTTTAGGCACCCCTGAGAATTTTCATGATTTTCTTTTATAAATCATCAGTTGTTCAGATCAGCTTAAATATATCATATACCAGATGAACACAGAGATATTTGAGAAGTAAAATGAAGTTTATAGGATTTACAGAAAGTGTGCAATAATTCTTTAAACAGAATTAAGAAGGTGCATACATTTGGGCACCCCAACAAAAAAAAATACATCAATATTCAGTAAATCCTCCTTTTGCAGAAATAACAGCCTCTAAATGCTTCCTGTAGCTTCCAATGAGAGTTTTGGCTTTTGGTTGGAGGTATTTTGGACCATTCTTCTTTACAAAACACCTCCAGTTCAGTCAGGTTTGATGGTTTCTGAGCATGAACAGCCTGCTTTAAATCACACCACAGATTTTCAGTAACATTCGGGTCTGGGGAGTGAGATACCTGGGTACCTGCACTGGTCACACAGCCCCACAGCATGATGGAACTGCCACCAAATTTAACTGTGTGTGGCAAGTGTTTGTCTTGGAATGCTGTGTTCTTTTTCCACCATGCATACCAAATAACTCAATTTTAGTTTCATCAGTCCACAGCACCTTAATCCAAAATGAAGCTGTCTTGTCCAAATGTGCTTTAGCGTACCTCAAGCTACTCTGTTTGTGGTGCAGAAAAGGCTTCATCTACATTACTTTCCCATACAGCCTTTCCTTGTGTAAAGTGCACTGAATAGTTAAACGATGCACAGTGACTCCATCTGCAGCAAGATGATGTTGGTCTTTGGAGCTGATCTGTGGGTTGACTATGACTGTTCTCACCATCCTTCTGCTCTGATTATCTGAGATTTTTCTTGTACTGCCACTTTGGGTCTTAACTAAAACTGTGCCTGTGGTTCTTCCATTTCCTCCCTATGTATTTACCTGTGTATGTAGGTCAAGGGTCAATGAGCTTACCGAAAAAATTGTTTTCCAAAAATTAGTGCTAAATGTATTTAAACAAATGAAATGTCAAGGGGGTCCAAATTTATGCACCTGCTATGCACCTGCCTAATTTTGATAAAAAAAATATTGCACACATTCTGTAAATCCTATAAACTTTTACTTCTCAAATATCACTGTGTTCATCTGCTATATGATTTATTTAAATGAAATTGCTGATCCAAACAACCAATTATTTATAAAGGAAAATCAGGAAAATGATCAGAAATGCCCAACCTTTTTTATATCACTGTATATGGGGTTACAAGATAATAAGGTTATGGGGTATAAGTTAATGTAAAACCCAAAAATAATAGTAATAAAAATGTTAGCATCTGTTTGTGTCTGCTTGTTGTCGGTTTTTCAGAAACACTCTTGAGGTTTTCTTCAGTCTCTCCTAGATTCTGATAAGAGTGTGTTAATAGAGAGGCTTTGTCCACAAGGAGGAAAACGCCTCAAAAGCTTTTCTTTTGGAGGGAGCAGAAGGAGGAGGATGAGGAGGAGGAGAGCTTTGCTAATTATGCATGCCGATTGTTGACGACTTGATTGCTGGCGTCCAGCTGCATGGAGGCTCGTGAGGGCGGGAATGGGGCAGACACACTGACGCCTGAGAGGGTCACTGTGGGACGGGTCAGTACGCAGGCCCGCAGGGGTCGTAAGAAACTGATTAGTGAAACATTAAGACACAGCAGCACAACAGTTCAAAACCAGTCCATAGTTTCTACTCCGATTTCAACATTTTGGTGCTGTACTATTTAATTACTTTATGACATAATTAATAACATATTCTGCAGTCTGATAAGAGATTGGACTTGTGCTCTCTGAAGAGCCATTTTTATTGCCCAGCTAATACATTGTAAACACACTTAACCTAACGTACCATTATTGTCTTAGATTAGCAAAACACTGTAGAGTGTACAGGTCCTAGTGACCTTAAGCAATATTTAAAAAATAATGATATTATTATATTCTTAAAATCTTGACTCTTGAATTACTACTTCAATACAAGTATTATTGTCTTGAAAACCATATTAATGTTTTTAATATGCATTCATGACTTTGCAATGTGTGCAGCATGTGGTTTTGTCTTATTGAACAAGGCAAATCCCTGGAAAAGTCATCTTGAAGGTACCATATGTTGATCTAAGATGATTAACACTAGATCACAGACATGTACAGACACAACCCCATATCATGATAGACTCCTGATAAGATTGTGGATGGTCCTTTTTGTTTTTGGTCCAGAGCGTACAGCATTCATTTGCCCCATCTTGCTTCTTTTGAACACAATATATGATTTTTGCACTATAGATGGAAAAACAGGCAAATCCCATTCAATCTTTCTTTGAGAAACGTTGCTTTCAAATATTTCAAATGTTTAAATGTTTTCAAACTGGAGATGTCAGGTACATAATGCATAAAAGACAAAGTTTAAATTTTAAATTTTTCATTTTTTTTATATTTGTCTAATTGTCTGATTTATGCATCACGAAATGGTCATTTTCAATGGAATAACTCATTATATATATATATATATATATATATATATATATATATATATATATATATATATATATATAGAGAGAGAGAGAGAGAGAGAGAGAGATAGATAGATAGATAGATAGATAGATAGATAGATAGATAGATAGATAGATAGATAGATAGATATTCAATTATATTATATTAACACAGACATTATTTTGAGAATGTAATTTTTTTTTGTTGAATCAGTGATTATTTCAACATGGTATATTATTATATTAAGATATTAAGCCAATATTTTGATATTCTACCTGAAAGGGAGGACTGGTATTCCCCTTCTTTTCAGGGACAGGCAGAATGTGCTTTCATTTATAAACATTTATAAATCAATAGGTTTAGTAAAAAAATATTTCTGACACATCACCAGCTTAAACTCTGCATATGTGATTCATTTGGGGTGAATTATATCGTTTAAAGAGAATTGTGTCTTTAAAACCTTATCAAAGCAAAGGAAGAGGAGGCCAGACCACATGGTGCTGTTGAGATTCATCTTTTCGCACTTCGACTGTATTCAAAGCCTGAACGAGTCATTCTTAAAACCAATTCTTTTAACAGACGAGTAGGTCTGGTTTAGCCCCAATTGAATCGGTTAGATGAACTGAATCGAATGGATCTCCAGGTGCCGAAGAACGACACAAAGGGGCGGGGTCTCGTGTCCTGAGTGACATGTACGATGACCAATTAGAAGGCTTTTTAAGAGCGAGGGTGGAAAGGGGGGGACGCGTGAATGGATGACGTCGCGCGCCTGGCGCCACTGTGTCTGGGTCTCGCGCGTTAGATCAACACAGCTGGGCCGCGAGCGCATTCCATCAGAAACACACAGAAACAGCAGTGTGAGAAAATAGAAGGAGAGAGAGATGGAGGGAGAGAGAGACACAGCAGTAAAGAGAGAAATCAGAACTTAGAGAACATGTTTTTCACACACACGTAAACACATGTACAAAGATAGTGTTTTAGTTTCGCGCTATTTATAGAATGCACAGTGTTATGAATATTCCTGCGATCTTGTAAGAACGAAATATAAATGGAAAAAATGCATTTTTAAGTTTTTGATCCCTTGTGTTTTCTTAAAGCGTAAGTTTGTGTGTGTGTGTGTGTGTGTGTGTGTGAGAGAGAGAGAGAGAGAGAGAGAGAGAGAGAGAGGGAGACGCCAGCATGTCTGCTGGTCACGGGAGTTACAGAACTGTGTGTTTAACTCACAAAATTAATTAAACAGCACCTATTTGCATAAACCATACACACTAACAGCAGTCACTGGGTGTCAGATTTGCGCTAAAAACAGTAACTATCAGTTGAATATAAAAAATGGCATCAATATCCAATGTTAAACAGATCTAACAGTGTGAAAATGTTACGTAGGAAAGTGGATGTTAAGATAATGACACTGACCAGACATTGGGTTTTAATGAACACACCAAGTTATTGGCTTCAATTCAATATACATATAATACATTTTGCCATTAGTATGTTACCTATGATTGTTCTTTTGATACTATAATGATCTTTATACATCTTACATTGCCCTGGTATAGATGTTTTTATTGCTCTACCAGATATCAGCGTTAAACTAATGGACAGTTATCTAGGTAAGCTAGATTGATATTAGTTAGTTCCTATATGAGTTTGCTTGATACATCCAGAGTATGCTGTCCAGATACTATACTGATTATTTTACTTTTAAACAAACATAACAAAAGAGAGGTTCATTCTTATCTATCAGTCGAACTGCTGAAATGTTCCAGCCGTGCTGTTTCTCTCAGCATAATGCTCTTATTGACCCACAGCCGTTTGGGTTCACTGACCTCAAATCTCCACTTGAATTCACCACAGATCTGATATTCCCACCTATAGATCTCACTCAGCACTGCTCCCTCCTCCTGTCTCTTCCACCGTGGCCAATTGTGAGTCTTCAATTAACATACTCGTCTTCTCATTGGCTCCGCGGGGCATGAGGGTTTGTTTGTTTTTGTAGAGTAGGCGTGTCCATAGCAGATTTAGTATAAAACCAGCTCTCCTGCGCTGTCACTGTTCACAGGGTTGGTGAATTTAAGTGGGATTTTTGTGAGTTTATTTCTGCGGGCTGGAAAATCTGAGTGGATATTTGCGCTCGGCAGAGTGTTGGATTGTTGTTTCCATTTTTGTTGTTAAGGAAAACAGAGAAATGAAGGCTATCAGTCCGGTCCGCGCCGTCAGAGGCTGTTACGAGGCGGTTTGCTGCGTTTCCGAGCAGAGCCTGTCCATCAGCCGCAGCCGGAGCCCGGCGGAGCTGTCCGACATGAACGACTGCTACTCCAGGCTGAAGGAGCTGGTGCCCAGCATCCCGCAGGACCGGTCGGTCAGTCAGGTGGAGATCCTCCAGCATGTGATCGACTATATCTTCGACCTACAGATCGCGCTGGAGGACGAGGCGGACCGGGTCCAGAACTCGGCGGACGTGCTGAGAGCGCTGCAGGTGAGCGGGCGGGAACGCGGCTTGTCAAGCGGAGAAAAGTTGTTCAGTAACTTTAATTAAGAATTTATAGGTTCTCTTTTGTTCTAATTTCGTGTCTTTCCTCTGTTTTTCTGCTTCTTTTCAGAGCTCAGAAATCTCATTCCCCAAAGAAGATGCAGCTCTCTGTCACTAAGCAACAAGGCTCGCGCGGTCAGTTTAAGTTAGCCACCGATGCTAACTAACTAGCTTAACTAACTAACTAACTAACTAAGTAGCCTAACTGAATTCCTCACAGAAAAGTCTCTGCTAATTTCACTCAACACACGATATAACGATGACATTCTTTGATATTGCGGATTAAAAAACTCTCAGTTAATGCTTTTGACAGAAATTCTCAAGAATATAATCGTTGAGTGAAATAAGCGAAAATGGAGAACTGTAACTTTAGCTAGATAGCATTAGCTACTTAACTAGTTGGTTAGCTAGGTTAAACATAATTAGCATTTTAAGCTTTAAAACAACAAACACTAGCAAAAATTAGCTATGCGTTTTTATTATAGGCCACGTTGCTTGACTGGCCTTCATATTATTCCTCACATACAGACGAAGAAATAATGAAACAGTAACCAGACTGTTAGCTAACTGACTCAAGTTAACTTCTATTTATATGTTCTATTGTGAGTTTTTAGGCTCTAAAGCTAGCTAACCTAACGCTCGCTTGTTTTAATTTGCTATTTCTTAGTTTAAAGAAGAAATGTTTCTTAATTACACAACTAACCTTATTCTAGATAACTAGCTTAGCTAACTAACTTGCTAAACTAGGTTAGTTATGCAATATTTTACATAACTAGCTAACAAAGTACTGAACCTAGGTTAGCTAGCTAATAATAAAGTTTAGCTAGCAAACTAACTATTATGGTATGACGTTTTAGCCCAAAATAAGACCAAGCAACACAGGTCAACTCATCTTTACTGGTAAAAACTCAAATTACAGTTCTCTGTTAAGCATTTCTTACTAGTAGAATTTCCGAGCTCGAATATGAAATGTTTAATAGTAGTAATATCAGTTCTATGGATGCATAAAGCCATAAATACATACTGATTACTACTTTACCATGGAGACTTATCCTTAATGTAATTCTGACTAGCTAGTAATTACTATATGTTCCGATTGATTAATATTAACATGGATTTCACTGTTTTCTATCTAATTCTATTATGTTGTAGTAAAATCTCCAGTTTAAAAAGTATAAATACATTTTACCAGCAGATGTAAAAACATTCAGGTCAACAGATCTGTAAATAATTATAAATAGTTTTTACTATTAAACACAATACAATATTTAAGCATTTAAAGCAAAAATACTAACTCTAAGCAGTTTAGAGCTGAATAATAACTGAGGCAACACTGACGTTTTGCTTCTATCAGCTTTAATGAAGAGTTTTCCAGCTGGCGCCAGACTGTCTGCAGTCTGAATGGGTTGTGTGTGTGTGCGTGTGTGATTGAGGGGGGCACTGACTTAACTTTTCTCTTTCCCATCTATGTTGCAGGTGCAGGACAGAAACTCCTACACTCATGGACAAGAGAGGGAGGGAGTGAAGGGGTTGGACACACACACTCATACACGAAGTGTCTCCATTCAGACTGTGGGAAAAGAACCTGCACCCTGCTGAAACCATTAAAACCACCCAGTCTTTGGTCACTGGACTCTTCGACACACCAAAGCTGAAGAATTGTGACGTTTGGAGGGGAGTGCGCTCTTAGATATTTTTTTTAATCATTCCTTTATGTGATGCTACAATCAGGCCCTGTGAAATTTCTAGTTACATTCCAAACATTTGAACTAACTTCATACTGGTCCTCCATATCTGCTCACTCACTTAATTGTTTATGCAATCTTCATGCTCTCTTATTTTCTTTTACAATTCTCACTTTTTACTCTTCCTCTCTTTCTCACGATGTCCTCTCATTCTCCACTTGGTTGCAGACCTTATGCTTTTAAAGTGTGTACATATTCATTTGATTGTTTTTTGTGTGTTTGGGTTGGTGAAGGGGATGTACGGATTGTAGAGATTATTATGTGAACTCTATAAATATAGAGTGAATTGTAAAGGTTTGTGGGGATTCTACATTTCTGCAGACTGTATGTATATCTTCTGAGTTTTATAAACTCTGATTTTGCATTTTTGTGTATGTTCACTTTTTGCATACTGAAATAAATCACTCAAAATAAGAAATTATGTGATGTAATCTGAAGTTATTTTCCAATTCTTGAGGCACACATACTAAGGTTCTGCTCAGTTTAGGGTCAATGCTTATAAATAACCTTCAAAATGGATACACATATTACATCTGTAGATGATGCTAAACATTCAAGAGAAGCTTTAAAGGCCTTTAACTTCAGGTTTATATATCGACAACCTGCATTGATCTCAGATAAGGGCAATCAAAACCAATTTGTTGATCTATAATTGATGTACAGTAAGATTATATGTAATGAAATCTTCACCATGCAGTCTTTTGCACTCAGGTACTGTATTTCTATAATTGTACACAAAGTTATTTTTGTATGTAATGTTTAAGAAATGTTAATTTATTGTATTTAAACAACTTAAGTTTCTAATATATATGTGTTGTTGAAAATTGTGGATTTGCGTAAACACCTACAGGGGAAATATGTGCTGTGTTTAAAAACTCTTAAAATGGGGTTAACATTTAAGAAAAATACCACAACATGACTGGGTTTGGGTTATATATAACTGGTAACCAAGATGCCTAGGAACAACGGAGTAAAACTACAGTCATGCACTCTTCAGACCCAGTTAGTTTAGTGTACCCGATGTTTAGGCCAGGTCATTTTGAACTTCTGCAGAGAGAACAGCCTGGTTTTGTTCTAATCTGGCGACATCAAGTGGATAAACTGTGACGATGCAGTGAGTGTGATGCTTTAGTTTACTAACACTGCTGCCCTTTCTAAACATCGTAGTTATTATTAAGAATTCATTTTCACCATTCATAAAAAAAACTGAAAACCAATATATACAGATAAATAAACAGGCCCATCATAGAAGAAAGATACTTATTCGCCACCTGGTGGCAGCAGATTAGGAAACAACTCCTTAAGTGTTTACTTCCTTAGTGTTTATTATTATTAGGGTCATGCTTGGAATACAATTTGTTGGCCCTCAAAACTTACAAATCAAATATTTAATTTTTTTTTATGGTTTTGATTTCAGACTACACAGAATAGGGTACAACAGGGTGGACAATAGCAGTTTTAGTGAAAATTGACAAACGTGGTTGATCTAGGGTTGTAAACATTGTAAATTGTTAATGGTGATCTTGTTCTAGTTCAAATATACTTTTTAATAATAAAAAATAATCTTGATATATTTACTGCAACAAGTTGGGCAGCTAGTTACAAAATATCTCGAGTGGGTTTCCCGAAAACGATCAATCTTAGCAAATAACGAACAAACTAACGAATGACGTGAGTAAAGAATGAGCCAGAGTGTTTCCCAAAGAGCTTCGCAAAGTGAAAATTAAGAACGAGGTTAAAGAACATCTTTGTTGACTCCTCCCCCGAAACAGCGCGCTCAATCGATCCACAAATATTACACTGCCAATATGCAGTATTTATTCACTATTACACCCTAAAAACGTAGAAATGTGTTGTATTCAACAACATTATACATATTCTGATATTTAAATTACAAAAGGATGTACTTTGGCATTGATAAAATAACCCTAAAGATACATATGACTAAATAAATAATCAGAAATGTGATCTATTTTAAAACATTACACTTTTTAAAATAAATTGTTTAATGTTTTAAAATAGATTGTAGCATTAATAAAGTTAATTTTGTTTATTAATTTAGTAATGTGTGTTATTAAGTATGTTCCTTTATATATAAATATATATAAATATGAATATTTATTTATTTATTTATTTATTTATTCATTCATTTATTCACATGATTTTAAAAACTAAAAATACAAACCAACCAGAATATGTTTTATACTTTATACATTTATCTTTGAGGACAGATCTGCACACTCTTCGTATTATATTCTTAGTGTCTTCATGAGGATAGAGTCATCTGGAATAGTTTTAGCTTCTTGAAGGAGTTTCTGGAGGTGCTGAACAATACAGGTCTTTCTCAAAAAATTAGCATATTGTGATAAAGTTCATTATTTTCTGTAATGTACTGATAAACATTAGACTTTCATATATTTTAGATTCATTACAAACAACTGAAGTAGTTCAAGCCTTTTATTGTTTTAATATTGATGATTTCATATTTCATCCGACTAATGAAAAAAATATTTTTAATACAAAGAAAAAGTCAACCTTCAAATAATTATGTTCAGTTATTCACTCAATACTGGGTGGGGAATCCTTTTGCAGAAATGACTGCTTCAATGCGGCGTGGCATGGAGGCAATCAGCCTGTGGCACTGCTGAGGTGTTATGGATGCTTCGATAGCGGCCTTAAGCTCATCCAGAGTGTTGGGTCTTGCGTCTCTCAACTTTCTCTTCACAATATCACACAAATTCTCTATGGGGTTCAGGTCAGGAGAGTTGGCAGGTCGATTGAGCACAGTAATACCATGGTCAGTAAACCATTTACCAGTGGTTTTGGCACTGTGAGCAGGTGCCAGGTCCTGCTGAAAAGCTTTATGGAGATGAAGATTTCATTTTTCAGCAGGACCTGGCACCTGCTCACAGTGCCAAAACCACTGGTAAATGGTTTACTGATGGAAGCATGAAGTGCTACAATATCTCCTGATAGCTAGCTGCATTGACCCTGCCCTTGATAAAACACAGTGGACCAACACCAGCAGCTGACATGGCACCCCAGACCATCACTGACTGTGGGTACTTGACACTGGACTTCAGGCATTTTGGCATTTCCTTCTCCCCAGTCTTCCTCCAGACTCTGGCACCTTGATTTTACGAATGACATGCAAAATTTGTCTAGTCCAGTGCTGCTTTTCTGCCGCTGTTTCTGGTTCAAAAGTGGCTTGACCTGGGGAATGCGGCACCTGTAGCCCATTTCCTGCACACGCCTGTGCACGGTGGCTCTGGATGTTTCTACTCCAGACTCAGTCCACTGCTTCCGAAGTTCCCCCAAGGTCTGCAATCGGTCCTTCTCCACAATCTTCCTCAGGGTCCGGTCACCTCTTCTCGTTGTGCAGCGTTTTCTGCCACACTTTTTCCTTCCCACAGACTTCCCACTGAGGTGCCTTGATACAGCACTCTGGGAACTGAGCCTATTCGTTCAGAAGTTTCTTTCTGTGTCTTACCCTCTTGCTTAAGGGTGTCAATGATGGCCTTCTGGACAGCAGTCAGGTCGGCAGTCTTACCCATGAAAGCCTCAGAAATCTTTTGCAGGTGTTTAGAGTTAATTTGTTGATTCAGATGATCAGGTTAATAGCTCATCCTTTTCATGATATGCTAATTTTGTGAGGGTTTTATGAGCTGTATGCCAAAATCATCAGTATTAAAACAATAAAAGACCTGAAATATTTCAGTTGGTGTGCAATGAATCTAAAATATATGAAAGTTTAATTTTTATCATTTCATTATGGAAAATAATGAACTGTATCACAATATGTAATTTTTTAAGAAGGACCTGTAGTTCTGTTTTTAGCTGTGAAGCTCAAGCTCATCCCAAATTACCTTCTTAGTTGGGCTTACGTCAGGGAGGCCATGCACCTTTTTGTGTACTATATAATTCCATATGCGTCAATTAATAGATTTCATGGTTTTAATATTAATCTACAATGTAGAAAATAAATTACATTAAAAAAATTGAAGTTTTTGACTTTGCGAGCTGATACACCCCAGAGTTTGCACAGATGAACGGCAACAATATTGGTTAGAAGCACCTGATTATTAAATATTACACATTTACCGCAGAGTACCCTATGTGTAGGTGTGATTAAAGACACCGCAGGCGTCCCCTGCACCGGACCTACAATACCAGGGATTTTCCCAATAGCATGGAAATATATTGTGTTGTGCTGTAATTCCCGGCCTTTGTATAGGTGCGTGTATGTATATATAATATAATATAATATAATGTAATAAAATATAATATAATACAATTTTATAATACAATTTTATAATATGATTTTAAAGTATAATATAATATAGATTTAACCACGGAAATAATATTTTTTCTCCCTCAAAATTGGCGATCCCTGGTGTTTAAGGTGCTGAACTGCATGCAGAGTTCCCTTTAAGTAGAACGTTAAGAATAACGACTGGGTCAGGTTACTCTTTAATCTGCGAGCGAGTTTACGTAGTACTTTAGTTTCGCACGGGTTTGGGAAACACTCTTTAATTAACAATCAATCATAAGTACAAGTTAACGAAGTTCTTAGCGTTACGAAGCTTTTAGGAAACACACCCCTGTTCATTCAGAAAGTCTCCACCTGCAGCCCAAGTGAACAAGTTCTGTCAGATAGGAAGGATGAGAGGATGGACATAAATGCAGATAATATAAATTTAATAAAATGAAACAAGTTAAACAAAAGCAAAACCGAAACCAAACACTGGGAATGCATAAAACACAAAAAACAACACTGGGAAGCTAAATAACTAAGACAAAAACTAATCAAAACTAAGAAAACAATAATACTAGGCTCAAAAACAAACCTGCCACATACACATCATGGTAGCACATAAAAGACTCCACATGAAGCACAAAAACAAAGAGGCTTAAATACAGGAGGAGGGTGAGGAACACCTGGGACTGGTAATGAGGGGGCGTGGTTACAAACAAGACACAAGATGACAGCACTAATAGCTAGGGCAGAGACAGGACAAAAACAAAACAAGGCCATGTGCTCAAAGAGCACATGCTGGGAAAACCAGACAGGAAAACATGTTAGGAGCACATGAAACCAAAAGAGTGAAAAACACAAGACAGACACAGGCTAAGGTGTGACAAGTGTAGCTGTGTTACAGCAGATCGTGTGGCATTCTTAGAAGCTGATGAAATGTAGAACAGTAGAAATGAAAAGTAGAATTGAATTCTTCTGATATTGCATTAAAATGCATAGAAATGATAAACAGCTAGATTACATTTAAGAGAAGTGACTTAAAGGAAAAGCGCAACTAAATCATAAGCACTAAGTACTATTTTGAGAGGAAATAAAAAAATAAATATGAATGCTAGTAAATATTTAAGCCTGCATTTTCCCATTTTAATTATTATTATTATTATTATTATTATAATTATACAGTTAGGTTAATTTTTTGTATTTTGTCAAACAAAAAAAAAGGTAAATATAGTGCTGTCAAATATAGTTACAAAAGCAATTTTAACATTTTAAAATGAGAAGTAATACAAAAAAACATAATCAAAGTTCATTATAAGGTACATTTATTTATTATAAGAGAAATTTACATTTTATAATAAACAGAAACAAAAATCATATGTGTGAGGGGAGTTTCTAGCCAATGAAGATTAGGCTCTGTCATCATGCGGCAGCAGGAATGTTTAAAGTTCTACTAGATAACCAGACAAAGTACAAATAGTCTTTTTAAAATGAGACTTGAGTAGAAGTTAAATTGTTCTTTAAGTTTCGCACTTAAGTGGAAGTACTAAAGTACTTTTTGTACTTAAATATTACAAGTAGTTTATTGTAAAATGTACTACTGAGGTACTGAAAGTAAAAGTACAGTACTGTGTTATTAGTGTAGTTATTATAGAAAGCAGTGGAAAGTTCTCAGAGAGAAAAGCAAAATAAGAGCAGCTTGATAGTGTCTGAGCGTTAACAGCTCGCTTTAAATCACACCACAGATTTTTAAATAATATTCAGGTCTGGGGACTGAATTCCAAAATAAAGCTGGCTTGTACCTCAAGCTACTCTGTTTGTGGTGCAGAAAAGGCTTCTTCTGCATTACACTCCCATACAGCCTCTCCTTGTGTAAATTGCACTGAACAGTTAAACGATGCACAGTGACTCCATCTGCAGCAAGATGATGTTGTAGGTGTTTGGAGCTGGTCTGTGGGTTGACTATAACTGTTCTCATCATCCTTCTTCTCTGATTATCTGAGATTTTTCTTGTTCTGCCACTTCTTAACTAGAACTGTGCCTGTGGTTCTTAAATTTTCTCACTATGTTCCTCACAGTGGAACTGACAGCTCAAATCTCAGAGAAGATGCAAAGAGGAAAAAATCTTGCAATTGGCTCCTTAACCATTTCTAAAAATTAGATCCACCTGTGTATGTAGGTCAAGGGTCCGTGAGCTTACCAAACAAATTTTGTGTTACTATAGTTAGTGATACATGTATTTAAATGAATAAAAAACAAGGGTGCTCAAATTTATGCAACTGCCTAATTTTGTTTAAAGAATTATTTCACACTTTCTGTAAATCCTACAGTGCATCCGGAAAGTATTCACAGCGCTTTACTTTTTCCACATTTTGTTACGTTACAGCCTTATTTCAAATTGTATTAAATTAATCTCTGTCCTCAAACATACACACAAAATACCCCATTATGACCATGTGAAAAAAAGTTTTCTTGAGAGTTTTGAAAATGTATTAAAATGAAAAAAAGTATTCACAGCCTTTGCTTAATACTTTGTAGAACCACCTTTGGCAGCAACTACAGCCTCAAGTCTTTTTGAATATGATGAATATGTGCTTGGCACACCTCTCTTTAGGTAGTTTTGCCCATTCTTCTTTGCAGTACCTCTGACGCTCCATCAGGTTGGATGGGAGACGTCTGTGCACAGCCATTTTCAAATCTCCAGAGATGTTCAATCTGATTCAAGTCTGGGCTCTGGCTGGGCCACTCCAGGACATTCACAGAGTGGTCCAGGTTTTTTTTGGAGCAGGTTTTCATCCAGGATGTCTCTGTACATTGCTGCATTCATCTTTCCCTCTATCCTGACTAGTCTGCCAGTTCCTGCTGCTGAAAAACATCCCCATAACATGATGCTGCCACCACCATGCTTGACTGTAGGGATGGTATTGGCCTCTGGTGAGCAGTGCCTGGTTTCCTCCAAACATGACGATGAAAGTCCTTCAGGTGCCTTTTGGCAAATTCCAGACAGACTGCCTTGTGCCTTTTACTAAGGAGTGGATTTCTTCTGGCCGCTCTGCCATACAGGCCTGATTGGTGGATTGCTGCAGAGATGGTTTTCCTTCTGCAAGGTTCTCCTCTCTCCACGGAGGAACGCTGGAGCTCTGACAGAGTGACCATCGTGTTCTTGATCACCTCCCTGACCAAGGCCCTTCTCCCCCGATCGCTCAATTTAGACAGCCGGCCAGCTCTAGGAAGAGTCCTGGTGGTTCCAAACTATTTCCATTTACGAATGATGGAGGTCACTGTGCTCATTGGGACCTTCAAAGCAGCAGAATTTGTTTTGAATCCTTCCCCAGATTTGTGCCTCGAGACAATTTTGTCTCGGAAGTCTACAGACAATTCCTTTGACTTCCTGCTTGGTGTTTGCGCTCTGACATGCAGTCAACTGTGGGGCCTTATATAGACAGATGTGTGCCTTTCCAAACCATGTCCAATCAACTGGATTTACCACAGATGGACTCAATTTAAGCTGTAGAAACATCTCAAGGATGATCAGTGGAAACAGCATGCACCTTAGCTCAATTTTAAGCTTCATGGCGAAGGCTGTGAATACTTACAAAAATGTAATTTCTTTGTTTTTTATTTTTAGTAAATTTTCAGAACTCTCAAGAAAACTTTTTTTTCACATGGTCACAATGGGGTATTTTGTGTAGATTTTTGAGGAAAGAGATAAATATAATACAATTTGGAATAAGGCTGTAACATAACAAAATGTGGAAAAAGTGAAGCGCTGTGAATACTTTCCGGATGCACTCTTAAACTTAATTTCACTTCTCAAATATCTCTATGTTCATCTGCTCTATGATATATTTAACTGAAATTGCTTATGTAACAACCAATGTTTTATAAAGAAAAAACATTTTTTAGCCTAATGTGGAACCAAAGTTTGCCACAAAGAGGCCACTCACCAGATCCAGAACTTTTTTAATTTTTACAGTTTTTTTTAAGCAGTGTAACATTTCTTGATTGTGTGCGTTGTAAATATCCAAAACCCACTCCTTGTGCAATCAAATCTGTGCATATTCGGGCAAGCAGTATTGGTTGAATAAAGTCTTTGAAAGAGACAGTGAAACCCGACTTTTCAGCGAAGAATGTACCAGGACATACCTGTTCATTCTTACCACAGGCAGTTCCAAACAGTCAGCCTTATTTTACCTTTATTTAGTTCACTGTTCCTTTATAATAGTGTGCTAATGTTTTGATTTTTTGTCTGTTTTAAAGTAGCTAGCTAACTTGCCATTGTTGTCATTGACGGCCTCTTTTCCATTGGCTTCTGGCACCATCTATTTGCATACTGGGTGTGTCCCCCAGTTTCTGATACTTATTGTCAGTGTGTAGTCATCCCTTCAGGCTACCTTTAATAAACTTTTAGGTCATATCTTATGATTAAATACTTGGCCTCCATGTTGTAGGGTATAAAACCATTTTCTAAGTTGTTAACTCTGTGTTGACTCCACCCACCTCACATCTTACAAAACTTTCTGCTGCTAATGTTAGTCTTGGTGCCAGATACCGCAGGACACCTTTACAGGCATTTACAAGTCTTTACAGGCACAAGAGGGGATCTACAGAGTATTATGCAGAAAGTGTTAATGTTATGGCTGATCAGTGTAGGGTTCAACAAGCATTGTACTTAATAACTCAGTGCTGACCTAAACAAAATGAACTGAACTGAATTAAACTGTTGTCTTGGTTTCAACACCAGAGGGCAGCAGTTAACAGCTCTGGTAAACCCCATTACTCAGACACTTAGGCCTGTACAAGTACTTCACCCAGGACAGCATCTTATCACATGCATACACTTACACACACAAAGCTGATAACAGCTGTAGTTCACACCCTGCTGTCATACACACTGAGACCTCACGTCACACATCGCTCCTCACAGAGTCATCTAAAAAGTGTCTCATATTCTTACACTTTTCCATTTTTTCTACTTTTCAACGCATCTTTACTCACTGCCTAATATATCCACCACTGGATATGAGCCACTGAAACCAGAGTAATCAGTGCCATCTTGGCAGTGGTTGTAATGTTATGGCTGATCAGTGTGTGTATTATATTAGATTAGACACAATAACAACAATGAAATGAATTTTGACAAGAGTGATTAAATAATAACCACCATAAGCACAGTGTATTGTTAGCGCTAGCGTTGTGGAATATTTGTAATTTACTGGAGTTAAAAAAAATCAATTAAATAATCTTAAATAAACTCCTATCCAACTATTATTTAAACCTTTTAACGATTTAAATACTGTTTAAATTTGTAGTCAGTCAACATAATCAACTTATCATGACTTAATTTCAATATGGCGGCACTCCATCCAGAACTACCTAAAGGTACTGTGTGTATAAAAAGTGTTTTTAATAAACATCTGTGCACTTTCAATGTTCTCAGTGCCTCATTTTAAATTTCATTTAGAATTTTCAATACTACTTTAAAATTCAAAATGGTGAAAAAGTTGAGATTTCTTTGCATAGACAATGCTATGCCCCTATTGCTAGCATTGTAAGTCTGTTGGCACATCAACTAAAAGTGCTGTATTTCAGAATACTGGGGGCGAATGGAGGTGGACTATTTGACAAAAGTTCGTACTGATTATCATGTTTCACTACAACCCCAAATCCATGTCACATTTCACGCATTTCTTCTTTAATAAAGGCTTATCTTATCTTTTTAATCCTTTTTAAACTTATATTTAACTTTTATTCAACTTGTAATAAACTCTAAACAATTAGTTTTCCCACATGCTCTAAAATATTGCTTTAAAAGTCCCATGACTCAACCTAGAACTGATAAGAAAAAAACATGAATAATACAAAAATGTGCTGTGTAATATGCTGTGAATTTTATTTATGATTAATGTGATTTATGTAGATTTTTATACTATACAGTGCCCTCCATAATTATTGGCACCCCTGGTTAAGATGTGTTCTTTAGCTTCTCATAAATTGAGTTTTGTTCAAAATAATATAGGACCACGATGGGAAAAAAAGTAAAGTCCAACCTTTAACTCAAGTAAATTTTAAGGGGGAAATAAAATCCCTGACTAAGAAATAATTATTCTTCATAAAATCACCTGTTCCACAATTATTGGCACCCCTAACAATTCTTAGGAAATAAATTTAATAAAAGTATTTCTGTCACTTCTACAGTAGTTTACAAAGTTGATCAGAGTATGTAGGAACATTTAATTAGTAATTCACAACTTCCTGTTTCCCTGGGGTATAAATATGACGTGACACAGAGGCCATTTATCTTCAACATGGGAAAGACAAAGGAACATACCATTCAAGTGAGGCAGATGTGTGTTGACCTTCACAAGTCAGGCAATGGCTACAAGAAAATCGCTACTCGCCTACACCTGTCCATATCTACTGTCAGAGGAATTATTAAGAAGTTTAAAACAACTGGAACAGTGGTAAACAAGCCTGGACGAGGACGCAAGTTTATTTTGCCACCACGCACAGTGAGGAGGATGATAAGAGAAATAAAAGGTTCTCCAAAGCTCACTGTTACAGAATTGCAACAAATGGTAGCTTCTTGGGGTCACAAAGTCTCCAAAACAACCATCAGGCGCTATCTACATGCCAACAAGCTGTTTGGGAGGCATGCATGGAAGGAACCATTTCTCACTCACAATCATAAACGCAAACGTTTGGAGTTTGTTAAGCGGTACTATGACTTCAACTGGGACCGTGTGCTTTTGGTCAGATGAAACAAAGATAGAGCTTTTTGGCAACAAATGCTCTAAGTGGGTCTGGCGTAACACAAGAGCTGAGTATGCAGAAAAGCACCTCATGCCCACTGTGAAATACGGCGGGGGATCAGTGATGCTGTGAGCCTGTTTCTCTTCTAAAGGCCCTGGGAACCTTGTTAGGGTGCATGGCATCATGAATGCTCTAAAATACCAGGACATTTTAAAACAAAATCTGGTGGCTTCTGCCCGAAAGCTGAAGATGGGTCGTCACTGGGTCTTTCAGCAAGATAATGACCCTAAACATGTGGCCAAATCTACACAGAAATGGTTCACCGCACACAGAATCAAGCTCCTCCCATGGCCATCTCAGTCCCCAGACCTCAACCCCATTGAAAACCTGTGGGGTGAGCTGAAGAGGAGAGTGCAGAGGAGAGGACCCAGGTCGTTGGATGATTTAGAGAGAATGTGCAAAGAGGAATGGTCAAAGATCCCTCTTTCTGTATTCTCCCATCTTGTGAAAGGAGAAGATTAGGTGCTGTTTTTTTTGCAAAAGGGGGTTGTACAAAGTATTAACATCAGGGGTGCTAATAATTGTGGCACACATGATTTGATGTTAAATAATTATTTCTTAATGTGGGATTTTTTTCCTACTGAATAAATTCACTTGAGTTAAAGGTTGTATTTTACTCTTTTTTTCCATCGTGGTCCTATATTATTTTGAACAAAACTCAATTTATGAGAAGCTAAAGAACACATCTTAACCAGGGGTGCCAATAATTATGGAGGGCACTGTATCTACAGTAATAACATGCTAGAACAGTGCTAATTGTACATTACTACCACCAGCAAATTGTTAGCAATATCCATGTACAGCACTTCAGTTATTGTCAGGCCATTGAAGAAATAAGCTGAATGTAGAGTACATAAACAACTCAGTAGTGTTAATATGACCTTAAAAACCTTCAGTCAACATTTAATAAACATTAAATAAACCCTTTAATAAAACTGCAATAAGCAGCCATGTATTATGTATTTGTGTGTTTTTTAACTGTGTGTATATAAATATATAAGTCTTTGTGTGTGTGAGTGAGTGTCCGTTGGTGTGTATTGTTCTGGGTAGTGCTGTTGAAGCTTTAGTCTGGAGCAGCTCTTTGTTCAGAACAGCAGAAACTCGCAGTAATCGGCCTCTGTCTCTTTAAGAGGGCGGCGCAACTGTTCTATGCAAATTTACGGTGGTCGACGGACCAATCAGCGCGCGTCTTTGGCCGCGGGAGAATCCGAATTTCGCGGGAGGTAAATTTGGCGCTAAAGCGGCGGATCGAGCAGCGGGAGCAGCGCGAGAGCCAACAAACAACCCGAGCAAACAAAGAAAGAGACAAACAACAAACAAAACTATAAACACAGCAGCAGAGCCGCGCGGTGAGCCGAGGGCGCGCGCAGGAGCGGAGCTCGGTGTGTTTGGTGGTTCTGTTGGGCTGCGCTGGGCTCGGTTTGGGGGGATTTGCGCCCTCTGCTGCAGAACCTGAACAAAGAACCCGGAGCGCGAGACCTCCGCCGCCGCTGCTACTGTCTGCTGGTCCGCGCGCTGTTTGTGCCCACAGCGCAGATAATCAATTAGAATAACGGCTCGAGGCTGATCGATACAAGTGATCAGTAGGTTAGTGTCGCTCGCTGAACCGGACCCGCTGCTGCTGTTAATTGGGGGTCGCTCCGGCTCGGGCAACTTTCCTTCAGTCAGTCACTGTGTGCAGGGAACGGGGTCGGGATGCTCGCGGTCGCGTGCGGTGGCAGAACGGACGGAGGGCGCGCGGGGAGCTGCAGTCCTTACACCCGACTCCCGGTAAGTGTGTACAGAAGTGTGTGTATGTGTGTGTGTGTGTACACTCTAAATACAGTAATATATCTGCTGTACAAAAACTGCATTGCAAACAGTATGTCTATGTATATAGGGTTATGTATAGCAACAGTCTGCTTTTTACCCATTAAAAAATTCTGTTCTGTGAGGATGTTCATATGTCCTAAATGCATGTGTGTGTGTGTGTGTGTGTGTGTGTGTTTGTAGACAGGTGGGTAGGCAGTAAAGGTGGAGTCTATGGGATATGGAGTACAATATCCTGATACATACAGAAAAAATGTAATCTGTGATTAACATGTACAAATATTTCACTTTTGACATACCATTAAACACCATACAAACCAACTGCAAACAATATTAATAGCTTCCTGAAAGACCATACAGACACCTTAGCAACAACCTAGCTGGAATATCATAGAAACTGCACAGCAACCACCTTGGAACACCTTAACACCACTGGAGAACCCCAGAGCAACCACCTAGATCATATCATAATGTCGTAATATCATATTAACCACTTAACTCTTAAAAAACAACACTAACTGCCTGGAAGTACAGTGTTAGTTATCACAATAGCCTTAAAGCATAGTTTTATACATCCATGCCCAATTGTTAAAGAGCACACTTAAACAGCACAAATCAAACATACACTTTTACAGGGTCAGGGGGTACCTGAAGAAGTGTTGGTCCATTTGTTGGTTTGTAAATGTGATAGATAGATTTTTACAATTGTTTATTCGGATGTGACTCCTAAACTGGTTTTAGCTTTACTGAAGCCTGTCAGCTGCATTATTTATCACACACACTCCCAAACACCTGCTCAAAGCAGCCTGACCTGTCTGAGTCAATGTGTAGAGGTCATGAAAGGTCATAGCAAGAGATTTGGGTTTACGGGAGCCTCCAATAGCCTGGTTCACATATGTGCTAGAGCTTTAAAGGGACTTTAAAGAACATTGTTATAAGACATTAATAAATATGTCACAATAACCAACTGTTAAATGATATAGTGTTCCAGAAATACATAATTATTATCATAAAATTATGAATTCAATTATTATTATAAAAAATGTTATGACACTGATGTAATAATTAAAGTTACTTTAAAAAAGCAAAAACATATTCAAATGTTTAAATTTCCTAACTCATACAGGGAACTGTTTTAGACTAAGTTAACTTACAGACTTCAGATTCTTGTTTCATTCATACAGCACTAATATTGACACTTGCTAATCCAACAGCTAGCATTGTTGGTCATAGGACTGTACTATACTAATCAACAAGTTTAACTTAAATATAATGTTTATTTTTTTAAATACTTTATGTAAACATCTGCCAGATGTTATCCACTAATATTGGATCTCCTACATATATAAGACACAGTATTTACAGTTGTGAACATGATTTGTGCAATCACATACAAACGATTACCATTTTATAAATGTGCTATGTAATAAAAAAATGTTCATAGGTGTCTTTATATTATGACATATGAATACTGTCAAAAGTGATTTATAAGTGTTACTAATATAAACATACACATATATAAACATTTAAGTCTAATTAGATTATTCCCTACAGTATTTATTATTCTATGCAAAATATGCATTTAATTGGGTATCAGATCTAAAACCGTTAATGAATCTGTATGTAAAATTATGTGGCAAGTTATGTGGCTGCTTAATTTGAGATGTTTCCTTTTGTCTGACCCACATACTTTACCTCATCTCACACACACACACACACACACACACACATACAGTGTGGAGGGGAAAATGCTGATCCATCACTGCTCAGTTTCAGTCTGACTGAGCTATAGGGTCTTACAGCAGCAGTTGAAAACTTTCAACAAAACTCTAAACCCTTTAAGATTCATAGCAACTACATAGGATACCAAAGCAGCTCTTATGTGTAATATTCTATTGTGCAGAAGCACAGTATGGATTTTTAATTGTTGGTTTAAATGTAAAGATTGGTGTCAGACAGTGGTTAATTTAGTGTTGAGTTTAAACCCACCCACTAGAAAGCAGTGTTGTACTCTGTCAGTGTTCCGAGTGTTTTAAATGACTAAGAAGTCAGCTTTTTTTTACTCAGATTATAACAATTTGATGTGTTTTTATACATTGACAGTTTTTTAATAAAATAATATTTCACACTTGCATACAGTATCCCAATATACTGTGTTATATTGAATAATAACCTCTATTTGGTGATACTTATAATATCTCAAGTTTGTAGAATTTATAGCAATTTCACAGTTGAATCTACAAGACAGACATTACTAAATGCCCAACCCCCATATTCTTTAACACACAGAGGTGTAAGTTGAGCTTTTCAATCAGTTTGATCCCAAATTAGGCCTTTATTGCTGCTATAACACCTACCAACCTTACCACCACCAACTGCTTTAGTCTGGCACCTTTAGTTACCCTAAAACTTTGATGTGCAGATCTGTTATCAGATTTGTTACATTTGAATTTGGATGTTTGAACTTCTAAGTTTAAAGTCAGAAATATTATTTGTAACACCACCAAGAGTTGGATTTCCTAAATGGCTGCCTTCACATAAACAGTAATAAAACAATAGTATTGTATGGGTTTTTATTACCTGTTTTTATTTGTAAACTATTAAGTCGGCCATACTCACAGTTGACTGGTTTAACTTTTCTGGCCATCTGTGGACATATTGTTTGGATGGGCAAAATACTGTTTATGCACATTTATCAACTGGTATCGCTAACAATGCTAACCTGGGACAGTGCTAACAAAGATAAAGACATGTTTTAGATGGATTCACAGTAATAATAAAAAAACAGTAAATTATTGTTAAACCAGTTGTGGTAAATTAAAACATCTTTTGCTAACTGGTTGTTGAACATGTTTTTAAATGATTTACAATTATTAGAATGTTTAACTGGAACATTGCTAACTTAGACGTGACCACACAAATATAAAGTACTAGAGACCCAGACTTGAGCAAAAGTAAAAGGCTTTATTAAAAAAGTGACTTGAGTTGACTTGAGTTTAAGTGTTTTTTAAGCACCACACTTAAGTGAGAGTAGTAAAGTATTCAACATTTTTTGTACTTAAGTATTACAATTAGTTTATTGTAAAATTTACTACTTAAGTACTGGAAGTAAAATTACAGTATTGTGTTATGTATTTATTACAGAAAGCAGAGGAAAGTTTGCAAAGTAAAACGTATTAACACATTAAAAAAAGATAAGGTAAAAGTGGAAGTAGGAGATAAAATAATACTCCATTAGACATTTTAGTACTTAAGTACAGTAGTGAAGTAGTTCTACTCTGTTACTATACATCTCTGTGTGGGACATGATTCCCAACTCCGACATCCAACTTTTGAGGTAAATGTAGCGCAGCATATAGCAGTAGATATTCTCTCTTACTCTGCCATTTATTAGTTTGTCTTTCTTTCCATTGTGCTTTAACACACTCAGATGTCCCGTCACTCTATGAATGTGTGTCTTTAGGTGTGGCAGAGTGTATTATTGAGTGTATGAGTGTGTGTAGGCGTTCTGAGATGAGTTCTGAAAGGTCGCACTGTTAGAAGAGAACAGGTGCAGTGTATAGATATCCAGCCTGAATACAATTAATTCAATAAATTGGAGCCTATGTAATTTAATAACTAAAATTGGTGATTTTTTTCTTCCATTTATTATTGCCAATTGTGATTTAGACACGTGTCCATTTTCTGCGGAGTTATGAAATTCAGCTTTTCTGCCAGTTTCAAAAACCAACAGGAGTGTTTCTGCCAGTTTCACTCTGGCTTTTCTTTTAGCTTTGATGGTAATTTGCTGTGTTTTCCTACTGCTTACTCATCTCTCTGTGGTTTGGGTGTGGGGAAAGCAGCACACATTTCCTCTTAGATACTCAGCTGAGTGTGTGAGGCCCACAACCTGCAGCCCTTACAAGTTTTTGTTGGTGTTTTCTGTGTTTTAGCACACAGTTGGTGTAGATGGGGCTATAGTTTCATTTATAGACATTAATAGAATATAATACAATACAGAAGGTGTAGGGGGCACTCTGTAATACTCTTTAATATGCGTATGATCCACACACTCATTCTGACAGACTGTAATGCGCTACAGAAAATGTAGGGGGCGCTCTATCATACACTATAATGTTCATATGATTCACATACTCATTCTGACAAACTGTAGTGCACTGCAGAATGTGTAGGGGGCGCTCTATAATACACTAGAATGTTCATATGAGTCACATACTCATTCTGACAAACTGTAGTGCACTGCAGAATGTGTAGGGTCGCTCTATAATGCTCTATAATGTCCCTATGGTCATTCTGACGTCTGTAGTACAGTAGGTGTAGACGGTGCTGTATAATGCTCTGTAGTACAGTAGGTGTAGACAGTGCTGTATAGTGCTCTGTAGTGTTCATATTAGCCACACACTCATGCTGACAGACTGTAATACGCTACAAGAAGTCTAGTGGGCGCTCTATAATGCACTATAATGAACATATGAGCCACACACTCATTTTGACAGACTGTAATGTGCTACAGGAAGTGTAGTGGGCAATCTAAAATGCGCTTTAATGTTTATATGATCCACACTTTCACTCTAACAGACTGTAAAAACTACAGTAAGCATAGGGGTGCTCTATAATGCTCTATAATGATCCTATGATCCACACACTCATTTGACTCCTGTAGGAGTCTATAGGAGTGTATATAGTCTATACTCCATAGTTGTAAAAAAATATACAGATGGTCAGTGATGGAATAGTTGGTTGGCAGAGTTGGGTAAAGTCTGATTTTGAAAACTGACTGTAGATCAGTAACTCAGCTGCCAGGTTACCAAACATCTTCACTTCTTCTTTCTCACACAGACACCAAACAGTCCGAACTCTGCTGCACAGAGACGCTCACTCTGCTAGCCCTCCAGTAATCGGGCTGGGCTGAGTTACCACACTGACAACTTCCCTCTTTAGCTCTGTTAATGCAATAGTTTACAGTATTTTTTCTGCAACTTTTTACCAAACACGCCCTATTAGCTAAGATTTGATTGGTACTTCTTTTGGTTTACAGTGGAGTTATGAGGCTTATGTTGATTACAAGACATTAAAGCTTATTTACAACAGCATGGTTCTAACTGCATTTCTAAATGACCACACACTCTCCTAAACCATGTGGAGGTGTTCAGTAATTTCTAATATACTTTACCATCTGGTTTCTGACACTATCCAGAATATGGGACATGCTTTAGTGTTTGTGTACATACACGTTACCAAACTTGTTAACATGACCAGGCTTTTGCTATAAGGTGTGTCAGAGTGTTATGAGTAGATAGTGAGAGAGAGAGTAAAAGAGAGAGAGAGAGAGAAACAGTTTACAGCTACAGAAACAGAAACGTCTCTGGTTTCTTCCTCTCCCACCTGCTCTCAGTGCAGATGTCGGTGACAGGTGGATTAGATAGTTCAGTTTGAGGATAATACCAGCTTTCTTCTACAGAATCTCTCGCTGCTTCACACACAGACATACACACATGCACCTCATATATGTACACTTTCAGTCAAAAGTTTTAGAACTTTGTTTTTGTTATTTAAGCTCTTTAGGTCCGATCAGTACTAGAAATGGTACAGAATCCAGTGTAAAAAAACGCCTTTATGAAAAACAAATGAAATAAAAATTGAGTAACTTTAGTATTGTAAAAAAAATTGTCAAATAAAATCAAATATCATATATTGTTAAAAAAAAATAACAAGCGGGGTGATTACAGCTGACAATGTAAAATAATGTAAATAACTGAGCTTTAGTTTTAAAAAATGTCAGTTTCCAAAGCCTTTGACTAAAGTAAAGCAGTGCATGGACAGACTCAGTTACTGAACTCTCTACTGCAGCATTTACACACAGCACATTTATACTTCATCATAATAACTAGAAAAAGACAGAAAACTTGGTAACTTTTAAAAGTAGAAGTCTCTTTTTTTTAGAGAAATCACAGATGAAGCCAGAGATCGGTGAGTACTGTTTCCTACACCTTCAAAAGACTCTTCAAAACTGAGTCACGATTGGCTGACCCACATGGCAACAGCTTTAGCTCAGCTTAACATTGGAATATGTCTCAATTTTAGCAGGAAAAAAACCTAGAGGTCTGACAGGTGAAGTGCAGTAATAAAGACATTATTAAGATGATAAAATAAAAAGGTTTTCTAGGCCATACATATAGCACTGCTACTGGACTAAAACTAAAGGGGTATTTTAAAATGTTTAAGTGGTAGTGTACATGTGTGTTATGTATGCTATAAATGTACTTATGACCATATTACATATAAACATTTAGATAAAACACACACCATATCTGTCTAGTCTCCCGTTTTGGCCGGGAAACTACCGTATTTAACTCCTCTTTCCCGCCGTCCTCCCGTATTAGTATTTTCCCGTAAATTTCCCGTATTATATTAAGATTAAAATATATATATTATTGAGGAGACAGGGCACTGACCGCTCTGTGTCTCTTAACCAATCATGGAGCCGGTTCAAGGAGAAAGTCCCGCCTTTCAGGAGAAACAGCCAATCAGCTTGCAAAGGAGGGTCAGTGTGGGGAAGCCCCCCGTCGCTGTGAGTTCAGGCAGCTAGTCAGAGCAGCTGATGTTAAAACAGATCTGGATATTCAGCGATTTTTCTAAAAGAAAGGTAACGGTAGGCTAATCATGTAAACTGTGATGAGATTTTTCTGATAGCTGCTTAAAAATACTCGTCTCCGAAACAAAACACACAGATTAAACCTTTTAAAATAAAAAATTACAGCTTGTGACTCAGTTTAACTAGAAAATGTGGAGAGGACCGAAATTAACTGAACTGATCAGGCGTTGAGTGATCAAAAGAAAGAAGTATTAATTAAAAATGATTAATTGTGTAGGCCACTTAGGACTAATTTTTACTGATGGAATATATCTGGTCCATGTCCTTTTAGTAAAAGCTCATAATACTATTTTTAGGTCACCTACAGTCATTTTGCAGAATTTGTGCACCCTTTGTTAAATTTTAAATCTATTAAATAAATAAAAATATATATTATATAAAAGAGTGCATTTATGGCAAAAAAGACATGAAATCTTAACTTTTTTTAATATCTAGAAAAGTATTTTTAATTTGGCTGTATTAAAAGAATGACATATGTAGGAATGTCCACAACATTTCAGATTCTGATAATCTAATTGTAGTGTGTAGGTGGTTCACATGTGGTTATTTTAGATTTTTTGTAAACCTGTCTTAAAATGTAAGGGATACTGAACCTTCGTTGGGCTGGTGGGACGGCTTTAAGCGGACAGAGGAAAATATCCCTTATTTTTAAATCTAAAACTTGACAGGTATGACACACACACTTACATAAAAAGATCAAACATGTAAACATAATCTGACCCAGACCTAAATTGTGAAAAGGGGTGTAAGGTTTTTGAATGTAACTTTTTTTTAGTCAAGCTAAACTAGAGTTACACATAAAATATAGTAGAGGTAAAATGGTACACCAGTTTAACAGGCTTGAATCAAGTGTATTTGTTGTAAAGCTAGAAATGAACTTTGGGTTTTGAATGAACGAAAAGTGAATGTAGTCTGAACTTCCACTAGCTCTCTAAACTTAAGAGATGCGTGTTTATTTTAATGTTTGTAGACTGAGAGCCAGGGTGGGGCTAAATATCGATATTGCAATATATAACATAATTTTAGCTTGCAACACATTTTCATTACAAGGCACATAGGAGCTCTAAACTCCAAAAGACTCAGACCCCAATTTGATGTGGAGGCGCTAATCAAATGAATAGGGTAAACCTGCAGTAAAGAATATTTGTATTCTGTGAAACAGAAAAATACCAAATAAATATATAATTAGCTTATTTTAAAGTATTTAATCCTCTTCAATAACACAGATTCCACCAAGTCTTGTGATATTTTGAGTATCCCAACATCAAAGTGTCATCATTATTGTGGGCAATGTTTTGTAGGATGCTGTGAGATTCCCACCCCTACTGAGTGCAGTTTTACAGGCTTAGTATTAACCTCAGCATTTAACATTCCCAATTTAGCTAAAGACACAGACTACTAAAACTACTCAATAGATCAATATTAATCAATAATATAATTAATGTTATTTAACACAACAAATTGCAGCAGCTCATATCAAGTTGCAACATTTATAAAGCAGTTTTTTTAGTCATTGTGATGAACTGTATTGACAGAGTGCTTTTAAAGTTATACATCTGCTCCAGGTGTATTATCACCTGACCACTCCTACTGAAAAGAGTGATAGGAATTCCTCTAAATATGCAAACGACTGTGAGAAAAAGAGCAGTAATGATACTGTTTCCTGGCTCTTAGCTGTTTCAATTGTCAGTAGTGCTGAATCTTTAAAATCTTTAGAAACTTCAACACTAATTTTTTTTAATGAAATACTTTGTAAAATAATATTTTGGCTTTCTCCTGTACTTCACTCTTTCTACAGAGTTCATTAACATAGTGATTTTATTTAACAATGTAAAACAGTGTCAGTACTGTTGAGTTCAGAAGGTAGATATAATTTTATTTATGTTGAAATATCACATTTTATAACTAACTCTCACTCACTTTCTTGCACGTTTCTCACTGATAAACTTCATCACATTTATATTGAATCATAACCCCTGTATTCTGCCATTAGTCACGTCTCTCTGTTGGACGCAGCCCGTAAACATAGACAGTAGAATTATCCTGAGTGTCGGTCTGTAGTCTTAAGCCTCATTAACTCTGCCGCTGCTGAAGTGAGCAGACAGGCTGATCCGGGCGTCTCCGGCTGTGTTTGAATGTGAATGATGGTGAGCTGTTAGAGGGATGAGGAGGGGTTGTTATTGTTCTGAGCTGTTTAGGAAGAGCTGTGTATTCACTAACAAATACACACTCTTCAGAATCCACTTTCATTTACGTGTGTGTGTGTGTGTGTGTGAAACAGCAGCAGTACTCTGGAGCTAGGCTAGTTTAACAGCTCTTCATTGAGTTTATGTGTTGATGTACATTTATTTATTTTTTATTCTTTTATCTTTTTATTAATTTAGAATCAGATTGCATTAATGTAATTGTCTCTTCAATCTCAATCTCAATCTCTACTGATATGAGACTGTGTGGTACTAATTTTATGATGACAAAGACGACCCATTGGAGTAGGGCTGAGCAGTTAATCAAATTAATTGCTTAATTGAATTACTGTTTTAATGCTGTTTTCAAAATGTGATAATGGAGATTGTAGATTTTTACATATAGAAGCTGCCAGAGTGAATCTCAGTAGATAGACATTTGCTTCTGTCAGAAATCTGTAAAGAACTCTTTTATATGGCAGAGATTTTCATATTTTGCACTTTTCCTTAATTGACAAACATAAGGATGTTATGTTTGCATCATGTTTAATATAAAAGCTGCATGTAAGGTTGAGCATTACTTTAAAAAAGTTGGTATATAAGAACTAAAAATCTAAAGCATAATCGAGAATTTCTCAAGTATATTAATATTATTTTTTGTACAATATTTTTTATAATTTAGCCCTACATTGAAGTATCCATTATCAGTGATTGTGAAAATGTGTGAGTTTGCATAATGTGCATTAATGCGTTGCAGAAATAGCCATGTACACTGACATGGGTTGATATTACCTAAAACAGGTCCCCTTTTTTTAACAAAAGAAATAATTAAATATTAAGATAATTATTCATATTTTTCATTGATATGAAGAAACAGTTTAAATCAAACACACATGCATAAAAACACTATTAGAATAATCGATAAATTAGTCAACAGAAAACATATTAACTGAGGGAGACAAATCTATAGCCTACATATAATTCCTTTATTATTATTTCTGCTGAAAGCACAAAAGCTCAAATCTCATTCTCTGTAAAGGGGACACATGGTGGTGTATGTTGGTATTACCTGTTGAATTAAAGTTGATGCAGCTGAGTAATTTATGTGTTTATAGTGCTATAATATCAGAGTGTTGTAATGGTACACACACTGTATGTAGACTAATGCTGCGGTAGGTGTGGTGCACAGGATAACCATGTGCGAGACTGGGCTTTAGTTCCTGGTCTGGGTGAGTGTGCAGTGCTGCACCGATAAGAGTTCTTGGGCATTACTATAAGACAACATTAAAGCATCAGCTAAAAGCTGTAAAAGTAATTGACAGTAATGTGTTTATTAAGAGAGAAAGAGATCTAAAGAGGTCTAAAATGGAAAGTCTGTGCTATGCTAACACTTTATCTCTCTTCCTTTCTCTCTCTTTCTCTTTATTTCTCTGTCTCTCTGTCTCTGCAGGCTAAACGGAGGTTAGATCTAGAGGATCCTCTGTATCTGCAGGGTTTCCGAACACCCAAAGGCAAAGTGAACACAGTCAGACTCGCCAGCCCAAAGAGTGAGAACACTTTCTCCAGAAATATATATTTTTTGGTAGAGCAATTCCTTGCCTGCAAAGTACAAAACATTTAATACTAAATGTTTGTGGACACCCTAAATGAATGAGTGCATTAACCTGCACCCATTGCTGACACAGATGTGCAAATGCACACACACAGCTTATCTAATCTCTGTAGAGAAGTACAGCCAGAAGAATACGACTCTATGGAACAGATAAATAAAATTGGTCTATTGGTACCATGCCTAATGAGTTAAGGAGTTTAGAATCAGGTGGGGTGGTGATCATAACACATCACTTATATACCACTTCCTCCTCTCCACCAGCACCAAAGTCTCCAGGTGAGCGGACTCGGTACGACACCTCCCTCGGCCTGCTGACCAAGAAGTTTGTGGGCTTGCTGAGCGAGTCTCCTGACGGCGTGCTGGACCTGAACTGGGCTACTGAGGTCCTAGAGGTTCAGAAGAGACGTATCTATGACATCACCAACGTGCTAGAGGGGGTCAAACTCATCCGCAAAAAGTCCAAAAACAACATCCAGTGGCTGTGAGTACACTTAAAGCTTGAGTTCAGCTACACCATTTAGAAAACAAGCAATTTAATCTTCAATACTGCTAACTGGCCTAAATGATCTCACACTCTCCGTTATCCTATAAACATAAATGATAAATAAACTATAAATAAATAAATAAGTAAATGATAGTAAACTGTAGTGTTTTAAATTGATTGGTTTTCTTAAGTGTGTATATGTGTGTGTGTTAGGGTGAGTGGTGTGTTCGAAGGCTCAGCGGGTGGTTCGGAGCGGACGAGCGCTCTGCGGAGGGAACTGGCTGAGTTAGAGAGAAAGGAGAGAGTTTTAGATGAGCTTATCCACTCCAGCAACAACCAGCTCCGAGAACTGACTGAGAACAAGGACAACCAGAGATATCCTTTCAGACTGGGACTGTGTGTGCATGTGTGTTTGTGTGCAAGTATGTCCACTTTATGTGAGTTATTAATGATTATATGAGAGATGGAAAGACCACTTAAAAAGGATGGGTTTCTTTGATTTTACCAATTTGAAAACCTCTGGAATAGAATCAAGATTGATGATCACAAGCCATCAAACCAAACTAAACTGCATGCATTTCTGCCCCAGGAGTGGCATAAAGCTATCCAAAAGCAGTGTGTAAAACTGGTGGAGGAGAACATGCCAAGATGCATTAAAAACCAAAAGGGTGATTCCACCAAATATTGATTTCTGAACTCTTAAAACTTTATGAATATGAACTTGTTTTCTTTGCATTATTTGAGGTCTATAAGCTCTGCATGTTTTTGTTATTTCAGCCATTTCTCATTTTCTGCAAATAAACCCTCTAAATGATAATGTTTTTATTTGGAATTTGGGAGAAATGTTGACCGTAGTTTATAGATTAAAACAACAATGTTCATTTTGCTCAAACATATACCTATAAATAGCAAAATCAGAGAAATTGATTCAGAAAATGAAATGGTCTCTAATATTTTTCCAGAGCTTAATATATCAGCGTTCCAACAGGGTCTTAAAATCTTAAAATGTCTGTCATTTGAAATTCACAGATGCCAGATTAAAGGCCAGATTTCCATCCAATGTTTGGCATTGATTTAATTGAAGTCTTAAATGTCTACTTTTACTTTCTTCTTTACGAAAAGCTTGGTCTAATGAAAAGTTAATTCTGTGTTATCTGTGTTTCTTTGAGGCTACCGGTGCTGGTGGTGATTAAACTACAAATCCCATGTTCATTGCAGGCAAGAACCTGAACTGTTTGCCTGTTACCTGCACACTAAATTCATCCATGAATATCTACTGCCTCAGTAACCAAAGTAACACCTCTGAAGTTAATTCGGCTGCTTGTAGTGGAAAACGTGGGAAAGTGTGTTTTCAGTGAGACTGATAAAGGTGTTTTTCGCAGTTGGTCACAAACGCTCCCCAGTAATCGATATGAATCTCGCTGCAAACTATGCAAGAAGACCACCCAGTTATGTATGAAGGTGCTTGAGTCTCACACCAAGGTGGGGGAAAACCAGCGTGCCTCAAAAAATTCACTGAGAATGGTCTTAAAAGGTCTTAAAAGATCTTAAATGTAACTCTATGAAACGTTGAGGAACCCTGCATATTAGTGCTGACTTGTTATTTAAAGGTGTTTATCCTTAACTCCACCTACATTGGGGTATGTGACCTATCAGGACCTTCGCTCTATATCGAGTCTGCAGGACCAGACAGTCATTGCAGTCAAAGCTCCTTCAGGAACCAAACTAGAGCTGCCAGAAACCACAGAGGTAAGATCGAGCTCTAATCCGTCAGATACTGCGGATTACACTGTATATGTCCTAATGTTTGTGGAGACCCTTCAATTGAATGCATTCATCTACTTTAAGTGGCACACAAAGAGCTTCTTTGGTCCGACAAATATGAACCTATTGGCACCATGCCATGTGATGAAGTGGTAAAATGCACCCCAGCACTAAGCTGTGGAGCAGTGGAAATGTGTTCATCTCTAATGATGGTGGTCCATCCAGTACTTTTGGGATGAGCTGGAGGGTGGTGGATGAGTTGTGATGGTGATCATCCAACACTCTGACCTCACTAACACTTATCTTGTTGCTAAATGCAATCAGATCTTATCAGTAATGTTCCGAAATCTAGTAGATTACCTTTTTCTGGACAGTAGAGACAGTTACTCCAAAAATCAGAAGAAACTCTTTTGTACACTTGCTTGTCCAAAAAATAATCAATGAGCATTTGTTCTAATACTTTTGTCTATTAATATTTGTGTTATAAAAATCAACTAAGAAAAAAATGTCACTGGTTTGCCATAGCATTTAATACCAAGTATTGAGTAGGTCCCCTTGGGCTTTCGTGACCCTGTTACCAGTTCATTGGGTGTCTTTTCTTAGACCACTGCATACTAGGAATCCACACAAAACCACAAGACCAGCTTGACCATTTGGAGCTGCTCTGTCCCAGTTGACCCAGAACCTCACAGTTTAGTTTATGTGAAAATCTCAAATTATTGTTTTCCTGCTTTAACACATCAACTTCAGAAACTGACTGTTTACTTGCTGACTAATATATCCCCTGCTGAACAGGAGCCAGTGTAGATGGCGATACTCACCTGACTGTCAGTGGTGCTAATTTTACGGCTGATCAGTGTAAATTGGATTTAAAATGATCTCTATTAATCTTTACTCTCCTGTGTTTTTGTTCATCAGCAGGGCAATATGCAGATCTACCTGAAGAGCAGGAATGGGGCTATTGAAGTTTACCTGTGTCCAGAGGAGGGTCTGGAGGACGTGAGTCCGGTGAAGGCAACCAGGAGGGACTTCAGCAACGGGGTCACTCACCCAACTCAAACCAACACCCCACATCACCCATACACCCCCAAACCCCTGCACGCCCCTGAAGGTGAGAGGGTGGGGTTGCAATGGATGCCTCACATTATGCACTGCACTAACATGATTACTATAATGGTTAGCGGTTAGCATGTTCCAACTATATTTATTACAGCTAGGCTGGTTTCAGTGTCCAAACATTTTTTTATTGTTGTTTTCCCAGCCATACCCCCTAAACCCCAGCCCCCGATGGACAGCAGCAATATCGGAGCTGCCCTGCTGGACGTGGAGAAAATTCTGGGTCTTCCCCCAAGCCTACTCCAGATCACTGAAGATCAGCTGCCCAGCACATCCTTTACCCCTGACCAGTCCTTTGTCAGTTTCTCTCCCCCTATTGACCACGATGACTACCTCTGGGGTCTGGATGACGGAGAGGGAGTTTCAGACTTTTTTGATACCTACGATCTGGGAGACCTGCCATATGAGACCTTCCATATGAAAATATAATATAATTAAATATTTTCAGAAATATTTTTTTTTGCATTTAGGATTATATTGACCACCGATTTCAACATATTCCAATTTCCAGTGGGATGATAAGACTGGACATTGTTTTGAACCTGAACTGAGTCTGGACTCTGAAGTGCCATGAAGTGAAAATTAACACAGAACTTACCATGTTATCTCTTAGAGTTTGCAGTTCAGAATCCCGTTTCAATCCTTAAATATTCAGAAAAATCTTTGATGTCAGGATTGAATTTTAGAAATGATGAGTTTCTGAGGATGTGATGATTAGACAGGAACCCCTGTCTAAGGATATGTTCATGTTTCCTTTTGCATTAGAGTTTGAATTCCATGTGTAAATCCTGAAAGAGTTAATGAAATACTCTGGTTTAAGGTTGAACTTGCAGATATAAAACACTGACAACTGAGCACAAACATCAGATTGAGGATAATTGTCCCCATTTCTTAGCTTTTAATTTCAAAAGTTCAATGTTTAATTAGTTAAACTTAAATACTATTCTCTCTTAGACTTGAATTTGTTTTGGCTTTAGTTTTGAGGTTAGAGGTTTCAATAATGAGATCTTCAGTTAAATACTCCAACCATAAGAAATTAGGAATGATTTAGTCCTGAAGCTCAATTGTGGTTTGTTAGAGAATATTAGAAGATTGAGCATGAACCTCTGGAGTCCACGTTTCTTTAGGTGTTAGCTTTTAAAATGATGTCATAGTTTGCGATGAAATGATGTCATAGTTTAGTCCTAAACCTCTAAACCGTTTAGTGAGAGGATACAGTAGGGTTTAGATTGAACTACTTGAATCACTTCTAGACTTTTTGTCTAGATTTCCTTTAGCGTATTAGCACATTAGCACATTGCTACTGCTAGTGCTGAGACAGATGCATGCTGAGGTAAAGGAGCTACCCAGGATAGTTTAGTGAAGAGGGATGCTATCAACTGACTAGCCTGATGTACAAGAACTGTGGGCTAGAGTGAAAGATTACTTCAACTAAATGTTGTATTGACAGCGCCCCCTGGTGAGACTCCAAATAAGTTTAATACACTAGGAAGCCATCACTTTTTTATACAGCCATATCTATTAGTAAGATAGGTAGGATTTTATAGGGTTGTATTTAATATTATTTTTAATTACATCAAGTATATTTGTAAGATAAATGTATTTTAGCCTGCAGTGTAATTTAGTGTAATTCAGTCGCAGAAGCTGACTGAAAGTGTTTTATACTTTGTGGATGTGAATTTAACTGCCAACAAACCTCCGGATTTAAACTCAGGAATATTTATCGTCTTCCAAAGCTAAAATGTGATGTTTGTTGTTCTTGTATTGATTTTTCTATGCCAGTAGAGGGCAGGAGTCCACTAGTTTTGGGCAGCAGGCTCGTAGTTAATGCTGCTGTGAAATAATGCAGTGTGTGAATTTACAGGTAGTCTAAAACATGAGGTCAAACTTTAAAACATATTAATATTAGCCTGACACCTGTGGTGCTGCACAAACTAGTTATACAATACACAGTAAATGATATCTTGGCAAGCAGTATTTCTTGTAAAAGACATCTTGATACTTAAATAAAAAAATAAGTTTATTAATAGTTAAGATATATGAACTAGATCTAAGATGATTTATTTATGCTGAATTTAGTCAGTTTAGGATATTTTTTCATTTTTTACTTTTAAATAAAAGTACAACATTTTACAAAAGCAAAATTCAAGTCATATGATAATGATACATTTTTTTCGCCAGATTAAATACAGGTAGCCTTATTTTACCATACTTATACTACCATACATAAATGTCTTAATAGTTTGATTATTGTATTATATTATAACAACCTCAGATTGTATATAATAGAAACTCTTACCAGATTCAAGCACTGCAAAAATATGCTTAAACACTTAAAGTAATAAACATTTAAGTGCATTTTGAGAATGCAATCAAGTTTAAAGAGTTTGTTTAATGTCACTTGCTCAGATATCACTTATTGCAGTATTATATCAGATGCTGCAGAAATGCCCAGAACTTTAGGCAGCTCTAGGATGCTGACTGGACTGTTGATGCTACGTCTGTTGTTGCAGTTGTTTCTTACTAATTGTACTGAGGTAATGGATTGTATATCCTATGTGATGTTATCCAAAGAGAACAGCACATTGCTATCCAGTGCTCTACAGTAAAGGGTGTTTGTGTAATTTTGTATTAATTACATTTAAGTGACATTATTTTCTTAAACTTTTGCAAATTGTAAAAATGTATTGTTATTTTTGTATGGAAATGTAAGTTAATCCAAACTTATTGTTCCAAAGTGAATTTCTGGATCTCAGAATTTATTTAAGGCTTTCATTTTCCTGTTTTCCCTCATCCAGATTTATAAATATTTAATTAACTGACTCGTGTTTGCAGCTACTAGAGCCACAAGGCTAATGTAGCTAACAAATAATGGAAGCTCATTGGCACTTGTTAGCATAGTGCTAACTGCTACTGTTGTTTTTAGCTTTGGTAAGTGTGTTTGTCCTCCACACAGTGTGTGGTAAAGTTAACTTGCAGTTAGCACAGTGCTAATTGGTGCTTATAAGCTTCCGTTGCATGTTAGCTGGGTTAGCTTTTCTAGCTTTTCAGCTCCAGTGTAATACTAATATCTTTAATTCACTAGAAATTACATTTTTGGCTGAAGAGTTGCTTTAATGTTAATTGAGACTGCGTAAAAGTCCCTTCTGTTATTTTTAAGAGAGATAAGGTGACTAAATTACTTAGATAGAGTCAGTCTGGATCAGTTAAAGACTGTATTTAAAACTGAACCTAAAAACTGGGTTGTGTTTTTTTGTCTTAGGTGATTTTTATACAATGTTTAGGTGAATCTACCCGGGGCTTCTTTTTTACTCGTCCCATGTGTGGACGAATGTCCTGTCCTAACAAACTTGAAATTGGTGTGTGTTTAAATATGTGTGTGTGTGTGTGTGTGTGTGTGTGTGTGTGTGTGTGTGTGTGTGTGTGTGTGTGTGTGTGTGTGTGCCTGTGGTTGGTTCGGAAGGGAATGGGTTTCAGTTTTCAGTGAGTTTCTGTTTCTAGCTGAATGCTAGTGGTGTTTTTTGGTAATAAGCATTATATTTTGGTCATTTGTACAGAATGATGTTTGTATTTATAATTTTTTGACCAGAATAACTCTTGTTTTAGTTTAAAGTATAAATACGCTTCTGTAAAACAGGCAGCACTTAATGTTTTTCTGTGTTTTTGTTTGTTTTCTGAATAAAACCCGGTGTGGTAAAGATCATCACTATGGTTATTATTGCAAAAAAAACTTTTTTCAGTATATTCATTTATATTAATTAAATTATCAACTCGGGAATATTAGAGATGGGAAGATAGATCGGCTGTGTGTCTGTATCGGCAGTTTTCAAATATTAACCACTATTTCTCTGATTTAGTTGATCTGATTAAGGACTTAAGGTTACACTGCTGTGTGAATGACTGAATACAGGTCATAAGAAGCTGCATTTCCAACTCCAGAGCTGAAGCACAGACGTTGTTTCCACCTCAAGCACCGCAGCAAAGTTCTGTACAGGAATTCACTGCCTATTTCAGCTGTAGCTGAGCCAGAGTGTTAGATTACTGTTATAATTAAAATAATAACTTAGTTATATATTTTTAACAGTAAATATAGACTATTTTAAGCAGTACGGTCACCCTGGAAAACAGGCACTTGTGAGGGGCTGTGTTTCATAACAGGTAAGAAATTATTTTTTTTATTTCTCAAGAACCATATTAGCACAAATGGTTTTGCTGCACAAATGCAGCACTATCAAATATGTTTAAACAATATTTTAATTTTGTTTCAGATTATATGAGGAGCCAGGTTTACAGCAGTGTTTCCTTGGCTGCACAGCTGCATCCTAGCCTCACATCATCAAGCACAGTGAAAAGTGTTGGTTGCATTGGTATAAAGCACACTGCCACTGGAAACCAGTGCCAGTGGAAACCTGTTCTGTGGAGAGAAGGATCACACTACCCCAGCTGGCCACCAACATCAATGGATGTTAATGTTAGGTTAAATGTTGGTCATAACATTAGATGACAAAATGTTTACGCCAGGACAACAGCACGGAACCGTAGATAAAAAAAAAAAAAAAAAAGCTTTGTGTGTAATTTCATCAAAAAAAATATTAACCTTACTCTGAAATGGACTTACATTAATTTGTTTTATCACAAACAAACCAAAAAATATTACAAACTCTTGTTGTATAATGACAGATTTACTTCCTTGTATCTATGTATTAGATTAGAGGCACTGTGGAGAGGTTTTGAACCCTTTAGAGACGCCTGGTGGACACCTAATACAATGCAGTGTAGCTCCTCAATGCTTTCTTGTATATGTTTTAAATTTTGTAATTTGTTGACCCTACTGAATCAGGAAATGTTGAGTAAATTTTCATCACCCACATCCATACACACTTTGTAAATTCCAAATATAACAGCCGCTTTTTTTTCCGTTCTTTTTTTTTTTTTACTTTTCCTTTCTTTTGATGTTCTCACATGGAACCTAAGTAATGGAAATTAAAGTCTGGAAGTTTGTTATTGTTGAAATTTTTGTTTTGTCCCAACTGTCTACTTCAGTTTAAGCCCTGAATGGTTATTGTGCTATATGTAAAACCTTAATATATCAAGTGTTATAGTGTAGTAGTGCTAATTGCATGGAAATGAGCATAACATTGGATCTGCAGTAAGAGGCTAAGACTTTGTAAGTACAACACGATTTCTGTTCAGGTGGGTTTGGTTGAAAACTACGGAGCCCTGGAGGGTCGTGGATAAAAAAAAAAATCAATCAAGCAGTACATTTCAAAGCTTATTGCAAACAAAGGAACACAAATAAAGTAAAATCCAGTCATGAATAAAGAAAATAAACATTTTACTGATGCAGGATGACTGTATGTGTGCTATATAAACCATATCAAGTTATAATGCAATGTGGAATTGTGTTTATTAATTTCTTATTTTCAACAAAAATATAATGCAAAGACAATGTAAAGTCAAATTTTATAAATATATGGCTATAAGATGTAGTTCCAAATGTACACTGTAAAAATGAGGAAATAAAGATAATATTAACATTTAATGCAGTGTGTGACAGTTATCTATGAAAGTCTCATATACAGTCGTAAGAAACTGTTACCATTGACCCAGGTATTGCACCAACACGCCTCAAGAGGTCGCATTCACCCCAGTTTTGGTTCAGTTTGTCTTTGTGTGTAATTATGCCTAGTGTGTGTATATATAGACCTGGACCCAGGTGCGACGTCTTGTCTGTTTTTTACACTTGCAATTCCAAGCGCTCTGTATTTTCCTCTGATTACCTGTTTTTTTTTTTTTACATTTGCTCGTATTTACTACTCTGATTTTGGATATCCCTTGCCTGCTTTGTTTGCCTGGACTTTTACTGTTTGTTTGTTAATAAATCTGCATTTGGATCTTCCTCCGTGGTCTTGTGTGACAGAAACAGTATATGAAGCCTTTGGGATTACTTGGATTTCTGCATAAATTGGTATTTAAATGTGTTCTGATCTTCATCTAAATCACAACAATAGACAAACACAGTCTACTTAAACTAATACCACACAAATATATATATATATATATATGTTTGCATGGTTTTATTGAACACAACATGTTAATATTCACAGTGAGGGGGGGGGGGGGGGGGGAATGTATGTGGTCCCCTAGGCTTATGACTTTTCTAAGAACTAATTGGACAAACAAAGAGCAAACAAAGTGCATTAGGTGAGCGATATTATTTAGTAAGTAACAGTAGCATGTATTAAACAATAGAGATGAATGGTGGCTCCATCATTCCCTCTCTTCACTGGGATGCTGATAAATGCACTTTGCAATTTTACTGACGTGATATGAGACCTAAGTAGGAAGGGAGGTTACTTTATTGATAATCCAAAGGTAAATTTGATTTCCTGTCAGCATCCTGTTACAAAAAACCTTTACTAAGACAAGATAAACAGACTGCCAATAAATAAACATACATGGTTCCAAGTTCCCAAGCCTCTATTCACTATTTGTCTTATTCAAGAGTATTAGCTGCTGGAATGAAGCTGTCTTTCTATATATTTATTTTACATTTTAGATCCTCGGTTTAGATGGGAGAAACCTAAATTCAGTGTACGTAGGATGATTACTGTCACCTGAAATTGAGTCAGTTACAGTTAGAGATTTAATAAGAGCCTGATTGTACGCTGTAGTGTGTTGGGGAGGCAGCATTGGCAAGAGGGATGCTGGAGGACTGGACAAGCTGGTGAGGAAAGCTGGTTCTGTGCTGGGATTAGAGCTGGAGTCATTAACACCACTGGCAGAGAGGAGAGCCCTCAGCAAGCTGCTGAACATCATGGACAATGTTCATCACCCTCTGCACAGCACCATCACCAGGCAGAGGAGCTCATTCAGTGGAAGACTGCTGTCCCAGTCCTGCTCCACAGACAGACTTCGAAAGTATTTTGTCCCTCAGGCCATAAGACTGTACAACTCCTCTCAGCACAGCAAACTGAAGACTCTGTGACACTTTTTCATTCCGGCAATTCTGGCCACACATGGACACGCCCCCAGCTATGGACACACTCTCAGTCTTGCTGATGCCTATAACACTATTTTTATAGTTCTACCCTATTTTGCACTAGTAGTTCATTCACTAGGTCAATCTTCTACTGTTTACATATCTTTTGCCCTGCTAAATGTATATGTATTATATAACTATGAATTTGCACTTTCTGTATGGCTGACATTGTAGTAGAAATGTACTACTACACTACCTCCATTCTACATTACACACACACACTTTTATCTACCTGATAAAATAAGGTCGTCATGGTTTTATCAACACAAAAGTTGTTCAGTCTTCTGAAACAGAGCAAATGCTGGTTTGCAAACACCTTCGCTATTGGTTCAAATTTAACATTTGAATCTATAGTTGTTCCAAGATATTTATAAGAATATACACATTACACTCTCTGACCCTTAATAGTCGTGGTAGCATGAAAATAAGCATTCCATCTAAAATCACAAATCATGTCTTTAGTCTTGGACATGTTTAACTGCAGGTTGTACTGGGCTGCACTTCACAAAGTCACAGATGACCGGATTATTACTGCTCTCCTCCTCCTGCATCTGACTAACAGTGCTCAAAGTGTGATCATACCGTAGAGAGACCTCAGAAAAAATCCAATTCTGACATAGTGCAGCTGTAAGTACCATGTGGTATGGAAAAGTTTGGGCACCCCCGGTTAATGTTCATGATTTTACTTTATAAATCATTGGTGGTTCAGATCAGCAATTTCAGTTAAATATATAATGTAGCAGATGAACACAGTGATATTTACATCAATATTTAGTAGATCCTCCTTTTGCAGAAATAAAAGCCTGTAAATGCTTCCAATGACAGGTTTGGCTTCTGGTGGAAGGTTTTTTGGACCATTCTTCTTTACAAAACATCTCCAGTTCATTTAGGTTTAATGGTTTCAGAGCATGAACCGACTGCTTTAAATCACACCACAGATTTTCAATAATATTCAGGTCTGGGGACTGAGATGATCATTCCAGAACATTGTACTTGTATGAATGGTTTAGTAGATTGTGAGCAGTGTTTAGGGTTGTAAGGACTTGTTGAAGTATCCAGCTGAAATTTCAACTTTGTCACAGATTCTTGAACTTTGTTCTCAAGAATCTGCTGAAATTGACTGGAATCCATGAGACCCTCAACTTTAACAAGATTCCCAGTACCTGCACTGGTCACACAGCCCCCCAGCATGATGGAACCACCACTAAATTGTACTGTGGGGAGCAAGTGTTTATCTTAGAATGTTGCGTTCTTTTTTCGGCCTGCATACCAAATAACTACATTTTTTCACAGTCCACAGAACCTTATTCCAAAATGAAGCTGTAAACTAAGTGAGCTACCAACTGAATTATTTATAGAGAGACCCAAGTGCAGAGTGGAACTGAAATAAGGGTTAACAAGTGATATATGTATTTTAAATAGAAACTGAAAAGTTGCTTTACAGAGGAATAAAAACCCCAACCTCTGCTTAGTAAAACAAATGAAAATGCACTGCACCGCTGGAGCAGTTAAATAAGAGATTTGGACCAAAGGGACAACTTAGACTGCCAGGGGAAGACTGGCCAGCTCAAATATCACAGAGCAAAGAAAATCCAAGACTAAACTTCCCAAACAAATAAACAAACTCAAAATGCTTACTTTTTTTTTGGAAAGGAGAGTTTCCAGAGGAAACCTCAGAAGGGTAGGTCTGGGATACACGATAGCAAAAAGAAAAGAGATTCAAGAGAACACTCGAGAGAGACTTGTGCGTGTCAGGCAAACACAAGACTGAGCCCAGGGCTAGGGGTTGGCTCTCCTTAAATAGGAGAGGACCAGGTGCTGCTAATTGCCTGTAATCAGGGTGCAGTGGTTCTGGGTTTCCCTCTGGTGGCTGGGGGTGGCATAGCAGGTTGCCCAGCCACAGTCTGCACCCTTACACTGGCTTGTTTAAATGTGCTTTAGCATACCTCATGCGACTCTGTTTGTGGCGCAGAAAAGGCTTCTTCTGCATTACTCTCACATACAGCCTCTCCTTGTGTAAAGTGTGCTGATTTACAGTGATTTTTCTTGTTCTGCCACTTCAGGCCTTAACTAAAACTGTGCCTGTGGTCTTCTATTTTATCACTATGTTCCTCGCAGTGGAAACTGACAGCTAAAATCTCTGACAGAGCTTTTTGTATTCTACCCCTAAACCATAATGTTGACCAATCTTTATTTTCAGGTCATTTGAGAGTTGTGTTTTGAGGCTCCCATGTTGCCACTCTTCAGAGAAGATGCAAAGAGGAGAGAAACTTGAAATTGCCCTCCTTAACCCTTTCTTATAATTGGATTCTCCTGTGTATGTAGATCAAGGGTCAATGAGCTTACCAAACTAATGTTGTCTTCCAGTAATAAGTGCTAAATGTATTCAAATCAATAAATCGATAAGGGTGCTCAAATGTATGCACCTGCCTAATTTTGTTTTGAAAATTATTGCACACTTTCTGTAAATCCTATAAATTTCATTTTACTTCTCAAATATCACTGTGTTCATCTGATATATGATATATTTAACTGAAATTGCTGATCTGAACAACCAATAATTTATAAAGAAAATCTTGAAAATTGTCAGGGGTGCCCAAAGTTTTCCATACCATTGTATTTACAAAAGGATTGGGAGACCTGCTCATTCATAGTACTTTTTTTTTTTTTTTCAAATCAATGGCATTAAAAAATTATCCTGCTTTTGCTGGAGAAAGTCTCTCTACCGCCCAGGCAAGGCTTTCTACTAGAGTTTAGGACATTTATGTAAGCATTTGCTTGCATTTAGCCATAAGAGTATTAGTGAGGTCATGATCCCCAACTCATCCCAAAAGCTCCAACATTACAGAGAACAGCATTACACAGGTGGTGTTAATGTTATGGCTAATCTGTGTATTTATACTGTATTTGCACTGAGACTTGCTGGTAGTTAAAAGCCACTGTAGTGAGAGAGGAGTTTCACTTCAAAGACTCAGAAAGACTCATAGCGAAGCACTGAACATACCTGCCCAGGTACGTCTTTTTCTCCATTTAAAGTGGATCTTACCTGACCTGCACATGAGTTCTGTAGCCCAGCCTGCCAGCTGAGTTATTTACATAAAATAAGATGTTGTTTTGAACGTTTTCAGCTTATTTGTCTCCAGTGATATGTGGAATAAAAAGTAAATATTTGTATGCTTTTAAATTGTATTTAGAGCTCAAACAGATATCTAAAAACAGAAACGAGTTATTTCCTGATGGTTTTGCAGTTATTTTTTTGTTGGTTTGATTTCACAATGTAAAAGATCTTGACTGACTCTAGATACAATTGGTGGTCCTCTATCTGGTGATATTAATATTAATATAAAGAGTTAATTTGCAGAAACAAATAAAGGTTTGTTTAAAGAATAGCACATACATTATTTCACTAAAGTGAGTACACCCTTATATTTTGGTAAAAAATGCATAATATTTTTTCATGGGACAACACTAAATATATGACACTTTGATACAATGTAAAGTAATCAGTGTACAGCCTTGTATAACACTGTCAATTTACTGTACCCTTTAAAATAATTCAACATACAGACATTGATGTCGTACATCATCTGAGTCACATTAGTTTTAAAGTCTTGATCTCATTGGATCTCAAGACATGCTTCCAGTAATCCACGCTGTTGTACTGATTGTCTTGTTCATCAGCTTTAGGAGTGGTTTCCTCCTTGTCATGAATTTGACCTAAAACACCAAATTTAACAGGTCATCTCCCCATTTACACCTAAGACCTTATAATTCCAATGAATTACACGTCTTAATAAAGAGCATTGTGTATGTAGAGCTATGCCTATGGCTTTAATTTTTCTACAAAAGCATTTAGGATGTATGCTATATTAAGCTGTTATAAAATGGACTGTTGTTTTAAGACTTTGTCAGTTCAAACCTAGATTTACTCTAGCTGGGTATTTCAGCCAGCTGGTTGACATGTGAATGTAGAATGGCTAATTTCAAATATATTATTAACTGCATCATAATTAAAGACAAGGCAAAAGCAGAATGAGTGTCCTACCGTGGACACATGAACATCAAGACTTTTAGAGATACTTTTGTAACCCTTTCCTGCTTCATGCAAGTCAACAATTCTTGAACGTAAGTCTTCTAAAAGCATTTTTTTGTGAGGCTTGATTCACATCAAGCAATGCTTCTTAAAAACAGCAAACTCAAAACTGGTGTGTGGGCAGGGCAGCTTTAACCAACACATCCAATCTCACCACATTGATTGGACTCCAGGTTGACTGGCTCCAATTAGCTCTCAGAAAATGTCATTAGCCTACCTTTTTCCCCCTCACTGTAATTGTTAACATGTTGTGATCATTATGACCATGCAAACATATAATTTCTGGTGTGGTATTAGTTAAAGCAGACTGTGTTTGTCTATTGTTGAGACTTAGATGAAGACCAGAACACATTTAATGACAAATTCATGCAGAAATCCAAATAAAATTGTTCCAAGATATTTGGATGATCACCAGCCAAATCATTCAAAATGCATTTGATAGAGCTCCATCACTCCAGATAACAATATTACACAGGTGGAGTTAATTTCATAGTTGATCTGGGTATTTATTTGTTACATGTTGAAATGTTGTCATATTGAAATTTTTGTTGTATAGTAAAGTTTGCCTTTCTGGATACTAGTAATGAGTGAAAATGTGCCACACTATTGAATCTATATCCCAGTATACGCTCCAACCCCCCAAGGAACTGACTGGCATTTATAGTCCGCTGTAGTAGGATAGGAGTTTCACTTGAAAGACTCAAAGACTCAAAAGCACAGCATTGACAAACCTTCCCAGGTACGTCTTTTACTCAATTTAAATAAACTTTCTTGTAGATTCACTTCCTGACATGCAAAGGAGCTGACATGGCAGCTAAATTATTTAGATCAAATAATGTTTTGAACATTTTCACATTGTTTTTCACCAGTGATATGTTGGATAAAAAGTCAACATTGTCTGGTATGTATTTGAACTGTATTTAGAGTGTTGTGTCTTGTAAAATATTTTAACTGGCTTCACATTTGGTGGTCTTCTATCTGATGAGATCAGTATATGAACAGATAATTTGCAGAAACATATAAAGATATGTTTATGGTTTATAACACCTATCTGGGTTTGCAAATTAACTCACTGGTTACTGGATGTAAGGTGGTCTGATGGTGTTAACAGTGAAGGCAGCAGCTATTTCAGAAAAGCTAGACCTCGAGACACGACTGAGGCCATCATATAAAAATAAAACATAATATTTTTAAAAAAAAATATATATATTGTAGATTCATTTTTATTTATGATACAGGGTAAAAATCCACTGGACAATACAGTATATTTCCAGAAAATATATTTTGCAGTAAGTATAATAGGATCAATGTACTTGTTATAAACTTGAAAGTGTACTATTTCAATACTTCTTGAATAACATAAGTGAACTTGTATAATACATACAGTTTACTTATATTTTATTTTTGTAATTTGAAGTATATTACTACATTTAGATGTAGGTCTTTTTAACTGTTCTTTTATTAGATCCGCTGTTAGACTATACATAAAAATAAGCAAGAAACACTCAGGATATGCATGTGGTAATGAATTATAATATAAATGAAGCCTTTTACAAAACTCTCACACCTTGAAAGAATATATATTTTTTATAAAATCTGCCATGTGTTGATCTGTTCTGTGATGGTCAATTACACTTTAAATAATCAGGTTCAGTGACACTCTTGTTCTGTTTACTCTAAGCTATTCCATCTCAAACTACAAGCCAAGCATACTTTACATATAAGGCAAGAATACTTCATTGTACTTTTATATAAGTATATCTTAATCAAAAGATTACAAGAAGTACAAGTTTATGATAAATATACTCAGAATTTTCTGTATACTATCGGTATAAGCCAAGTATAATAAAGTATAATTATATATAGTCACTGATAAGTACAAAAAGAGTAAACTGAAAGCCTACTTGTTTAATTTTAGATTAAAAGAAGTATAATAATATTACACTTAAATAAACTTGTTTTTTAAGGGCAAAGCTGAAATGAAACCATGAAATAAACCACTGCTGGAAAGAAACATTTAGAATATTTAGTCAGCTTTACTTTCTTCTATCATGTACTACGGTAAATGAAGTTCTACTGAAAGTAGTGGATGACCTGTAGATTTACACAGAGATTTAAACAGGCTTACACAAACTCCAAAAAGAGTAGTTACTAAACACATAATTTTTTGACTTTGTAAATATTATTATGTTTATTTAAGTACTATCTACAAGAATAATTGTTTGTTGTCAAATACATTTGTAAAATTTAGTCTAAATGCCAAATTAAAATTTACAATATTTTTGTCATTTTTTCTTTTGGTGAGAAGCAAAACTGAAAACGGTCTCTCAAGTACAACTTGGAGCAGGCAGCTGAGATTTTTTTTTTTTATGTTTTTGTGTTTGTTTCATTTATTATTACAGCTGCAATGTATTCTAAGGAAGTATCAAGAGGTGTTATTCCTGGCATGTCCCTGGCCGGCACCTCCACTGAACAAATATCCAAGAATATAACAACTTGTAGAAATGTCACCATTCAAATCACCAATCACAGTGATAGGTACATCTTAACAAACCCAAGGTAAGTACAGCTATTTATTCTAATAATTCCTAAAGTAAGATAGCATTACACTGCCTGCTTTTTATTACAGCTGCGGTGTGAATGTATTTGTATAAATTATGATTTCTTTTTTTCTGTGTATTAGAATCTACAACTGCAGTGGATACTGTTGCCGTCCTCCACAACCAACCATCAACAAAAACACCTGCGAAGTCTGCTGCTTTTCCAAAACCTCACTGGCAGCTTGTGGTAGTGTTGGAGTTCTGATGTACCAAATCAGCTTGGACAATACCAGCTATGTCGGTGATCTGGCTGTGATGTTCTCTGTGCCTTTTGACTACAACTTGTACAAAAACATGTTTGCACTTGGCAATTTCTATAAAGCCATGTCATGCGATTATGATTTATTCTGTAGGATGTATTATTTAACCGGTTTATTCACCACGGGCAAAGGTACAGGAAGTGCCATATCACATTTTGGAGAACATGTTCGTTTGACAGGAACAATGTCTGCTTTTGGAAAGTCCATTATAAATGTTGAAGTTTGGGATAAGGGCACTAACAACCCTGTGCACTGAGGTGCACTTAAAAAGACTATTTGTTCCCTGAAATAAATCAAGTATTGAAAACCCATCCTCCTCAGGGTGGGGGTCATTCTATAGCTCAGATCATTCTGAAATGTGTTTCTTTTCTCCACAGTTGTGTAGAGGGGTTTTACTGTAGGAGTTACTGTATCCTTTCTGTCAGCTCCAACTATTTTGACCTCTGTGGTGACCGCTTGACCTATCCTCCAACAATAGACATTTGATTGCAGATTTTCTCACACAGAGTCGCTTACTTGATGTATTTTCTTTATTCCACCATATGTAAACTCTACTGTTCCTGGAGAGCTACTGCCCATATTTCCATTTATTTTTGGCATTGTACTCCTGTCACATGATTGAATATAAAATTGGATGAATGAATAGGTGTACAGGTGCTTCAAATAAAGTACTACGAGATGTGTGTGTATATATACATAAAAATCTGGAAGAAGTTCATTGATGGAATGAAATGAATCTTTATGAATGTCGAAATGTAATGACTGATGCTAAAAAGTGATTATAATATTAGAGCAAAAGTTTTTGATTATGTTTTTTGGGGAAAACTACGGTGGCCGAGAAAGCCCAACGCAGTGCAAATTGAAAAGCGCTGCAAAAGCACAAAACACATCCATCAAAATTACAACACAGGCGCAGCAAATAGAAAAACGCGCTGCAAATAGAACCACAACACAACGGAAGTGAGTCACAACACAACGGAATTTTCCCGGGGGACCTTAAAAGATACTGTACCAGCTAAGCTGCGTCTTCAGTAACGTCTCGGACTTCACTATGTGTACAAAGGACAATAAGTGGCAAACAAGGCGTTTTGTGAAGCAGAACTTTTAATAATATGCACACAACCGTGGTAATCACAGGTAATAAACATAACTTACTTTTCAGAAGCTTGTTTGCCACTTATTGTCCTTTGTATACAGCTGGTACAGCATCTTTTAAGGTCCCCCGGGAAAATTCCGTTGTGTTGTGACTCACTTCCGTTGTGTTGTGGTTCTATTTGCAGCGCGTTTTTCTATTTGCAGCGCGTTTTTCTTTTTGCAGCGCGTTTTTCTATTTGCAGCGCGTTTTTCTTTTTGCAGCGCGTTTTTCTATTTGCTGCGCCTGTGTTGTAATTTTGATGGATGTGTTTTGTGCTTTTGCAGCGCTTTTCAATTTGCACTGCGTTGGGCTTTCTCGGCCACCGTAGAAAACTATACAATTGAAAGGAATCTATAGTACTTTGCTGGGTTGCCTCTATCCTGGATACAAGATGAGATACATGGAGGCAGCTGGGCCTGTAGGTCCTGCACAGGTTTCTGAAACTGCCGTCCTACCTGGTCCCATACCTCTGGCAACTGATCAGCTTGAGGAAGTGTAGCAATCTGGTAGAGACATTCCTTGGTGTGTGTGGGTGAGCATTGTCCTGTTGAAAATGCAACACTTGTGGCAGCAGGTTTCCTGCAGATATCGCTGAGCTGTTTGTGTTCTTCATACTTCCCCAGATCACTAGCAATTGTGGCAGTGTTTCAAAGGCAGGACTGAAACATTCAAAATTAGGCCTCCATACTTAAACCTAACTGTCATCGAAAGCCAAACAGGACCTGAATTCACTACTAAAGTCAAAAAATGTCCAGTCCATATCAGACCAGGATGCTGACACAACTGCAAACAAAGGCAATAGTTACTGATTACAACCTGAAAATATGCTGTTTATATTTGTTTATTGTTTAAATAACAAAATTAATTTAGATAAACTTGAGCACTGTACACTATAGTTTTGTAAATGTGTGTTTAAAAAAACTGATAAAAATCCATTGTTAAATTTTATTCCCAGTCCAGCTCTGGTCTTTTGGAATGTTTTAATGGGGAATGGTGTTGGATTTAATCATGTTATGATTTTTTGGTATTGCCTGTGTAAGACTTTCTTTTAATTCAAACTGTGTATGTCTTTACCATAATAAAGGTGATATGGTGACTTAATACTAATTTCTTTTGTTTCAGTAGTGTTTTGCTGCCCTCGGCTCATCTGAAAGTTATACTGATAATGTGATAAACCTTAAGATATTCACTCAGGATAGGTGCTTGTATACTAAGGACATGCTTAGTGTAGTGTGGTCTTAAGATAATCTGTTATTATTTTGCAAAGACTAATACTGTCCATACACTACACAACTCTGAAAAGACTTTTAATATACTGAAGTCTGACACCCTCTCACATCTAAAGACTCGTCACAGACTTTTTACTCACCAGCTACGATCTTGCAAAGACAGGGTATCTTGCAGGATCACTAACTGCAAGACTGCAACTAGATTCTTTCTGAGATTATTTCCCATCATGCTTCTGATGGAGTTTACATATAATATATATTACAAATTAAGTTACAAATAATGTGTTTTTTTTTAGCTACAACCTTGTATAGCGAACAATCAGTTTCACTGATATATATCTGCTTTTGTTTTATAATTTTGTATTTTATTAAACTATTATTATTATTTATTAAACTAACACTGCACAATAAGACAAAGTAGTGCAAAATAAACAGGCTTTAAATATGATGACATTAAAGTGCTGCTTGTGTTTAAAATACTGTACATATTAAAGTAAGAAGCATATAAGTCATATCAACTGCAAACAGTAAAATACTCTTGTCTTGCGGCTTCCTGTAGCTCTTCTCCTATTGGTTGTTGACATTTTTCACGTCACTATTTGCATGAGCCGAGTCTTAAGACGATAATATTAAATACAGTTGATTTTATTGGAGCGCCAGGACCCAAAAAAGACTGACTAAAACTTTCAGTCCTAAACACATTAAACCGAGCCATCGCGATGACATGACCGCAACTTGACTGCAGCTTGACACTTGTGATTTTATCCAGACTCTGGAAATGTGTCTGCGACTGTGAAATCGTTTAAAAATCGTTAGGTATAAGGTCGGCATAATAATTATGGAGGGTCACTATTTACGAGACTGCAGCTATATCCATTTTAAGACAATTTTCTATTTGGCTCATGTGGTAATATACATGTTGGAGAATAGAGCACAATCAGCTTCTAGCCAGGCTGCCATGAGGTGGGCAATAGCAGTTCTAGTGAAAAACATGATCCTGACCACCTTACATAAAAATATTTAGATGATAGGAGTGTGTTGTAACTCACCTGATTTTATTTTCAAGCTGAAAATTTGTCCGCAATGATGAACCCACTAAAACTGAGGCTTTGTCACTAACATCCAAGGAACATAGTGCTTCAGAAGCTGGAGTCTGATAGAGCACAACTGGCTGATGTTGGGCTGCACAGGCTTCTGTTAGCTGTTGTATGGCTGCTGGGTAGTTTCCTCTGGATAAGCTGGCTACCCTGTGAGGCTGCATTAATTGCAGCCTTCAAGCTCCTAGTGTTCGGGGTGTTATGGCAAGGGCTCGTCACACCCCCCAACATAAAAGAGAGACACAACATGAGAATGTAAGTTTTAAATAAAAGTTACTTTTATTAATTCAGTTTAAAAATATAAATAAAAAATGCCTAGATTATGAATAGAGTGTTAGTCGTCAACGAGTGTATGTATGTTAGCGTCAGTAAATAATAAATGTAGAGGCAAAAAAGAAGGAGAGTGAGGAGGTGGGGGGGGGGATCAAGAACTGGGGGAGAAAGAAAAAGTAACATGCCTACACAAAGAAAGAAGGTGCCTCTCTGAGAGACAAAACTGCCTCCCAATATGCCATACCAATTCACAGGTGCACTCAAGGAGTAGAAGGGGTCCCATGGGGTCGTCACAGGGGCATGTTCTAGCAATATGCATGTGAACAGAGAGTGAGTAATTGGTCTTTCAAATTAGGAAGAAAATGAGGTAAAATTAGAAACAGAATCAGAAGTTGTAGGTAACAGAGTTGACATTTGACAGCATTTTGTGATCCTTCATTCTAACCTCTTACTAGATCTTACATGGCTCTTATTACAATTTATTTTTTATTAATAGGAAAATTCTGGAGTGCGTTCACACTTGCTTTATTCATACGGTGTTATACGGTGACCTATACTCACACATGAAGTAATCTGGTGTAAACATGGTCATAGGTTGTATAAATACCTTACCCGGGGTAAAAGCCAAAAACTGCAGGCTTAACCTTTCATGTTTTTTATTTGTTTTTTATTTGTTTTTATTAGGCACCACATTTAAAGAAACTATCAAATCAGATATTGATAAATGGACACATACTGATATACTGAGGAGATACAGTATAGCTTATAATAGTTTTCTATGGCCCTCCTAACGGTCCCATAGCAGTCACCAATTTGAGAACTGATTTTTTTACAGGATATTTCGCAATAAACTGCAGTCAGCCCCAACAACACAGAGATATGAATTAAATAAGAATCCTGTAATTAAGTGTATTTACCAGTAGAGGGCAGAAGTAGACCATTTTGCTCAGTTTGGGCCACAGACTCGGTCCTGAAGCTCTTCTTAAATTTACAGTATGAACAAGATTGTGAACGGCTATTTCTTAATACAATTCCATATTATTAATTAGTAGTTTATAAAGCACCATAGTACATATATAGCATGCATGGATTAGTTGAAGAAAAGATTAAAAATATGATATGAAGAATCTAAATAAATAAAGATTAAAATAGAAATAGAAATAATTTATAATGCAGATCTGCAGTTATGCTTTGTAATTTTCCAGAGCTTTGAATGAGGAAAGAACATTAATAATAATCTAGACTGGATCTAGTCTGGACTAGACTGAACTTGACTGAGTTTTAAAATGGACTAGACTGGATTGAGCTGAGCTGAACTGTCTGTCTGGACAGAATCAAGATGGACTTGACTTGTTTTAAACAGGACTGAGCTAAAAGTGTTTGAACTGTACTGGACTGAACTCTATGTCTGGGCTGAACTGGGCTAGCTTGGACTAAACTAAGTGTTTGGAATATACTGGACTGGACTCACGGCTGGGATGAACTAGACCAGCCTGGACTGAGCTAAAATAGCCTGGACTGAGCTAAGTGTATAGACTGGACAGTCTGCCTGGACTGAACTGGGCTAGCCTGGACTGAGCTAAGTGTATAGACTGGACAGTCTGCCTGGGCTGTACTGGGCTAGCCTGGACTGAGCTAAGTGTTTGGACTGTACTGGATTGGACTGTTAGTCTGAGATGAACTGGGATAGACTGGACTGAGCTAAGTGTCTGTCTGGCTGAGGAATGCTGACTGGTTAGACAGCAGATTTCCCACGCTGACGTTTCTCCATCGTCACTCAGGTGATTCAGTCAGACAGGTAGACGTGACTCAGCCTTTGTCAGCCTGCAAAAAATAAAGAGGCAATAGAAAAGTTAAAAGGTCATGTTATTATCAGTCAAAAGCCCTGCAAAAAATAAAATTTATTGAAAATGTTGATGAATATTTGTTTTAATAAAGAGTTAAAGTCTGCTTAAAATTTGTTTATTATGAAATACAGACATTCAGAAAACCGTAAACCTGCCAACTCTGGTTACAGAAACAAGACAAGAGCTCAATACAAAGGAAAATATTAACACTATAAGAAGTACTAATAAATAAATGAAAAATGTATTCAAAGTATATATGAAATTCAAAGTAATATTATCTGTTAACATTTACATCACAATTGAATTAAAGGTAGAATGATAAAAATAAAAACCTCTGGAATGTGTAAATGTCTCCTAGTCATTAATTGCAGCCCTAGGTCAAACACGTTTTCATCAAATGCCAATTTTCACTAAAATTGTCTTATAAATATGATGAATAGTGGAAATAATTATTTTGGAAGACTAAAAGACTATTCTGATAATGACCCTGGTAAATATGATAAATGAATAATGTAGATTTAAACATGGTCAGTCACAGTTTAAAAAGCTGGTCTTATTCAGAGCTGAAACAACACTGTCCAGCTGTTCCTCATTAAGGCCTCCTCCTCCTCCTGTGCTGTGGTTCTGATGGTGGAGGAGTTCTGAGTCTAAGTGCAGTCTATAATCTGACTCCTGTAACTGTTACGCTTTAAAAAAGAGGTGCTGCTTTCACTTCAGCTGAGTGTTAGACAGTCACACCCTGCGCGAGAGCTCATTTACAAACACACACACACTTTCCCTGCTCGACTGGATCATTACTCCTGTTTACAGCTGCCTCAGGATCCACACGCCCTCAATATGACTGAGAGAGTGATAGAGAGAGAGAGAGAGAGAGAGAGAGAGAGAGAGAGAGAGAGAGAAGGGTGGTTCATTGACTCAGGCTTTGTTATTGTCAACACTGTCACTGTTGCTGGAGTTTCACTAACCACCTACAGGTGTGTGTGTGTGTGTGTGTATAATATCATATAATATCAACACACAACATGCACACTCTATTCTTACTTACTATGAACTATACACTATATACTCACGATACAGTGGGGTGAAAAAGTATTTGCCCCCCTACAGATTTATTTTGTTTTATGTCATACTGATATTGTTTAGATTATCAAACAACCATTAATATCAAACAAAGATAACTTGAGTAAATATAAAAAGCACTTTTTAAATGATAATTTAATTTATTAAGGAAAAACTATTCAAACCAATCTAGCCCTGTGTAAAAAATATTTGCCCCCTAAATCAGGGTTGTGCAACCCTTTGCGGCAACAACTGCAATCAAGCTTTATCGATAATTGGCGAATCTTTACAGAATTATTTTAAATCAGACACATTGGAAGGTTTTTCAATCATAAACGTCCTGTTTAAGATCATGCCACAGCATCTCAATCTTAATCTTTGACTAAAAAAAGAACAAACTAAACGCTAAAAAACCTAAAACCTTCTTTTTTTTTTAAGCCATTCAGGGGTAGACTCCTTTAGGATTGTCTGGTAAACAACAGAATTCATGGTTCCATCTATTCACAGCAGATAGTTCAGGCCCTGAAGCAGCAAAACAGCCCCAGAACATCACACTACCACCACCATGTTTCACAATCAGTATGATGTTCTTTTCTGAAATTATGTGTTAGTTTAATTGTAGATGTGACGGGAGACACACCTTCCAAAAAGTTCCATTTTGTTCACGTCAGTCCAAAAAATACTTACCCAAAGTTCTGGAGATCATCAAGATGCTTGTTGGTAAATGTGAAATAGACAATTGTGTTCTTTTTGGACAGCAGGGTTTTTTTTGCCTTGGAACTCTCCCATTGAGACCATTTTTGACCAAACTCTTCCTTATTATTGAATCATTAACACTGACCTTAACTGAGGCAAGCGAGACCAGCAAATCGATCTTTTAATGTTGTACTGGGTTCTTTTGTGACCTCCTGGATGATTTGTTCATGCCCTTTTGGAATAATTTTGGTCGGTCTGCCACTCCTGTGAAGGTTTACCAGTGTTCTAGCTTTTCTCCATTTGTGATTAATAGCTCTCACTGGGGTTTCGCCTTAGAATGACTTTGTAACCTTTCCCAGGCTGATAGATGATTAATGACTTTGTTTTCTCATCTGTTTTTGAATCTATTAGGATTGCAGCATTATGTGTTGCATTTTGAGATATTTTATTCTGCTTTATTTTGTCAGACAGGTTCTATTTAAGTAATTTATTTATTCTACTGGTCTGGTATTAATCAGGCCTGCCTGTGACTGGTGAAAAATGGTTTAAGATTAAACACAGTTCATTTTTAGGGAGGCAAACACTTTAGGTTGAACAAACCTTTATAGCCACATTATAGCCAATGGTAAACTGAATGCTGTGAGGTACTGATATGAAACCTTGTGGAGCAAACAATGTCTGGCCTCAGAGTGTGTACACAGTTCCTGGACAATGAAGGCATTGATGCTATTGATTGGCCCTCATGTTACACAGACATGAATCCAATTAAGAACCACTGGGAGTTTATGCATCGGTTCACCCGACGCCTCCAAGTCATGCCACAGACTGTGCAGTACCTAACTGATGCTCTGATCCAGGTCTGTGATGACATCCCCCAGCGCACCATCTGCCGCCTCTTCAGGACCTTTGAGTGTACAGGCCAGTAGGGTCAATGCGTATTTCTAAGTAGCATCATGATTTGCTTTGATAAAAACTGGATACAGAAATTAGATGAGCCTCTGATTTCAATGTTTTGCTTTAATTTTGTTCTTGAGATTTTAATTTTAGTCCTTCATTCACCAAGGAATGTATCTTAATTATGTTTTCCATTATTTCCTATAAACTTACACATATTGTGATAGGCCCCTGGGGTTAGGGGCGTGACCACTGTGACCCGGAAGGAGGAAGTACACAGAGATGCACAGACACGGGGATTAAATGAACTCAAATCATACCTTTTAATGGTTTCCAACGCCTTCCACCACACCCAAAACAAACTTAAAACATAACTACGGGCCAGTGAGGCTCTAGAGTCTGTAGAATTAACCTGCTTTTATTTTTAAAGGTCCGTGCGGCCTCAGCCCTCAGCTCTCCAGTGAAAGTCTCCCCTGAGTGAGGGCTGAGGCTCAGTTTATATGCCTGTCCAGACATGGCTGTGCGCCTCCTCACGCCACAATATACACTTTATATAAACTCTGTTTACTAATGATATAAACATTTATATCTCCACTCCACTCCCTTTAAACACTCTGCATAATCTCTATGCATATATTTTCTATCAAAACTTTAATCAGCGTAACATATTTTTCGCACTATAAGGTGCACGTAAAATACTTTAGGTTTCCCCTAAATTGTCAGTGTGCCTTATAATCCAGTGCGCTTTATGTATGAAATTTACCATTCAGGATTCACGGAGCAGTAAAGCCACTCCACTGAAGTACAGAGTTACACGGTAACACTTTATAATACTGTTCCGTAGTTAATAGGTAACTAAGCAGGAACTAAGCAGTAACTAATTAATAGTGCTGCATTAACACCTAAATATTTTCTATTAACTACCAGGGAGTACTGAATAATAACTCAGTAGATAGTACTGAACTAATGATTCACTATTCACTATTAACTCCACAATAATTACTGAGACTTACATATCTCCCAGAGAACTACTTACTAATTATGTCTCCTTTATAATAACTATTCATTAATTTCTGCTCAAATCAACATTAATTACTGAAAACCCTTACATGCCACCTGGGGAAGTATAGATCTAAATCAGTCTACACAAACAATTATTCTATCAGTGGTGATATTAAAGGCATATTTGAAGCCAGTGACACCATTTGTAGTAGTAGTGACATTAATTACCTTATTATCATCATTATCTTCCAAATAATAGCAACATATAGTAAAATACTACAGTATGTTGTAATCTGCTTAAACTTTATACTTAATATTATTACATACCTGTCAAGTTTTAGATTTAAAAACAAGGGATATTTACCTCTGTCCGGTAGTTTCCCGGCCAAAACGGGAGACTTGACAGGTATGTATTATTACATAGTAGACATTTTTTATGTTCTCCAGAAGGCATCTAAGACTATAAGACTGACAATACTCTATTTTGTTTTAACGGTCACTGCTTTAATTTTAAGCACCAACCTTATAAACGTTCATCTTCAGCCTTACAGTCTCACAGACTTTTAGTGCGCATTATTAGGGTAATTACGGTAATTCCACAGCGCTGGACCCTAGCCTCAGTGTGTTTATCTGCTGTTGCAGGTTATTCTATCAGTGGTGATATTAAAGTCAGTGACACCACTTATCATATATTAACCTTACTTACCTTAGTATGCTCAATATCTTCCAAATGTTAGATACACTGAAATGTGCAGTAGTCTGCTTAACCCCCCTTTTTGTAATATTCTGTCAGTGTGTTACAGGTGTTTATTCTAAACCTGTGCTCTTCTTCAGTCCTCCTGGAGATGTGCTCAGTAGAAGTGATGGCCCTTATTCTGGGGGAAATCATGTTTAAATGAATAAATATTTGTGTTAGATAACGGACTAGGCATCCCTGTGTTCTTCATAGATAATTAATAAGGGGTCCCTGTCTTCTTTTTTCAGGAGTTAACAGCAGCACATGGTAACCCATTACTAATTACTGAGGAGTTACTGTGTTCTTCTTTAGGAGTTACTGCAAATCATATCACAGTATTATAAAGTGAGAAACATGTTAACGAATTACTAATTACTGAGGAGTTACTGCAAATCATATCACAGTATTATAAAGTGAGAAACATGGTAACTAATTACTAATTACTGAGGAGTTACTGTGTTCTTCTTTAGGAGTTACGGCAGATCATGTCACAGTATTATAAAGGGAAATATACATTAATAATAATAATAATAATAATAACACACATTTAACCTAGCTTACTAACACACACACACATTTAACCTAGTTAACTAACACACACATTTAAACTAGCTAACACAATTAACCTACCTAACACACACACATTTCCCCTAGCTAACTTAGCTTGCTAACTAACACACATTTAACCTAGCTAACTAACACACACCCATTTAACTTGCTAACACACATATAACCTAGCTAACTAACCCACACATAAAAGTTAACTTAGCTAGCAAACGAACACACATAACCTAGCTAACTAACACACATTTAAACTAGCTAACTAACACACACATAACCTAGCTAACTTAGCCAGTTAACTAACACACACATAACCTAGTTAACTTAGCCAGTTAACTAACACACACATAACCTAGCTAACTTAGCCTGTTAACTAACACACACACATAACCTAGCTAACTTAGCCTGTTAACTAACACACACACATAACCTAGCTAACTTAGCCAGTTAACTAACACACACATAACCTAGCTAACTTAGCTAGTTAACTAACACACACATAACCTAGCTAACTTAGCTAGCTAACGCTAACTACACACACAACTTAGCTAACTTAGCTAGCTAACACACATCCTAAAGCTGGTTAACAACCCACAAAGAGTCCTCCTCTGATCCGGGGGTAAAATCAGCTGGAAAAGATCTCAATATCTTGATTACTAGTTTATTTTCAATCAAATGCAGAAATATGAAAACAGCAGAGTTTCTCTTAATCCTCCTCCAGCAGCAGCAGCAGCAGCACAGCAGAGAATTTACACAAGGACCAGGAGAGCTGCGTCCGCTGTGAAATTACCGTAATTACCCTAATAATGCGCAGTTAAAAAATACCTCTGTGAGACTGCAAAGGCTGAAGATGCACTTTTATGAGGCTGAGACCTAGTATTAAAGCAGTGATTATTACATTATTACAGTCATTTTTAGATGCCTTCTGGAGAACTTTCATCAATGTCTTCTATGCAATAATATTACATTATAATGTTGTTTTTTTCTTCCAAAATTGATGGTTAAGCAGAGTAATACACACTGAAGTATTTTACTATATGTTGCTAATATTTGGAAGGAACTGTGGATAATAAGGTAATTAAGGTTACCACTACTACAAATGGTGTCACTTGCTTAATTCAAAAATGCTTTCAATTAATATGCAATTAACTCAAATATGCCTGATTTAGATCTATAGTTCCCCAGGTGGCATGTAAGGGTTTTCAGTAATTAATGTTGATTTGAGCAGAAATTAATGAATAGTTATTATAAAGGAGACATAATTAGTAAGTAGTTCTCTGGGAGATATGTAAGTCTCAGTAATTATTGTGGAGTTAATAGTGAACTACTATAATCATTAGTTCAGTACTATCTACTGAGTAATTATTCAGTACTCCCTGGTAGTTAATAGAAAATATTTAGGTGTTAATGCAGCACTATTAATTAGTTACTGCTTAGTTACTGCTTAGTTACCTATTAACTATGGAACAGTATTATAAAGTGTTACCGAGTTACACAGTAGTTTCAGTTTAGTTCTCCTGCACCAGGGCTGGAGTAGCTTTAGCATCAGTTGCTAACCACTATTTCTCTGTTCAGAAGTGAGTATTATTGGCCTGTAGCCTGCTGCTTACCCCGGCTAGCACTGCTGGAGCAGCATTAGCATTAGCCGTTAACCAGAACTGTCCGTCGAGACAATAAATTATTGTGCCCTAAAACCAGGTGTTTCAGTTTCATTGTCCAACCCCTGTAATCTGGTGCGTCTTATGTATAAAAATAGACCACAAAATAGACGCACCTTATAATCAGGGGAACCTTATAGTACCAAAAATACAGTATAAGCATACACTTTGCGCTCTATACTCGCTGTACCACATTTACTGATACTGTATACATGCTCTGCAGACTTCCTGTACACACTACACACTTTGAGCTTCACTACCACTCCACACTTTACACACACTCTTCCCTATACCTACACCTTTTTCATACTCAGGGACTCTCTCACTCTTTCTTTTTAACATGCTCTTTCCCCCACAACCTTAAATCACACTCTTAGCCCCCGTCTCTCTTATTCTCTCTCTCTCTCTCTCTCTCTCTCTCTCTCTCTCTCTCTCTCTCTCTCTCGGGTTTTACGGTAAGTGCAGCCCCTCCACCCGGATAACTGATAGCCCTTCTGCTCGGCTTGAGTCAACAGCTCTTGGCGATGCGGGTGGGGGTTACTGGTGTGCTGGGAAATATGATTACACACACACACACACACACACACACACACACACACACACACACACACACACACACACACACACACAGTCTACACACACTCTACACACTCTTTTCTGTCCCTCACCTTTTATCGGAAACCTTCAGTGAGTGGAGGCCAAACCAAGCGGCTCTTACAGTGGTGATTGAAATTTTGTGAACCCTTTAGAGGTGTTATTTAACTAAAACTTTAGCATATTTTTAAGATTTCTGGTAACTGTGGATTAATTTTGCACATCAGCCTGGAGGAAGTTTAGTACATAGTACTCTGCTGGTTTCCTTTCATAATTTATTGTTTATTTCCACAACATTTCTATTGGATTAAAGTTAATTTAAGAATAAGCATTAGGTTTTTGGGTGCTGAGGGTCATTGTCTTGCTGCATGACTCACATTCTCTTAGGAATCAGCTCACGCACAAATTTACTGACATTTTCTTTCAGAATTTGCAGATAAAATTCTAAATTCATTATTTTTTTCAACCTAATGAGAATCAACAGCCCTTCTTCTGAGCTAATCAGAAATCTCCTTTGTTCATGCCATGTCACACTTCCAAAAATTGTTGGGAAGATCAGTTTTGATAGATCTATTTTCTTTAATTACAACAGGACTCCTCCCACTCACACCTTTTTTGTCATAAAATGTATTAAAAACACCTGATTCTAATTTCACCTTAAAATTGTCAAGTTAGGTCACAGATATGTAATATTGAATAATTTTCCTCAAATCCTAAATAAGCATTTCTCATTAGTTTAATTAGGTTCTCTTAGAAAGTTTGGTTAGGTTTGGGTGAAATTTACTACAAACCTAGAAACTTTTAAAAGGGTTCAACTTTTCGAACATCACTGTAGAACAGATTCTTTATCCTCAAACTGCAGAGAACAGCACCACTAATGCACTCATGTGGTGTTTGGCTGTTTTAGCGCTGTGTTGCGACGTGGCAGAGTTTAGAGGGTATAATGAAGGCAGATTGTAAAAGAAATTGAAGGAGAGAGAGAGCAAGAGAGAAGGCTTTCTAAGTGGAAAGGGCGAGCAAGGCTGAGTCACTGCAGAGTCAAACCACAATCAGCATCCAACAACACACTCCTCACACACTCTGCATTCTATCCCCCCCACACTCTTCCTCTACTGTATACACACACACACACACACACAGTTTCTCTTTTATCACACATTCTCTTTTGGCCTCTTTTTCCAAGTCTGTCAATGCACACCACTGAAGGGGGGGGGGGTGACCTATAAACCAGGAACCCACTCAATACCCCCAAACACACACACACACACATAGCAGTGACGTCTGTTAGTAATGAGACAATGAGCCAATAACCCAGTGACCCGGAAGACTACGGCTCAATTGAGGACAAGCAAGAACAGAAATGTGTGTGTGTGTGTGTGTGCACCTTTTCCACCCCAAAAAGAAGGGGGGCCTTGTTAAGAATAGAAAAAAGACAAAAAGGAGAGAGCGAGAGAGTTTGCGAGAGAGAGAGAGAGAGAGAGAGAAAGAAAGAGAGAGAGTGTGTGTGAGAGACAGAAAGAAAGAGAGAGAGAGAGAGAGAGAGAGAGAGTGAGAGAGAGAGAGTGTGTGAGTGTGTGAGAAAGAGAGAGAGAGAGAGAGAGAGAGAGAGAGAAGACTAAAGAGTGCTAATTGTTTGCAGGTCTCTCTCTCACAGAGGCTTGGCTGTATCTCAGTGGTATCGTTTTTAAATGGGCGGTTTTTCTTGCTGTTTCTTGGCTCGTTCTCGTTCTTTCATTATTTATACAGAAATATGAAGTAATAAACAAAATTAATGTGTAGAATACAATGAATGACCATATTACAGTTTTTCCCAAATGTTTAAACGCATTTCTAAAAACTTGGCTCAGTTTCTCAAAACTCTAAACACAAACTGAAAATTATTAACTCCTTTGTTAAACCTCTACAAATCTCCAGCAAAACTGATTCCTTCTACCAAAACAACACACACAGATATTTTATGCTGATCTCTTACAGAGCATCAAATAAACACTGACAAGATCAATTCAGAGCACTGTTATCAGAAGTATTTGGTTATGTTTTTGACTTCATGAGGCCGCTGTACAAATTCAAATGCAGACAAGTCCATGGAAATATGTTGGCTTTCTGTTGTTTTTATTTATTTGGTGTGGTGTAGCCCCCCCCCCCCCCCCCCCATTTACAGTACTATACAAATATAAGCTATATGTACTATATGTACTGTATGTAAAATGTTGCAAAACTGTAATTTTCACCTATTTTCACAATGAGAAACATGATAATGAAAATTCACATACAAAGAGGACACAAAAATGTATTTATTGCAAAATGCAAAGAAACAGATCACTGTTCTTCAGACCCCTGATCTCGGTCAGACCAGAGGACTCATCTACATCAGCTGCAATATTCTCCCTCGCCAAACAGCGGGGGAAAAATGCCTTGCATGACAAATCCATCCATGGCAATCATCTGCGTGGATGTCATCACATGCCTCCCCCATTACATGAAGTAGAGCCACACGCTCGTGGGGTCTGCGTTTGTACACTTTCCAACTCCATGCAAATTGAGAAATAGGGAATATGGTGGAAGGTGCAGCACAACAAACTATGGATTTAGAGAACCAATCATTGACCAGAGCTGCCCAGTGGAAACTTACATTATCCCAGATGAGAACGTAGGAGGGCTGTATCAGTCACGTGAGGCCTCTTTTATACTCTGACAAATGATTGAAACGTTCTTCTAATTAAGTTTACAAAGCTGCAACTTGTGTGAGACCACTTGGTAATTAGGGTTTTGTATTTGAAGGTCAGTGATTCTTAGGTGAGCAAGGTGTTCTAAATGATGCAATTTGTGTTTAGCGATTTGCAAAGCTGTGATTTAGAATGATATTTGAGTGAGAACATATAAAATTGTGTTTAGAGTTTAGCAGTTTGGAGTCACAATGTTGACACATGAGCTTCATGTTTTTGAATTTGTGTGCATAGTTCCACATTTTTTGTGTAAACATTTGGGAAAAACTGTAATTGTATATTAAAAATCCTTGTCTAATTCTGAGTCCTGGAGCTGATTTAAGATCAGTTTACTCTGGTAAACACTAAAGCAGGGTATCCTGTGACCGGTTCAGAGTGTGATTCCCACTGTAGGAACAGCTCAGATGTTTACAGGATTAACATGGTGAGTGAATGGCCAGCACCTCTACAGAATGACCATATATTGGCTTTTAATAAAGAGGACACTGGGACCTAGGATATAGTGTTGTCAGACTCAATATAACTGTAATACTGAGTTTATTATTAGGTATTTATTTCATCTGGCTACACTGAGACAAAACTACAGGATTGTTTTCCAGAACTTATATATAATATTTAGGCATTTTAGCTTGAGGGCAAGCAGCAGTGACGGGAAACATGGTGACCAACTGTTTATGTAGATTATGAACTTGTAGACCAATAATAGTTAAGAGAATTTGGGCTTTAACTCAATACAGAATCTTCTGAAAGATGCACAGACATCACACATAGCAGGTTTAATATGTAGACCAGTCGACAATTGTGAGTCAAAACCTTATACAGCCAATAGGATCAGGTAGAGAGAAAATCTTCCAATGTCTGCATGGCATCACTAGTTCTTGCAGCCGTTTTCTCTCATGTGTTCTTGTGACAAAGTGTGTTTTTAAGAGCAGCCAGATCAGTTAACAATATCCCAAGATGAAAAATTATATAAAGCCCTATCCAGGCAGGATTATTTCTCAGAGAGGTGTTTGGGAAAAATATTTCACACTTATACTCAGTGATAAAACTCTTGCATCCGGACTGCAATTGAAAAAAAACAGTAGGACCAGTGAGTTTTTGTACCTTTCTTGGTCATGTGACATCATGTTCAGTAGCTGTTGGTTTATGTGGATCTCCGTGGAAACGCGTGTCCAAAGAGTAATTACGGTGTGTGACATGGGAAAAATAGCTATTTTAATAAACACGAGGGGTGCAAACTGGACGGTACTAAAATTAGCAGAGGACCATGGAGTTCAGCGAAAAACAGTAGGTAATTCTGTAATTTTCTCAGAGGATATCTGAAAAAAACACATACATGGTCGTTCCAGGAAGGAATAAAAAATTCCAGGCAGGAATAGAAAATTGGGCCACCTGAGAAACTAATTCCATCTGGATAGGGCTTAATTTGTGAAGCTGTGTCATGCACTGTGCACCAGTCATCAGATATATCAGATTCCATCAGATATATATCAGGCTGTATGGTCATTCTAACATTAACAACATGGGTATGATAGAATGATAGAATGTCTAAGAACAGTAATGAATCCTGAAAAGGGTTTGTACTTCTAGAAAACAGTGAATGCATTTACATGCACTTCATAATCTGATAACACCACAAGATCTAAGATTCCAATTAATGAATGTACATGCACTTTGGTAATCAGATCAGAAAAGAGTCAGAAAAATGTACTGGCTGATGTAAATCCTTTAGTAATTAATCATAATGCATACGAGAAAGAACCGTTTGGTTTTATGCTTTCATGTGACTCTAGGAGGCTGCAGCAGTATTAGCATTAGCTGCTAACCGTGCTAAGTGCTAGCTCTTTTGCCATTCAGAGGTGAGTATTATCAACCCGTAGCCTGCTGCTAACCCCGTCTAGCACTGCTGGGGCTGCATTTGCATTACCTGCTAACCACTAGCTCTTCTGCCATTCACGCTAATACTGCTGCACCCCAGCCTTAGTGGACATCTGGAAATTTAAGCTTATTGTAAATAAATTGCTCACCCAAATAAACAGGAGAGAAATCTGTGTAGATTAACATCCAGCGCTCATTTTACTTTAAAATATTTTTTTGAAGAATAACAAATTTGTTTACTTAGCTTAGCTTTACAGGTCCCAGTGGCGAGACCTGCTGAATTAGAAGGAAAACATTCTTCTGACATTCTTGTTCCTTACTAGTGTCACATAGTGCGCCTTATAATCTGGTGTGCCTTATGTATGAAAATAGACCAGAAAATAGACGTTTATTGTGCACTTTATTAGTGCACTTTATAAGCCGAAGCTCCTTATAGTGTGAAAAATATGGAATGCTGTTTATATGACTGTTTAATAATAAGATAATAAGATATTTTGACTGCATGTGAACATACTTAGTGAATCATACAATATCAGAAACCACAAAATCAAATCTACTAGTGATTAGCTTTGGTCCAACCCTTTAAAAGAGAAAAAAAAAGTTGGAATTGGAGCATGGGAACTGGAAATATTTAAGTGATTAGATATGGTGTATTTGAAAGTGAGAATGTTTGAATACCTGAGAAGAATGAGGGCATTATTAAAGCAGAAATCTCGGTGTGTGCTTACAGGTGACGTAACACCTGTACTGACAGCTCTGCTGGACTTCACATGCTCTGAGCTGTAATGCTACACTGCTGCGCTAAGCTGTGGAACTGAGCCCAGGTAACAGGTATGGCTGAAATACCTGAGGGGAGAGGTGGGCTGAACAGGTGTGTCAATATCTCACTGACTCTTTTAGACAGAAGTCTGGCATCACAGAGTGAAAGGTATTGAATAGCAGTGAGTGAAATTCCCAGTCAGCATCCATACTGGTTTAACACAAGTTTAACAAGCTCAAATTATGAAAACTTAAATGATCCCTTTGCTTTTTAATGAAAAGCTTAAAAGAGTATGTAAACACTGTTCATGCACTGTATGTCCATACAAAATCTAATCTTTAAAGTGGACATGGCAGAATAAGGTGGATACCAAATATATTTTAAATAAAATGTATAATATTAAGTATAAGGGGAAATAACTGTCTGCAGATAACAAATCTGCATTTAACATATCAATAAATAGTCTCATATGTGGAATAAATGTGTCTGGTTTTAGTGAAGCTGTCAGGTCAGACGTTAGCCTAAGAGCCTCACAAGCACCTGGGTCTGCTTCACAGGGGCTACATAACTGAGCCATTTCTCAAAGTATGTCTTTTGGCTTCCTCTATGAAAGTTTAGTAATAATGAAACACTCAGACTAAGCCGGACATTCAGATGAAGTTAGATTAGCTATGAAAGCTAATTAAACCGCTAGCTGGAGTAAACAGGTTTTATACTGTTGAATGATGCCTGTTATTTCCAGCCAGCCTGAATATCAGGCCTGTTTGATCATGTAGATCTATAACCTGTACAACCAGATCTCTGCCGCCACGTGCAATACGAACAGATTAAAACAGGGCGTCTAACAGAAACCACCGAACTTCCTCTTTACTCACGGCCTACTGAGTCAATTTAATTGACCAATTTTAATATATGCATACGCATACGTAATTACCCTATATGTATAATTGTTTGTGGAAACCCCTTTATAAAGGAATTGAACTGAACAACTGTAAATTGTATTCGTTGCTGACACAGGTGTGCAAATGCAAACACACACAAACACACATTGTGTGTCTAGTCCAGCATTGAGCTGTGTAGCAGTAGAACTGGGTTGTAGGAATGATGGTGCTCTGTCCAGTATTTCTGGAATGAGTTGGGGAGTTGGAAATGAGGTGGGTTGGTTACCTTTTCACATTATGACCTCATTAATGAGCTTGTTGCTGAATGCATTCAGATTCTCACAGCCGTGCTTCAAAATCTAACAGGAAATCACTCAAACATTTATTAAATACTGACTAGTTATGAGAATGTAGTGAGGATATTTGAGTATAATCAACTGACACTAAATACTAGATACTCAAAACCTAGTTTAACTGTTTAGTGCACAATTAGAAAGTGTGGCACAGTGGAGAACTGAGTGACCTAATACATCATCTGGTAGACTGGGGTTCAATTCCATGGGTGACTATACTATTCTAATAAGAGTCCATGTGCAGGTTTTTTAAATTTAAATGTAAATGTAATTGGAATGCAGCCAATGTATGTTTAGCAACAGCAATAACAGTGCTAACAATTGCAAAAAGTAAAGAAATTATTATTAAATACAATAATATGTATTAATAATAATTGTTTATATTCATATAATAATAATTATTATATTCTTCTTTTTTCTCTTCACTACTACATTTAAGCATAATAACAAACAACAGGAATTATTAACACCATTACATTTTTATAATTATTAACAATATTTTATTAATACATATATGCTATATACACATATGACGCATTATGCTATATATCAATAATATAATGTAATATATGTATATTATAGTTTTTGTTGCTTATATCAATTTATTGTTTATTATTTTATTATTGTATATTATTGATAAATCTCTGCGTTGCGGCAGACTGCTGCCCCCCTGAGCTCAGGAGGAGAAAAACATTCCAAAACATCGCGCGCGCGCACACACACACACGCGCGCGCGCTCAGACTGAAAGAGTGCAGTAAGTTGGGGAGCGCGCGCAGTGCTGCTCTCTCTCTCTCTCTCTCGCGGGCGGAGCTCTGAGTTCGCGGACCGAGGCGCGCGGGCACCGGTATGGCTCCGTTCTCTTTTCAGCTGCGGGAACCTCTCTGTCTCGGGGAATTGAAGGATTTTAACTGGGATTAACCTGGAATAACTGGGACTGAGCCCTGCGCGCGTTCCGAGACGACTCTTCGCTCCGTTCGGTTTGTTTTTGTTGTGTTTGTGTGTGTTGTGTGAGCGCGCGGCCATGCCGGAGAGTGTGAGTGTGTGTGATTTCGTGTGTTTGGCCAGTGAGGACCTGCAGAACCCAAACACATCCGGGTTCCACAGCAGACTGGGAGACTGCAGGAGCACCGTCAGCGCGCTCGAGGAGGTGAGAGAGCACCTACTGTCTCACTGTGAATATTACAGATTACCTGTACACACACCTGAACTGTGTGTGTGTGACGATTACAGATTACCTGTACACACACCTGAACTGTGTGGTGGGAGAGAGTTGGGTTTAAGGAATTGTCAGATATATAGGGCCAGCATTTACCTGTATATAGACTCACCTGTCCTACCAGTACTGTTTCACTGGTAAACAGACTCACCTGTACTTAACTGCATACAGGCTCACCTGTACACAGACACACCTGTAGAGAGATTCACCTCTATACAAATACACCTGTAAACAGACTCACCTATACAGATACACACCTGTACGAAGACTCACCTATACAGATACACACATTAGACAGACTCACCTATACAGATACACACATGTAGACAGACTCACCTATACAGATGCACACATGTAGACAGACTCACCTATACATATACATACATGTAGACAGACTCACGTATACAGATACACACATGTAGACAGACTCACCTATACAGATACACACATGTAGACAGACTCACCTATACAGATACATACATGTAGACAGACTCACCTATACAGATACATACATGTAGACAGACTCACCTATACAGATACATACATGTAGACAGACTCACCTATACAGATACATACATGTATACAGACTCACCTATACAGATACATACATGTATACAGACTCACCTATACAGATACCCGCATGAAGACAGACTCACCTATACAGATACCCGCATGTAGACAGACTCACCTATACAGATACCCGCATGTAGACAGACTCACCTATACAGATACAGGCATGTAGACAGACTCACCTATACAGATACAGGCATGTAGACAGACTCACCTATACAGATACAGGCATGTAGACAGACTCACCTATACAGATACATGCATGTAGACAGACTTACCTAAAGAGAGTATTGCTGGTGTAGTCTTACTTTATACACAGACCTACATGCACACAGACTCACATGTACACACATACACCTGTACACAGACCCACTGTTACACAGACTTACTAATACACAGACTCATCTGCACTTAAACTCATCTGTTCTTGCAGTCACCTGCACAGTCTCACCTGTACACACAGGCAGTGAAATTGCATTAGATGTGCTAAATAAACTTACCTGTGTAGTGTCACATCTCATCTGTTTATAGAACAGATTTCATGTACAGTGTTTAACCTGGACAGAGACTCTCCTGTGCAGAGTCTAAGGGGCCAAGACTCACCTGTACAGTGACTCATGTAGATTAGAGTGAATAGTTTAGTTGTGCTAAACAGTAATATAACTGTAGTAATACATACACCTATACAGAAGACCAGGGTAACACAAGCTTACAGACTAGTGTGTGGGAGAAAAAGAGAGAGAAAAGAATGAAAGTGTGTGTGTAGCCATATTTACTAAGCTGAAATGATCCTCCATTTGTATATTTGAGCCTGGGCAGCATGTGCCAAGAATCCTGAGAGGCTTCTGTTTGTGTGTGTTTGTGTGTGCGCATTTTCTGAGGATTATTTCAGCTCTAATTAAATTACTTCCTGATAGTGCGGATACACAATGTTTACTGCGGTTACATTTATAGGATATATTACATACATATACATATTATATACTTACATATATTATAAACACAAAACATATGATGTTCTTTAACTTCATACTTCTTTCCCGAGAGAAAATAAAGATTGATTGATGGTTACAAAGAACATTATCATTACATATTGGAACTTAAATATAATTCATATGAGATATATATTTAAATATATATGTATAAAAATATAAAGGAACGTACATGAATAATACATTTGGAACATTGTTATTACACAAAAGAACATACATATGTTATGTCTCTGTACAAAGTATGCATTTCTGACTAATTGTGAACACTACCTTCTGTGTGTTTTATAGAAAGAAAGTGAGAGAGAGAGAGAGGAAACCTGGCTGAGCTTTCAAGGGGATCTTTGTTTATAGCTGATGATTATGGACTGTGTGTGTGTTGAGGTCAAGGTGTAGCCTGAATGTGTGTTTGGGTTTTTTAAACCAGTTTGTTTTTGTTTCAATTTGATTGAAGCCTGGCTCGTGCTGTAGTATGCTTCATTTATGTAGGAAGACCACACACACACACACAGTAATAAGGAAAAGGTGTGAATGTGCCTGCTCCATAAAGCCACAGACAGGAAGTGTGTGTGTGTGTGTATAGAGTAATGTAAGTTGTTCAGGAGATGATTCTTAAAAGCAAGCCAAAGTTCACCAAGATTAAATACTCCAGCAGTGAGGAACCTTCAGGACCAAGATGAAGACTTGCTGATCTCTAGGAATAAGAAACTCCATCTCTGTAGCTAGTTGTTCAACTAAAGGTTTAAATAAGTGAATTGGAAACAGTCCAATTAGGATTGGGCAGATTACACTTAACCAGCTTTCCCATTGGTTGAGACTTCACAAGCAGAACTGAAGACTGTCAGATTCATCACCATCTCAATTAGAAAACAACCAATCATATTCTGATTTACACTGAGTAGATCTTAGCCTTATCTGGCTTCATATAGAAAAAGTCTACTCCTTCTTAAACTTCTTCATACATAACTGATTATAAATATAAGCAGCAGCCTAGTGTTGGTTACTTCAGAACTGCTACAACATAGAATATCTTTCACAAGCTTTTGCGTTTAATGTGGAATCCAAAAATAATAAGTAGTTCCAGTGCATTTTCTTTACCTTAGTTATATAATAAATTATAAAATTAATAATATAATAAAATCCCCCAAAAGGGCAAAAAAGGCATTATTGTACACATAGTTCCATGTTGTTGTGGTTTAAACTACGAATGTGAGAATATGCAGGAAGGAACAAAAAACTCGGTGGACCAATCACAGCTGCTGCTGTCTGTGACTCCACCTCTAGTTTTTACTGCTCAGATTCTGATGGCAAATTTTACAACATGCAGCTAATCTTAGCTTTACTTTTATGGAAGAAAGGAAAGGAATTGAACCATGGTCTCCGTGTTTTATGCAGTCGCTGGATTTCTAAAGTGCTGAGCTCTGCTTGCTGAAGGCTGAGATTGTGTGTTGTTTAGGCGTGATGCCGTAACACTGACCCTGTTACTGATAAGCACAGTTGGGACAGAGCCTGATAAGACTGTTTAGAGAAAGAAACAGAGACTCCAGTTGTGTCTGTGTGCTGTAAACAGAGTGGCTGGAGTTCTGGTGTGATTAATAGAGTGCGATTAGAGCACAGCCGTCTGTCTGCAGATCAGCTTCAGCACCATGCTAACCCCCCTCACCCAGTCCACTCTGGTCTGTCCAGCTTACTGAACTCTGTCTCCAGTGAGGTCCAGTCTGAGTGTCTGCGGAGGATCTCTGCACTGCCAGCTAGCAAGTGTTTGAGTTCATCTGCACTCCAGTGTGAATTTCAATCTCACCCCTGTCCTTATTTCACTTCCCAAGAACCTCCAGGCAGTTGCTGTGCACTCTGCTACCTTAGTAACTATTAAGTTCTATCCGGATGGGATTAGTCCTGGGTTATCGTCCAGAACGACCGCGTATGAGTTTTTGTTAGACGTCCTTGGAGAAAATTACAGGCTGAATTACCTGCTGTTTTTTGCTGAACCCCGTGGTTCTCCGGTAATTTTATTCCTTTCCAGACTCACATCTCTGATTTTTGTTACCTCGCGTTTTTAAAATAACTATTTGTCCACTGCCATGCACCGTAATTACACTTTGGGCACGCATTTCCACAGAGATCCACGTAAACACAACAGCATGTGGAAATGGAGGAGCTACTGAACACGATGTCACGTGACCGAGAAAGCCAAAAAACTCACTGGTCCTCCTGTTTTTTCAACTGCAGTTTGCATGCAAGAGTTTTATCACTGAGTAGAAGTGTGAAATATTTTTCACAGACGTCCCCCGGAGAAACTAATCACATCCTGATAGGTCTCTGTTAGTAACTTTACACTACACTACAGACAATTAGGTGACTAGTAGTTCCTATTGTAGAAAACAATTTAGCGATAAACAGAGTGAAAAGCAACACATTCATTTTCTCAACTTCACATAAATTAATAATAAAAAGTAGTAAAACAACATCCTAAACCAGTTGGCCCAAGAAATCCTTCAGCCCAGTTTTAGACAAGGGGGTCCGAGGTCCACAGATTCTGATCTCTGAACTTCTATTTTTCTTCCACATTCTCACTACAAAGAAAGTACTCCAGAGTTTGTTTCGTTTGAAATGTACACGTGTGAAAACGTCCTAAAACTTCCTAAAAGTTAAAGCTTAATGTTAGCTGTTGTGTGTTGTCATGTTTTAGCCAAAGATGTTCAAAGTATTCACGTTCATTGATCAGGTGAAAATATAGATACTAGGGCTTAAAAATACTTTTGAAGAAGATGAAGTATCAACTGTTGGTCACTAAATGAATTGACCTGCAAATAGGGTTGCAGCGGTAACCGGTTTCACGGTATACCATGGTATTAAAATGCACGGTTATCATACCGTGTGTGTTTGCTTATTACCGGTAAAACGCAAGCCAGCGGAGAAACTAACCCGCGCATGCGCAACTCTGCTCCGCTTCAGCTCCTCAGCACACAGCGTTGAGAACAGCAGAAAGTGCATCAGACTAAACAAATCTCCGTCCGCCTTAAAAAAGGCTAAACTAAAATCAGCAGTGTGGGACTATTTCGGATACCCGCCGAACGCACCCGAGGATGGTTATCTGATTTGTAATCAATGTGGACGTAAAGTCACAGCTAAAGGTGGACATACGTCAAACCTGTTCTCCCATCTCCAAGAACACCACCCCGCCGTGCAGCGCAAAGTATGTGTTAAGTTTATAATTTTAATCTGAACCTAAATAAAACCTCTTTGTAGTCGTGCACAACCCATGTGGGAAGCGCCCGCAAAAGCGCTGAGTTATCCGAAATTTGGGCACGCAGGTACAGGCGTGAAGTGCGTGCTACGATGGATTCACGTGTCCGTGTAAAGGTGCTGGCCGGACTGGATGTGAAAGACGCCATTCATTTACATGCGTTCATTTTCAAATCCTGACGTGCCTGTTTTTATGTGTTAAAACCAGACTCGGTGTGAGAGCCTTAGAATAGAAATCTCTATTGTGAGGATCATGTCAGAAATAAATCCCCTCTTTCTGCAGTATCTGGTTATATACCAACTTGGCAGTAAAACGGACGTTTACAACAGTTGTTGATCAGACACTGACCCAGGCTCAGTTTATCAGATATTAAATAATTTAAACTTAAATAATTGTACTGAATAGTTTAAACACAGGATCTTTACTTCTTAGAGGACATGTAATGTGTGTAACGTGTGTGTGTGTGTGTGTATATATATATATATATATTATATATATTTATATATATATATTTTTTATATACACTCTTAATGCCCTTAAGAGTAGTGGAAAAAACTAATTTCCTTCACCTGATGGTGTACAGCTTATTTTTTTTAAGGAGACATTAAATTATAATTGTTCCAGGTTTCTACAATAAATAGTTAATTGAACAAAAAAACCTTTGTTGTAATTTCTTTATGGGTCAGTTTAATAATATATGTAACAAACTGTGATACCGTGATAACCGTGATACCGCGGTATTTTCTGAGACGGTTATCATACCGTGAAAATCTCATATCGTTGCAACCCTACCTGCAAATAAAGACTTTGGTTAAACATCTTAAACTTTCAGTTAACAAGTGTTACTAATTAGACCTGTTAGCTAGATAGAGTTAGTTCTAATTAAAAATGCTAGTTAAAGTCTGTTTGGTAAGAGTTAGCATGTTTAGCTTTTCATGAACATATTAATTAAATGAAACATATTAGCTGGAGTGACCCTAAATAAAACCTGTTAGCTGGAGTTAAAATGAGGGGGAGGTACTTTAACCCAAATAGAATTTTAGTTTAATCTTTAAGGTCATGATGGACTGACCTTGAGTCTCAGATAAGTGTGTGTATTTGTGTGTGTTTGTGCATGTTTGGTCTGTTTTCGGTTTCCTGAGGGTAAATCTGAACAGTTAGGCCTTTCTGTTCACACACACTGTGTATTTGGGCAGTAGTTACTTATGATTACTAGAGTGGTGTTTATGTTGTATATACATGTGCTATACATAAATGCTAAAAAAAGGTCTTAGACTTTTAATAATAGTGATATGAGATGTATAAAGATATCTACTCTACCTTGTACAGTATATGAAGAACACCGCTACCTGCCAAAGAACCTTTTAGACAGTAATGTCTAAATAGAACTGTTGAACATCTTTTTAAGAGCTCATAGATTACACTATATGGAGAAAAGTATTGGATCACAACTCTAACTAGATAGAATTTAGGTGTTTGATTCAGTTCCATTAGCACAGGTGTATCAAGCCCATAGCCATGCAGTCTGCCTTTACTGACATTAGTGAAATAATGGAGTGGATCTGTAATATGATGGCACCACTGCAATTGTCAGCTGTTGAAATTTCTTCCCTTCTAGATATTCCACTATCAGCTGTGTGCAACTATTATTGAAAAGCTTCGGAAGAAGCAACTCAGCCAATAAGTGTCCGACCACGAAAAGTTATAGAGCGCCGTGTCCGAGTGCTGAACTTTGAAATGGAACGTCATAAAAGCTCCTGTTGATGGAATGTGTGTTTCAATACTTCATAATACTTGTCCATATAATGCAGGGGGTTAACAATAGGCGGCCTACGTGCCAGATGTGGCCCAAAAGCATGAAACTCCTGTCTCTCTGTCGCCCTCGGTGTGACTTTAGTTTCCTGTTTTTCCGTCTGTTCTTGGGCTCCCTATCTAGAGTTTTTTCCCGGCTGTATCCCAATTCACTAACCAGGGCAGCGGTAGTCTATTGGACTGTGACCCTGACTACACGGGTTCGATCCCTCGTGAGGAGCAGTGTGTTTATTTATTCATATTTTCTTTTCTTCTTGGGTTTACCTGCCTTGAGATCAACTGTTTTGCAGTTGGGTTCAACAACCCTCTGGGCTGGAGAGCTACTAGTCTGTAGCACTCCATCCCACTACACTTCATTTTCCAAAACAGAATTTTTTTATGGCACGCCATGTAATGGCTTGGAAAACATCTGGCCTGCGGCCAATCTTAATTGCCGACCCCTGATATAGTGTAAGGGAAATTTGTATAGACATAGGAAGTTTTGATTCAGCCCTGAGAGCAAGAGCGTCAGTGAGGTTATGAATTTACCCAGTAGGCCTATCTAAAGATAAACTGTATAGGTTAAATAACCTGTTAAGCATGTTTTCTTTTGTTTTTGTGTGTAACTTATCCTATCTAGAGTCTCATACCTTATCATAAGGGTGTGTGTGGAGTGTGTTTGGGTGTCTGAGTGAGAGTGGTTACATGACTGACATTTGTTGTTGAGTCACCTGTCTGTGGTGAGTGTGTGTTTGTGTGTGTGTGTGTGTGTATTCATAGGAGGAAATGAGTTCAAACATCTATGTTATGTATTCTGTATAATTCAATATTAACGGTTGTGTGTGTGTGTGTGTATTCATGCAGTCTCTGGAGACTGACCTGAGCTGTCTGCAGAGGATGAAGAAGATGGTGAAGAGCATCCACGCCACCGGACTTAGTGAGTTCTAAACTTAATAAAAAAAAGTACCTCGTGCTTCCTTACTGGCCACTTTATTAGAAACTCCAACTGTGTACGTGTATGTGTTCTAAGAAATGGGGGCTTAAAGCTGTTTCTCGTTGTGAATTCTGATAAAAATGAGTCAGAAACTTACAGTTCAGCAAGTCTCCACCCATCTCTTTCTTTTGCTCTCTCTCTGTCTCTCTTTCTCTCCCCCTCCCCGTCTCTCTCGACCTTTCTTCTTTAACCAGCATCAGATGCTTTATTCTTTAACCAGCATCAGATGCTTTATTCCGGTAATCCCACAGCGAGGCCCCATTTTCTGCCCCCCTTTTTTTCTTTTTATTTTCTCTCTCTCTCTCCTTTTCTTCTCTCTCTCTTGCTCTCGCTCCCGAGCTGACGTTGTGACTCATGGCCCCCCTCTCTCTCTTTCCTAACTCTTTCCTGTCAGTTTTAAGCCGCCTCCCCTCTCTTGCAAAGTGGTGGTCTGTAAATCATCACTTGCTCTCTGTGTGTGTGTGTTTTAATAGCGAAAGAGAGAGAGAGAGAGAGCTAAATATTTATTCATTTGATTCAGGTGGTTCTGTTTGTACCTGCCATTAACATGTGTTTTTGGTAATCACCTCATGTTCGTATTTCTCTTAATTTCTGCATTTAAAGTAGTGGTGCTCTGATCTACATTTTTTTCAGTTCCAATCAGATTCCAGCACACAACTGCCGATACAATATGTATACACCCACAAAAGCTATTTCCAAATTAATATTATTTTAGCAAGATAAAGCTGAAACATAAATAAACCACAGAGCACATGTGAAATGAATTTTGGGTGTATTAAAACACGATAAAAAGTACTTACCTTTGATGAATAGCACACCTCCGCTCTCCTGCAGTTTTCTAAGATCCAGTATTTTGTGCACTTTTCCAGGCTTTTACAATGGGTGATACGGGGCATATTTTAACCTGCAGATAAATTGCTTTTCATACTGTTATCCAGGCTCAAACTAGCTCCACACATTTAAAACAAGGCATTTAGAACTTAAAAAGTGCACAAGAAGTTCAATAAAAGCCACTGTTTACATCCCATAGTTTAGGTAAATCTCCGGGCGGTGCCATCTTAAATTTAAGTCACAGTAAGTCAACCGTTGAGCACGAATTTTAACATTTCTGAGCAATGTTTATGTAATTTGTTGTTGGTTGTTTGCATTATAATATTGACAGTAACCAGATATTTTCAGCAACAGCAGGAATTCAGGCATTGACAAGGAATTCATTTTGCAATCTGCTCAACTATCCTACCTGTTTGTTCGTCCTCGACTAATTGTAACTAACATTTAAGATGGTGACACTTTAACAGTGGCTTTTAATAAACTTCTTGTGCACTTTTAAAATGTCAGGGCTCCCCGGATACCACCAATAAGGTGTGGAGCTACTTTGAGCCTGTATAACAGTGTAAAAAGCGATCCGCAGGGGCAAAATATGCCTCATATCACCCAGTCTAAGGGCAAGGTGCACAAAATACTGAATCTCAGAAAGCTGTGCGAGAGCGGAGGTGGGCTATTCAACAAAGGTAAGAGCTTTTTATAATGTTTTACTACACTTCAAGTTCAGTTCTCCTTTAAGAACACAAATACACTGAAGCATACCCTGTGAATAGACTGTAGTTTTTAAAAGCACGACTAAAGGCGTTTTCACACCAAGTCACTCCAGTGTATTTTTGCTCTCTCTGCTATGGAAATGGGACATAGAGAAGCCACAGATCTCATAAATGTCCACTCTTTTAATTTATATATCTGTTTTCTTCTCCTTTTATCTGCTCTTTAAATTCCTCCTCCACGTTGTGGTCGTAATGGAGCATGAACAGACAGGGTTGTTTATAAAATGACCAGATAAAGGGGCATGTTATAGTCACCCTTCCCCAGCCATTCAGCTCTGCTTCTTTAAATTCTGCAGTTTTATAGACAGTGTGCTGATCTGTGCTGACTAAGATTTTCTCTTCTGCTGCCTTTTATTTGATGGTCCTTTTTAATCAGACTCCTATTAAAATTTACACAAAGTCGCAGTCTGTTTTCAACTCTGAAAGACATAATTAGTATACAGCTCTGAAAAAAACTAGTTTTAGTTTCTGAATCAGTTTCTCTGATTTTGTTATTCATAGGTATATGTTTGAGTAAAGTTCATAAAGTTTTAAGAGTTCAAGAATTTGGTGGAATAACTCTGGTTTTTAATCACAGTTTTCATGCATTTTGGCATGTTCTCCTCCACCAGTCTTACACACTGCTTTTGAATAACTTTATGCCACTCTTGGTCCAAGAATTTAAGCAGTTTAGTTATTCGTGTTCATTTTTAAGACTTGACAAATCAGATGCAGCGTTTTCCACGAAAGAGCCTTTACAGTCTTCTGCCTGATCAGTGTGGGTTTAGTCGTTGAATTGCTGTACAGGATCCAACACTGTGCTGAAAGGTCATGAGCTGTACTGAAAGGTCATGACTGCTGAGTAGGGATTGTGTGTGTGTGTGTTTACAGCTGTGTGAAAGCTGCTGTACTGATCTGCTGTGCTAGATCAGCACTAATCACTCCTAGAGCTGACTCAACACAACAATCACAGCAATGTTCCTCATAATAAGCAATTGTGCAGAATCTGTTTATTTTTGGACATTTTATGAGCCCAAACTGCTACAATCATATTTATCAGGTGTGAACCTGCATAATGAAGCCTAGAATAGCAGGTTAGCAACAATGCTTACAGGCAGACATAGCCAGGTTAAAGATGCAATGCTAATGGTGTGGTTGACTGTGATACTAACGATTGTTCTAAGCTGGATGACTTGCTTATCTTTGCCAGCAGGCAGAGGTCACCACACAGTTAATGTATCATGTCTGTTAATTACTCTAAATTTACTCTTGAGCTATTAAACCTAGAATACCAGCATGTAGCTGCTCACAGTGACATCAGGTTCAGTGAGCAGATCGCTCCTATGGATCAGCCGAATAGCACAATAGCCCATTTAGCAATTTTTTCAATAGAAGGATTGATATCTAATCCTAATGTCAATTTGGTGCATCCCTGAATTAATCTTAAGCAATATATCATACACATTATGATATTTACATTATTTTAGTATTTAGGTCTGCTACTTGTAAAATGCATAGCTTATTTTATGTATTTGGTATTTGTGCAACGTTTGCATTCCAGAAATTATTTTGCATAACTAAAACATTATTATTCTTATTATTCATATTATGCAGTATAGAAATTAATCATTATTCATATTATATGTTCTACAGGTCACGTGGAGAGTAAGGAGCAGTACACTGAGGTTTTAGAGAATCTGGGGAACAGTCATCTCTCTCAGGACAATAACGAAATCTCCACTGGCTTCCTGAACCTGGCTGTTTTCACACGGGAGGTTACAACACTCTTCAAAACACTGGTAAACACACACAAACACTCATATGGATATAATGCATGCGAACATTTAGCAGTAGATATACATTCCGTTCTAGAAGTTGATGTGTTGAAGCAGAAAAATGGACAAACAGAAACTGAGACACTTTGTAAAGAACCAAACTGAGATCTAGAAGCCTGGATCAGAATTATTACTGAACTTCAGGAAGAATCCTCCAACTCTACATCCTCTTATTATAAAAGGGACTGAGGTAGAAAGTAGTGATCGACTGATACGGGTTTTTTGATGGCCAATACCAATATTTAGACAGCAGTAGTGGCCAATGGCCGATATTTAAAGCCAATATTCCAATTGAATAAAATACAATAATAATACTAGTAAACAAGACAAGATAAAATACAACATTGTAGTGCACTTAATATACACAAGCAGAGCAGCATCGCTATGTTTTTAAAAATGAACATTTATCTAAAAAAAAAAAACAACTGTAACGACTGGAAATACTAAATAACACAAGGTATCTGGGGTACAACTAACAACTCACACAGGGGGCGCTCTAACAGACAGAATGACAGAGCTGCCCACAGCATTTGGCCGATGCCGATATGTAAATATCGGTCAATATCTAAAAAAAAAAAAATTAATCGGCTGGCCGATAAATCTGTGTAGAAAGGGTCAGCAACTACAGATTTCTGGGACTGCAGGTTACATCTGACCTGAACTGGACTCTTCACACCACAGCCACAGTGAAAAAGTACAGCAAGGGCTGCTCAGAAAAGCTGGGCTGAACCATCTCCCTCTCACTCAGGCCTATAGGGGACTGACTCACCACAGGTATCACTGTCTGGTATGGTAACAGAGTGGACGGCTCTGCACAGAGTTATAAAGATGGCAGATAGGATTATAGAGTCTATGGAACTTTCTTCATCTGAGACTCACTCGGCCCGGCTCACTCTCTGCTCAGACGTAAACACTGCTCATACAGTTTAAGGCATGGCAGAGCAGACAGCATTATCACTCATAGGACACGCTTTTTAAACGTAGGAATAAGAATTCCAATGTGTCTGTACACAAATGAAAAAAGAAATAAAAAAACTTGACCTTGGCCTTGAACATCTCCACAACATCAGGCAGATCCTGTGGGCTGTAAGAGGACATAGGCTTAGCTTCCTGAGGCTTGTTGATGCTAATGGAGGCTCCACCCATCTCACAACTTACAGGAACTAAAGGATCTGCCTTAACATTAGATTTGGGGCCAGATACCACAGGACACCTTCAGAGGTTCTAATGTCATGGTGGTTATATATACTGGAATATTATTATTAAATAGAGGTACTTTATATACATTTAGGTCATTGGTATAACCTCACATCCTGATGAGGTAATAACAGACCTCTGTGTGTGTGTGTGTGTCTGACAGGTTATTTATGAATGAAAAGCACTTTGGCTCCTGCTGAACAGTAAAAGTTCACTAGGGACCAGGAGGTGTGTGTGTATGCGTGTGTGTAGCAGCTGCAGCCACTAAAACCGGTCCATTCTGGCTTTCCATTTTAATTTATTCCAGACCCAAGCACGTGATTGGGTGGCCCCTGACCCCCAACCTGTCAATCAAATAGGTCACCCGGGATACACAGGAGAAACTGGGCTATAAAAACAAACTACATGTGATTCACTGCCTCTCTCTTTCTCTCTCTATCTCTTTCTCGCTCTCTCTCTCTTTCTCTCTCTCTCTCTCTCTCTCTCTAAGAGAGCAGTTTCTGCTGCAGACCTTTTTATTGTCCAGTTAGAGGTTTGGTGTTCGGGGTAACTCCACACCTCAGAGTGATCCAGGTCGGCTGAGGATACAGTCTGACCAGTTTGCTTTAAAGGGCTGATATCAGGGAAAATCAGAGCATACCTAAAGCTGCATTTACACTGCTCCATCACATCAAAGCACAGGGATGTATCCATTCATTTCCAATGGGAAGCGTCAACTCCGTCAGACACAGTTGCGCAGTGCATCATGGGTCTGACGCGTTGAGTGTTCTTGGCACAGTGTATGAAAACATTTATCTCAGAGACGCATGAAAGAAAAGCTAATCACTGTGGTTTCAGGCTTCCCTGTTGTTTATGATCAATCCTGGCTGATTTACAGGGACTCTGATCAGCGTAATACAGAAACAAATACAAAACCATTTCCCATTTATTAAATCGATTTAATTGGACGACGCAGGGAATGCCTTTGTAATGCCCACATGTGACCAGGAGGGGGGCAGTGCGTTTATGTGCGTTCATGTGCTTTGACGAGATGGAGTAGTGTAAATGCAGTGTAATAAAATAAACGGTTCTAGTACGTATGCACTGCTGTTAGGTTCTATCTTTACCACAGGCATTGAAACCAAAGGCCACGTTCTGCAGTAGCACGCTCCTCCCTCAACATGGTGATATAATGCATCAGCCGAAATCACCTTTATTTACAGCTAAGGCTGAGAATTATGATGGAAACAGTGGAAGTCTTGCATTTGTCGTTAACATAAGCAAATCGTCTTTCATGGTAAACTACTCCTGTTGTGTGTGGAGGGTTGGTTCAGGTCACTGCTGCTTTTGGCACTGAGCCACCATGATGTCACTCTATTCAGTGAGTGTTTTGGGTGTGTGTGGGAGTGTATTCTCTTCACAAACAAGCAAGTGCTGGAGCTAAATGTCTGTAGATTGATTGCATGGATGTCTGTTAAATGAATGGATGGAGCTAAATGTCTGTTGGGTGAATGGGTGGAGCTAAATGTGTTGGATGGATGGATGAAGCTAAATGTCTGTTGGAATAATAGGTGGAGGTAAATGTCTGTTGGATTAATAGGTGGAGGTAAATGTCTGTTGGATTAATAGGTGGAGCTAAATGTCTGTTGGATTAATAGGTGGAGGTAAATGTCTGTTGGATTAATAGGTGGAGCTAAATGTCTGTTGGATTGGATTAATAGGTGGAGCTAAATGTCTGTTGGATTAATAGGTGGAGCTAAATGTCTGTTGGATTAATAGGTGGAGCTAAATGTCTGTTGGATTAATAGGTGGAGGTAAATGTCTGTTGGATTAATAGGTGGAGCTAAATGTCTGTTGGATTGGATTAATAGGTGGAGCTAAATGTCTGTTGGATTAATAGGTGGAGCTAAATGTCTGTTGGATTAATAGGTGGAGGTAAATGTCTGTTGGATTAATAGGTGGAGCTAAATGTCTGTTGGATTAATAGGTGGAGCTAAATGTCTGTTGGATTAATAGGTGGAGCTAAATGTCTGTTGCATTAATAGGTGAAACTAAATGTCTGTTGGATTAATAGGTGGAGCTAAATGTCTGTTGATGAATGGGTGGAGCTAAATGTCTGTTAGATTAATGGGTGGAGCTAAATGTCTGTTGGAGGAATAAATAGAGTTAAGTGTCTGTAGGCTGAATGGATGGAGCTAAATGTCTGATGGAGGAATGGATGGAGCTAAATGTCTGTTGATGAATGGATGGAGCTAAATGTCTGTTGATGAATGGGTGGAACTAAATGTCTGTTGGATTAATAGGTGGAGCTAAATGTCTGTAGGCTGAATGGATGGAGCTAAATGTCTGATGGAGGAATGGATGGAGCTAAATGTCTAGGCAGAATGAGTGGAGTTAAATGTCTGATGGATGAATGAATGAGGCTAAATGTCTGTAGGCTGAATGGATGGAGTTAAACATCTGTTGGATAAATGGATGGAGCTAAATGTCTTTTAGATAACTGGATGGAGATAAACGTCTGTTGGATGAATGGATGAAGTTAAACATTTGCTGGATGAATGAATGGAGCTAAATATATGTAGGCTAATTGGTGGAGCTAAATGTCTGTTGAATGACTACATGGAGTTAAATGTCTGTTGGATGAATGGATGAAGCTAAATTTCTGGTGGATAAATGGATAAAGCTAAATGTCTGTAGGCTGAATGGGTGGATCTGAGTGTTTTTTGTGTGACACTGTAAAGGAAAGGTTTTTTTTACTAGATTTTGGAGCATTTCTGTGAGGATTTGATTGTGCAACGATGCAGCGATACAAGCCAAACAGCACAGCTACAAACAGAGCAGCAATGGAACTATTTTAGAACGTGGAGTGTTTATAACCAAACAAATCGTATTTTTTGTCCTCTTTAACTCAAAATTATTATTGCTTAATAAAGGTCTGCCTGATGCCCAGATCCCCAACTCATACCAAAAACGGGGGCTTCTATGACATGCCTGGCATTTAACACAGTCCCAAATAGGTTTCCTATTCTTTTTGGCAGTATTTCTCTGCAGAAACTAGGCAAGCTGTGTGTGCATTTGCAGTGGGTGCAGTTGAAGGGATGTCCACAAACATTGGGAAATCTACTCTATTTCAGTCCTCTGTGATTGTAAATCTGCAGGTTCTGAGCTGTAACGCTCCTCTTTTAGCTCTGAATAGACTGAGGTGATATTTTCCTGGAGTGGATTTTCTCACACATTCTTTCCAGAGGAATATTTACTCAAAGTCCCGCTGTTCCATAAGCGGCTTGGCCTCAGTGCACACCACAAGCTGCAGCAGCCCATTCATCTCCACAGGAAAGCTGACTGGAGACCAAGAACAAATGGACACCCCGACGTCCTTCTGCCCAGAAATCGGGCTGACGTTGTGCTTTTTGTTCAGAGACAGATTGAGGCAGAGTTTAGATTAAAATGGTTTGGCAAAAAACAGAAATTATACTTAAATATAATAAACTATTTTTTCACACACAATCTTCAAACAGTGCAGTTTTCTCTAAGGTTTCAGAATGATACAGAATCTGACAGGCATTTTAGACATAATTATTAGGCAGAGCATTGTATGAGTTTACATATCTATATCCATGTGTTTCTGTGTGTGTGTGTGTGTGTGTGTGTATGTGTATATGCAGGTGCAGAATCTGAACAGTATTCTGTCCTTCCCCCTGGAGAGCATCTTGAAGCATGAACTCAGAGACACCAGACTGGTGAGATACAATTCTACGTACTGCATTAAAGTTGCAACATTTTAAAATGCTCAATTTAGATTAAATCCATATTAAAGGCACATTAGTGGGAAAAGCCTAATTCAGGATGAGTCCTGTTTAAAGGTACATTAAGGAATAAAGCCTAATTCAGAATATTCTACATAGAAAAGTGCAATAAGAAATAAAGCCTAATTCAGAATATTCTACATTAAAAAGTGCAATAAGGAATAAAGCCTAATTTAGAATATTATACAGGGGTTGGACAGTGAAACTGAAACACCTTTCATTTTAGTGTGGGAGGTTTCATGGCTAAATTGGAGCAGCCTGGTGGCCAATCTTCATTAATTGCATATTGCACCAGTAAGAGCCGAGTGTGAAGGTTAAGTTAGCAGGGTAACAGCACAGTTTTTTCAATGCACACATGGGCACATTATGGGTGACATACCAAAAGAGTACAAATTGTTGGTGCAGGTCTTGCTGGCGCATCTGTGACCAAGACAGCAAGTCTTTGTGATGTATCAAGAGCCACGGTATCCAGGGTAATGTCAGCATACCACCAAGAAGAACCAACCACATCCAACAGGATTAACTGTGGACGCTGAAAGAGGAAGCTGTCTGAAAGGGATGTTTGGGTGCTATCCCGGATTGTATCCAAAAAACATAAAACCACGGCCAAATCACGGCAGAATTCAATGTGCACCTCAACTCTCCTGTTTCCACCAGAACTGTCCGTCACAATAAGGAATAAAGCCAGAATTCAGAATATAAAGGTGCAATAAGAAATGAAGCTGCAAAGATGCAATAAAAATACAGAATATGTTCACAAATAAAGTTCAATAAGGAATAAAAACAGATTCAGTATATACCTAAATAAAGGTACATTAATGTTAAATATAAACTGCAGCATTAGATGGAGTGACATTCTCTAACAGAAACATAGTAAACCTATAGATAATATATAAAGGAACAAGAAGTACAAAGAGGGTTTTTTCTAATAAAGTGGCCAGTGAATATAGTACATATTTAGTAGCTTAGGCGTTGTAGCTTAGACACTTACTAAGTGTCTGATAATGCTTTGTTGTAATAGTGTAATGCTCAGTATGAGATGTTATAAGGCTTTAGGTCTGGGTGTGTTGCAGTGTGAGGTCAGAGCAGACACATAGCTGAAGTAGTTTAGAGGAAGAGGTGAGGAGGTGTGGAACTCAGCTTTGTTTTTGGGTTGTGTTGCTTTTGTGTCTTTATTAAAACGATTTAGCTATGACATGTTTTGTGCTTCAAGTATGTGGATAAGGTATGTTATATGGACAAAAGTATTGGGACACACCTCTCTGTTATTGAATTCAGCTAATTGACTTCCACAGGTGTATTAAATCCCAGCATGTAGTCTACCTTTACAGACATTAGTGAAAGAATGGATGATTGTAGAGAGTTCACTGAACTGAACAGTGGTGTTATGTAACAGGATGGTACGACTGCAACAAGTCAGCTGGTGATATTTCTTCTCTACTAAATATTCCACTATCTGCTGTGAGTGATTATTATTGAAAAGTGGAAGCATTTAGGAAACACAGAACTCACGAAGTAGGGGTGCAAATCTTCCAGTGTCTGGCGATTCGATTTAATTCCATTTTTTGGTGTTACGTTTCGATTTAGAAACGATTTTCAATTCCGGATTTTTTTTCCCAATTCAAATGGTCTACAGATTTTGTTTAAATTATGTGATTGACAAGATGAAATGACAATTTAAACAAATAGAACATTTATTTTAAACAATACATTTAGGTTCCTTACTGTATAAAATCTTTTTGCAACATTTCATATTTCATTTTTGGCAAATCTTACGTAACCTTAAAAATAAAACACAGACGTCACAGTCTGGCTAACTAACTAGCTTGCTGTATGGTGGTCTAGGTGGCATTCTTCTACGGTGGCCAAGTGAATGCATAATGTGGTATGCAGTACTGTCGAGAGTAGGAGCGTCAAAAAATTAAAATGATTTTGGGCCATTTTGAATCAATTCAGAATCGCCATGACTAGGAATCACGATTCTTTAAGAAATAAATTTTTTTCAGCACCCCTACCACTAAGTGTCCAATCACAAAGGTGTCAGAGTGTTGAAGAGCATAGTGCAAAAACGTGTTCTATTAACCAACACACTGCTAATCAGTAACTGCAGAGATCCATCCCTTCTGTTAGAACTGCATAGGGGGACTGACTAAACAATAATGCCTATGGGTTCCTGCAGGTGGAATGAGGAGGGTCCCAATACTTTTGCCCATGTGTTTTCCATGTATCCAATAAGCAATGAAATTTTATGACCCAACAATTAGCACAGATGGTCTTACTTCAGATGGTCATTATGTTTTGAGATGTTTTATTTTTAAGGTTTGTTTTAAAGATTTACGAAAAATGAAATATGTTGCAAAAAGATTTGATACAGTAAAGAACCTAAAATTATTGTTTTAAATATATATTCTGTTTGTTTAAATTGTCATTTCATCTTCTCAATTACATATTTTTTTTTTGTTTTTATAATTTCATTTAAAGTTTTTCCCCTTTTCTCCCCAATTTACACGGCCAATTACCCAACCCACTCACTAGGACTCCCCCAATCACTAGTAATGGCCCAACACACCAGGAGGGTGAAGACTAACACATGCTTCCTCTGATACATGTGAAGTCAGCCACCGCTTCTTTTCGAGCTGCTGCTGATGCAGCATTGCTGAGCAGCCAGCGCGCTTGGAGGAAAGCACAGTGACTCGGTTCTGATACATCAGCTCACAGACTACCTGTGCTGTGGACATCACCCTAGGAGTGATGTGGGGAGAGAGCGCCATCTACCCACTCGGAGGGAACAGGGCCAAATTTGCTCCCTCTGAGCGCCGGCAGCTTGATGGCAAAGCTGCATGAGCGGGGGTTCCAACCTGCGACCTCCCGCTCATAGTGGCAGCATTTTAGACCACTGGACCACTTGGCGCCCGCAATTACATAATTTAAACAAAATTTGTAAAACATTTGAATTGAAAAATGGTCAGATGTTCTCCTCAGTGTGTGTAAGTTGTGATTTAAAGCTGTGGACTGTAGTAAGCTACTGACTGTCTGTCTATAAATCCCTCTGTTTCTGTTTCTCCCTCAGGACCTGAGGAAGCAGATGGAGAGAAGCTGGAAGGATTACGATGTTAAATTGTGAGTTTTTCTGCAGACAGATGTATGTCTGCATCACCATTCTGTACAGTCAAGTTTAAAAAATGTAGGACACCCCATGAAAAATATTATTTTTAAGACGAAAAAAAGGTTATAGAACTACTTCCATCTCATTTAATGCAAGAAGAAATAAGAAATACCACCACAAATGGTCACATCGTTGGCTGGATTAAAATTAATGTTTCAGATTGAGGTAATTTTTTCTTTTTTTTTTTTGCTGTGAAATCATTATGTATTGGCACAAAACATTGACACAACACAAACAGATAATACTTCTGCAATAACATAATTTAAACACAATAAAACAATAAAATATGATAACTAACCTAATATGTGGTATCCCTCATCTATACAGAAAAATATATACTTTGCTCTTTAATTTGGATCTTAAACATTCCTATCAAAATAGAATATATAAACTTTAAAGTATAGTAGAATAGTCTCTTTTATAAATGTTTTAGTGTCAAATATAATTCAATATAAATATACTATAAAATAATAAATATAAATATCTATTTTATCTATTATTTAACTATTTATTTTCAAGCAAGCAGAAAATTTGATAGGAAAATAGTTTTTACTATTCGGTATTCACACACATTAGTTATTTGAAGCCATTGCACAGACCTGTAAGCAAGCTCTTATCTGTATGGATGCTCCCATATGCTGTTAATGAGCTAATATTTGCAAATCAGCTTGTATCTTCATTAGTACTGATAAATCAGTTTGATGTGAAGATTAGGATTTTATGAGCGTTTATTGTCAGTCCTATTTTTTTACTGTGATTGTGGGGGTGTGTTAGTTCTGTTTGTTTTGGATTGGTAAATGCTGTGTACACATTGTTTTTTTGAGTAGCACAGTGGCAGAGATAGGCCTTGGACCTTGGAGACCTTTTACTTGGAAATTTTATTCCATTCTTCTTTACAAAACATCTCCAGTTCAGTCAGGTTTGGTGGTTTGTGATCATGAACAGCCTGCTTAAATCACACCACAGATTTTTAATAACATTCAGGTCTGGGGACTGAGATGATAATTCCAGTACGTTGTACTTGTTCCTTTGCATGAATGTTTTAGTAGATTGTGAGCAGTTTTTAGGGTCATTGTCTTGTTGAAGTATTCAGCCCCGAATCCACTTTAACTTTCTCACTGATTCTTGAACATTGTTTTTAAAAAATCTGCTGATATTGACTGAAATCCATGTGACCCTCAACTTTAACAGGTGTACAAATCAATAAAAAAACAACAAGGGTGCCCACATTTATGCACCTGTCTAATTTTGCTTAAAGAATTATTGCACATTTTCTGTAATTCATATAAACATCATTTCATCTGCTGTATGATATATTTAACCAAAATTGCTGATCCAAACAGGAATTATTATTATTATTATTATTTTTTAATTTCAGCTATTTGATACAATTTGATTTCAGCAGTGTGGCAGTTTTACACAATATGTTACTCTCTATAATACAGTCCTTTACCCTTTTTTCTCTCTTACTTTCTCTCAGGTTAAAGGTGGAGCGGGAGAGGCAGAAGCAGGCCGGTTTGATCAGGTTAGACAGTTCGGACATGGTGGAGGACATGGAGAGAGAAAGGAGGACCTTCCAGCTGCAGATGTGTGAGGTGTGTGTGTGTGTGTGCAAGGGGATTTCAGCTGTAGCTGCACTGTTGAATTGGGGTAAAGGATGGAAATAAAGTGCGGGGAGGAGTTGAGTGTCTGGTTAAGTGTCTCCTCAGCTGTCAGTATATATTTATATGTATTGTTTATGTAATATATATAAGTTATTATTCAATAAATATAACAGGTTGTATATTTTTTCTGCAGTATTTGTTAAAAGTTCAGGAGATTAAGATGCGCCAAGGCCCAGATCTGCTCCAGAGCCTCATTAAATATTTCCAAGCCCAGCTCAAGTACGTTTATACACACACACACACACACACACACATGTACACACACACACATAAGCTGTGTTAGTTTTTTGCTGAAATATTGTTGTGTTGTTTGTTGCTTTGTTTTTTGTAATGAAGGACTTCTTTACATTAAATTCTAAAACATTTAATTCAGCTACATCTACAAATTAATCAGTATATAGTTGAAATGATTTAGTAACTTATATGAATGATTCAGTAAAGTCTGTTATTTTTCTCAATATCAAGTATAAGGATTTCAGTATCTAGTAGAAAAAGTGTTACCATAAAGACAAAAAGTATGTGGTATTTGCAACAAATAATTCGGTATATACTAGAAATTATTCACTAGCTATTGTAAACAATTCCAATTCCAATAATTTAGTATCTACAATAAATAATTCAGTGCCTACACTATTTACTATTCAGCAATACAGTATTTGTTACAAATGATTCATGGCCCCTATAAATTGTGCAGTCAGTAATTTAATAATAACTATTAATAATGACCATTAAACTAATATGTATCATTATATGGTATGGGCCAACACACAGGTCATTAGGGTTAAAGGATTAATGGAATAGAAAAAGTGTTTACAGTATATACAGTTTTTACATTATGTACATGGTTTACAGTGCATACAGTGTTTACAATAAATACAGTTTTTTAATTATGTACAGGGTTTACAGTGTATACAGTGTTTGCTGTATGTACAGTGTTTACAGTATGTACAGTGTTTACAGTATGTACAGTAGTGGATTAAAAGTAAGTTGGGAGATGCTAAATGAGAAACAGCAGCAGCACAAAGGGGTTCCTCTGAACTCAACAATGAGCATTCAGTCAGTTTCAGGGCAGAACAGGGGGAATTGAATGTATTTTGGGATAAAGTCGCTTCCTGGGATCTGGCTTTGGGAGATAATACAGAATTCCTGTTTCACTGGTTCATCCGACACTGAACATTGCATTGTTCCTACATCACCCAAACACACACACACAGCTTCAGCTTCAGCCCAACAATAGCTGCTGTTTTTAGGATTCAATACCAGATTGTATATCCTGACCTACATATTACATCTGTGCGTGTGTGTGTGAGAGTGTGTATTCTGTATCTGTATGAGATGACTGTGGTGATAAGATTGATTGATGCACTTGTATTCTTTCCACAGTTTTTTCCAGGACGGATTGAAAGCTGCTGAAAATCTCAGTCCATTTGTGGAAAAGCTTGCAGCATCAGTTCATACGGTAATAACATTATTTGTGTGTGTGTGTGTGTGTGTGTGTGTGTGTGCTTGAGCAGGTTTCCAAACTAACACCATCCTGGGATGGTCAAAATTAGCACACTGGATGGAATAAAGCTCTTTTGGGACGCTATCAGGATTTATAGTATAGCGTGTGGTTAAATTTGGTTATAAACAGTTAATGAGGAGACTTTAAATATAAAGGCTAATTCTTATTCTGCATGACTTCAGTTTGGGCATTTCTCCCCTGAGGGAAGTAACTTTAGGTTTCTAGATGTCACAAGTCACTTGTCAAAAAGTCACAAGTCAAAAAGTTGCTAAGTTGGCTTCACTGGGGCTAGGTTTGATATCCAGCTCAGCTATTGTTTCAATACTGTGCAGTTCATATGTTTTAGCTGTAAAAACATCCAGTTTGCAAAGAGGTTTGTGAAACTGATTTGCGAACAGCATAAAAATTAACTAAAACAGTAACAAAGATATCACAAAACTGTGATTGTGTGATGCTATATATATACATCTCAGATACATCTCAACATTTGTTACCAAAGAGAATAAAACACCTAAATAAGCAAATTCCAGAAATTATGAATTTATGGGTGTCAGTTTCACAAAATTGACAACCAATATTCTTCACCTCTATTCTTCACTATTTCTTTGATTAGCACCACCACGTAGAGTAATAAGGCAGCAGAGATGTATAATAATGAAGTAGAACTACTTCACTACTGTACTTAACTACTGAAATGCTGTATCTGTATCTAGTAGAGTATTATTCTTTCTCCTACTTCCACTTTTACTTCACTACATATTTTACATGATATTTATACTTTTACACTGATAGATTTTATATGTGCTGCATTGTTACTCATTACAATAAAAAAGTTAGTAATCATTCTACTATCAACTCACATTATCACTAAAGCCAGAGCAGCAGATGTTCAACACTAGCAGTTGATTTGATGAAGCTGCCTACCTAGGTTCAAAAAATGTTGAATACTTTAGTACTTTCACTTAAGTGTGGAGCTTAAAGAAAACTTCAACTTCTACTTAAATCACTTTTTTATAGAGCACTTTTACTTTCTCTGTGGGGCAGTAAGTTTAGTAGGTACAATTTTGGGATGAGTCTTAGGGAGTGTAGAGCACCTGTGTTTCAATAAAGATATTAATATTTGACATCAAGGTAACACCAATCGATAATGCATGGCAAACCAATATTTTACAATGTATCGTGATTTTGGTATTTTGTCCCATCGCTTGCTCTGATACAAAATGTATTCAGGGGATGAAGTGTGGGCTGCCATTGTTGCAAACAATCCTTTTGTTTGAGGAAACACTGCAAAATTATGTTAAATAAATGAGTTATTATATGGTATTAATTATCTGCCCTTTTTAATTTTTTGTTCAAACACAGAAACTGCTTTCTTTGTCATTGTTGCATAATTTAATTTTTTTTTTTTTCAGATGGCAAATTTTAGGTGCGTTCTTAGTTACACTACAGTAATTTCCCTGGTTACACTACAGCCATTTTTACAGTTACACCAGAGCCATTACAATTGTTGCTTCTACGCCCATCTTGTTTTTTATTATACTACAGGTGGTTTACTTGTTTTAATAGGTTTTTTATTCATGAATCAAATTTGCTTATTATTTTTACAAAAATCCCCAGATTTGTGCTCATGTACAGGTAAAGCAGATGGAGGTTTTTGGGCATTAGCGATTTAAGTAAGGCTGTCTGTGATCTGCTGTAAACTGTGCGGGTGGTCCGAGCGGGTGTATTGTTATGTTAGTGGAGGGGGGCAGCAGTGTGTGAAATTACTGCATTTTTTTCTGCCTCAGTGAGTTTGAACCTCACCTGCTGGAGGCTCTACTGCAGGCGGTGCTTTCCCGCTGCACACACACACGGAAGCAGGGTAATACGGAATTGTGGTATTTTTCACTGTTAATGACGTTTGAGATACCTGTGCGTTTGTGTGTGTGGGAGGGTCAAGGGAGTGTGTCGGCTTTCAGTATGAGGAAGTAGTCTGGAGCTCTGGGCCTGTGGTGTGTGTGATTAAAGACGACTTTGTAATGGAGCTACCCACATGATTGTATGTGTGAGATTGTAAACATGATGAAGTCTAAAGTTCTAAGCCAGTATTTTCTGATCAAATATTAGTTCTGAAACTCCGTGTTTTTTTTTTACTGAGCAGTGATTTCAGGTACCAGTCAAACGTCCTCAATGTGTTTCCTTTCTTTTTATGATATTTAACATTGTAAATGTAATATTAAAGACTATATTAAATTTATACAGGAACACATAGAATTATTTTTTTAAGCAGACAGTGTTAAACCAGAATATTTTAATATTTTAGTAGCATATTTAGGTTTGAGGACAGATCTGCACACTGATATTTTAATATTTGTTTTAATCTCAGTTTCTTCATAAGGTAGAGTCACCTGGAATAGTTTTCTCATCGTCAATAGTTATCCCAAATCAACATCTCAGCTGGGTTTGAGTCAATTAAGTCCCTTCATTATTTTGATGTTTTTATTATTAATCTACAATGTTGAAAATAAATAAAATAAAGAAATAGAGAAAAACATACTAAGAGGCGTGTCCATACTTTTGACTGGTACTGTACTGTATTACAGTAGTAATAGAAGGCTTGAAAATGTACCTTATATTAAATGTCCTTATGAATAAAGAACTCCTATTATACATATTAAAAAAATGAATCTGGAAGTTGTTTGTTATACAGTGATCATAAATTTACTTCAGCCTTGCTACTCAAGTACCTGTTTAAAGTTTTATTTGTCACATACATAAACATTGTACCGATAGTAGTGAAATAGAAGAAGAAATAGAGTAGATAAAGTATATAAAATTAAAGATTTAAAATAATGTAAAGTGTAGAATATATACAGAGATAACAGAGTAGTTTAAATAAGAAGAATAGACTTACCTACTCTAACTTTACATGTGTAAAAATAACATATATAACTAGTTAACCAGCTAGCCTAACTAGCTAAGCTAACCTAACAGTGTAAAAATACAGTCAATTCTAGTCACACACTAAGTAAGCCAGTTACTTAACTACCTCAGCAGTGCTATTTTAGTAATTGAAAATTACTATTTTTTTTCATTTAGTAAATGAAAAATTTATTTCAGCATTACTACTTTAGTCACATGTAGCTAGATAACTGAACATTTAAAAAGAGACACGCAGTCAGTGTTTTGTTAGCAAGCACATGCTATCTAAAGCTAGCTAGGTTTGCTCAGCTAATGTTTCTTGCTAGCTTTTTTAGGTCGCTCTGTATAGCTTCTATATTTCAGCTAAAAGTGAAGTGAAGTTTGTGAAGAGGAAAAAAACTGATACAAAGAGTGATAAACAATGCTTAATGCTTATTTAATTTAATTTATGTGAGTAGAGGTGTGCAGCTTTTTCTCGCCTTTTGCCTCCCTATAGTAGCATCAAACATGCCCTCCTTCCTCCCCTTTGTTTTTTTAACTTATTTAACCGAACACCAAAAACATCTGACAAATATTTCCTTTTGTTCAGTTTTGGCCACAAATAGTTCTAGTAAATAAGTTAAATGTTTTTGTTAACATTTATCAATACAGTTGTATGGTTTTAGAGATACATAACTTCCTCCTACTCTCACGCAAATTCTGCCTTGGACCTATTGCTACAACATCCTATCTAAACCAAACTAGAATATGCTCCTCCCAGTCCTTGCGTCCGCACCAAGGGTCATGTGTTTGTTACACTGTGCACATTGTGGTACAATAAGTTTTGGTTTCACACTGCAGTTGTAGGGAATGAGATAAAGAACTTTATTACATCCTGTCGTCGTCTGTGTTTTGCGCCTCTCTGTATTACTACACAACTCCACTTCGGTCTGAGACCACTTCTTTTGGTAACTTTTTTTCACCTGCTACTTTGTTTGTTCGAAACTGTTTCCAGACTGAACATCGTAGGTGTGAAAGTACCCACACAGTTAAAACAGTAAACAGTAAAAAATTAAAAAGTGTTAATATGATATATTTGATTAATTTGGTGTAAATGTAAAGTATTTTCGATTTTCGACTTTCTTAGCCTCTAGAGAGTTTTTCTTGGAAAACTCTCTGTGTGTTTGAGAGTGTGTGGAGAAGAAGAGTGTGTGTAAGGCAGGACGTGTTTAAACTGATCTGTTATATGAAGGTATTCATCTGAAGAACTGGTTTGGGTGATGTTTCTGACAACACGTTCAACCTGTGGGGACTTGCCCTATTATAATTGAAATCATAATCAAAACACGAGAGAGAGACAAGAAAGTATGAAGAACTTCTTCAAAAAGCAACCATCTGAATCAGCAGACTCAGTTAGATGGTTAATAAACTGATGTGAATAAATTTATGAAGTAATCTAGTCTTGGGACACCTGCTCATTCATTGTTTTTTCTAAAATCAAGAGTATTAAAATGACTTTATCTTGCTATCTCTACTGACCAGAGAAGGCTTTCTACTAGATTTCAGACATGCATAGCTGTGATGCTTTGATTGCATTCAATAGCAAGATTTATCATTAGTAATGTCAGAATGTTAGATAATCACCACCCACCTCATCCCCGCACCCCAAACGTGAAAGTATTAGTTGGAGCACCATCATTACAGAAAGCTTTATACCCATCTAGTCTAAACCTGGCCAATAGGTCCATGTGTGATTCTATAGAATGCCCTATTCTATTGGCAGTACATCTCCACAGGAACAAGACTCTGTGTGTGCGGATTTTCATATCTGTATCAGCAATGGGTGCAAGTTAAACAAATATTTGAAAATACAGTGTCAGCATACTGTTTTTTTTATATCAGATTAAAGCCCTGTCAAAAGAAAACCACTTCTGATAAAGGGGCCTTGCTTTGTGTATGCCTGATGGTTTTCATGAGCTCATAGTATCACTGATGTAAAAACAGCCAATCAGAGAAGTTTGTGGTTGATAAGTGTTTGACCGTCTTGTGTTTTTTTTTTCACAGGTTCGTCAGGACCAGGATGAGGAAGCGAAGCAGCTCTCTCAGCTCCGGGACGCTCTCAGGAGTCAGCTACAGGTGGACGGCAAAGAGGCAAGTTTAAACTGGACTCCCAGCATGCATCACTTTATTTATGCTAGAGGTGCTGATGTCTGGGAGGAGGAGCATACCCGAAGCTCATCCTCTTCTCAATTAAATGTCCATTATATTTATACTTCTGCCTTCCATGGTGTTATTAATGATGTTGGTAATGGTGAAGTTGATGTTGATGATGATACAGATATTGGTGATTGTGATGATTTTAGTGATTGTGATAATGTTGTTAATAGTAATGGTGATGTTACTGATGTTGCTGATGGTATGTAATTTTGCTGGGAAAGATATTTTTGATGTTGGTAAGAGTGCTAAAGTTATTGACGTTGATGGGCATTGAAAATAATAATAATTAAGATGTTGATGGTGGTTGATTTTTAATGTTGACGGTGGTTGATGTTGGTGATAAGATGTTAATGATTATTTTTGTAGGAGTACATGAACCGGAAGAATTCAGGTCATGGCTACAGCATTCACCAGCCACAGGGCAATAAGAAGTACGGCACAGAAAAATCTGGTTTTCTCCTGAAGAAGAGTGATGGGTAAGAAAGAAACTTTTTTTACACTGTTCGAGAGTGACCTCGCCTCAACCATAGTCTCTCATTTAAACATAACCAAAATATTCCCACAGTCTTTCACTTTTACAGTGTTCTCTTCTATTCAGACTATTCTAGAATATTCTCTGCTTCTCACTGTGCTTCACAGGGCTTGGTTTATTTGGTTCTTTTTCCAAATCTCCTGAAGCCAAATGTTCCTGTTCATGTTTTTGGGTCAGGGAGGGTTGGCCTTGAGGGGTGGGGGTTGATGGGGGCTACAGCTGGAAGTTGCAGCGAGGTGTGTGTGTGTGTGTGTGTGTGTGTGTGTTTGTCAGACTCAGCTGTTCTTCATTAAGTCTGGTTTGAACTCTGGCTGGGGTCTAGACTCACACACTCTCCAAACCAAACCCACTACACACACACACACACACACTGTCTGATCTCAGTGGAAGGATATGAACGTACTGAGATCAGATAATCTGTGGTTTAAACTTTTGCTGACTCAGATTGAGAGTTTTCCAACACAGTAAACAACACGACTCACAGATCACCACATTTAGAGTGTCAGAAATATTCATCTTAATAAAAAGCTGTAGCTCCGCCTCAATATGACGCCACAGACTGAAGTGAGACGCTTGCAGTAATAATTAGAAGTAATTTTAATCAACAGGATTAAACCAACAAATGTAGTCAAAGTACAAGCACAGGTAAATACCAGAGACAAAGCTCGGTATGCAGCAGAAACAACAGGAGCAATACTTCACGAAGGGCAGTACAAACAGAGCGGTATGTATACTTAGTAAAACAGCTGAAAGGAATCAAAACACAGGTGAGGCTGCTCTGCCAATCTGGTGCTGATTGGCTGCCTGAGACACATGATTGAGGTGTGCATTCTGGGAATTGGAGATTGGTGATGATGACAAAGTCTGTAGAGGAATTGGAAGTATCACAATACTTAAGACTCTCACCCTAATGAGACCGTAGCTCCATCTCAATGTGTACGTGTTCTTTAAAGTAGGAAGTCTTCATAAAAAGTGGGACAGATATTTTTGTGTGTTTTGAATAGAACAGAACTACTGTCATGCTAAACAGTTGGGTGGTCAGTGTTGTGGGCTGGAAGCTTCCTTTCAACCCCTCAAAAATCAAACCCCACTGAGATGTGAGAGAGAGAGAGAGAGAGAGAGAGAGAGCAGCTCTGAGTCAGAGCTGAACGAGTGTGTGTTAGAGCTTCATTACTGCTGGGGGATGTATGTGGTTGATGACTGAAGAAAGTGGTCATTATGTTGTTACAGTAAACACTCGCTTCCGGCTCGGGTTTGAGCCGCCCATCCACTGTGACGTTGGTCATCATGGCGTCTCATTTTTACAGTGGCTTTTTTCATGTTTTACAGGATCAGGAAGGTGTGGCAGAAAAGGAAGTGCGGGGTCAAGTATGGCTGCCTGACCATCTCTCACAGCACGGTGAACACACAGAGACACACACATACAGACCATTCATTTTACCATTAAGATTTGCTTCAACTAGTAACATTTAGGAAAACATGCATTATGTTTTTTCTGTTAAATATATAATATATTATGTTAATAAAATTTAGTTTACAGTATTTATTATCAGTGTTATTTGAGCATTTGAGTATTTTAGTGAAACAGGGATACAGAAAAGTATAAAAGCAATATGTATTTGTATATATATATATATAAATACATCATATTTCAATGTTATAGATTATATTACATTTAATGAAAAAATACATGTAAAATGTTACCCGAGGACCAATTTATAATGTATAATTTATAATGCCAGCAATCAACAGTGTAGAAAATAATTTAAAAAATAAGAAAAAAGCATTAAATGAGAAGAAGTGTGTACAAAGTATTGACTGAAACATGTATGTTATATGTATATTAATAATACTTATATATTCTTCTAATGCTTTGTATTATATTACTATAATAATGATGTTCCTATTTCTGTCTCAGATCAACAGACCTCCAGCTAAACTCAACCTGCTCACCTGTCAGGTGCGGCCCAACCCTGAGGAGAAGAGGAGCTTTGACCTGGTGACCCGTAAGCTGACCTTTTTACCTTTTCTCTGGCCTCACTGATGTCAACAGGGGGACTAACAAAGAGTAGCTTATCAGCTTCAAGAAAACAAGACTCTAATCTCTCATTGCAATTTCATCAGACCATAAGTGAGGTCAGCTGACCAAAATTTATATTACAATATATTTCTTAATTTAGATGAATACATTATAATTCCAGTAGTGTTATAAAAAATAAAAAATATACCAAAATGTATTACTGTACAAACTTTTGAAAAATTTACATTTCCAATTAAATTTAGCTCTAGTTGGAAGATTAGTTAGCCCTGCTACTCCAGCTCATCCCAAACATATTGACTGGAGCTCCATCATCACTCCAGTAAACCCAACTATCCAATACATGGGGTATTTTTACCCCTCTAACCCACAGTTTAAGGTCAGAGAGTTCCGTTCTATTGATCAGATTAAAGCAGCTGAACTCACTCAGTAGAAGAGACGTCTGGATACTTTTGGAGAAATGTGTATGGCAAGATGGATTGTCTGTCAAATGTAGGTGTGTGAGTACACCAGTGAGAGGCAGTGTGTGTGTGTGTGTGTTATAATGAAAAGCAGATGCTGTGAGGGGCTTGACTGCGTGTGTGTATGTCTGTGTGTATGTGTTAAATAACGAGAAGCATGTGTTATTAGGGGCTTGTCCTGGCTTGTTGTTTCTTCTGAATTCACTTCCTCCCCCCTACACTCTTTCCATTCACACCCCTATCTCTCTTTCTCTCACAGATAATCGCACATATCATTTCCAGGCGGAGGATGAACAGGAATGTATGATGTAAGGATGCATTTGCCTATAACAGACCCCTCATACATATAACATATACATATAATTTATGTATTGTGTAGCAGTTGTAATAAAACAAGCCAAACACCAGCAGCATGAAGGATCTGGGAGAGAAACTCATCCCGCTTTTTCACCAAAAGAACTCGGAACCATGGTGCTTTTCAGTGAATCGGCCCTCGTTTCCACCAGTTTTAGTGGAACGGTCAAAATGTCACATCACTATTGGCTAATGTGGACGGAGTCGGAGAGCCAGGGTGCGCTGGTCCGCTGCTATGGCAGAATTCAGCGCCCCAGTCATCTGGTTAGCTCACCTACTGCCCAGCACGCTGTCCAGCACATCATGAAACGCCGGTACACTCCCCCGCCCAGCTCCACTCCATTTATAACCTTTTTAGCTTGTTTTCACTTGTGCTTTGATGCAAACATATACTGTCTGAGATAAATCCTCCTGTAGTTCACCGTAGAGTTTCTCCTTCCTAGTTCTCCCCTCAAGTTTATCCTGAAACTTTACTTCGGGTCACGTTTTGCACTGAGGAACTTTAGGTTACTTGCGTAACCCCGGTTCTCTGATAGCATGAGTGAGGTGTCTCACTATGGGATACGCCCCTTCCGCGTATGCCTCGGAAGCTCTATTCCACTACGCCAGCCAATGAGGCTGGCTGACAGCTGTGACGCTCGTGCTCCCACCCCCCGTATATAACACGGTGGCACAGCGTCACCTCCTCATTCAAAAAACAGGCACACCTCTTCCTCGCTTCACGCTGCAAGGAGGGTGGTCTGGTGAGACACCTCACTCATGCTATCAGAGAACCGGGGTTACGCAAGTAACCTAAAGCATTTCAAGCATTCGTTTCGGTGTCTCACTATGGGATATCCTAACTCCCGTATTGTCAGACAAGCCTGCCTGAACACACTGTCAACCAGCTAAGCCTCACAGTGGAGACTGAGTGTTCCCTGAGCCGGCGCTCAGCACCGCATGTGCTATAGTAGGTGCTGTTATGTCCAGTTTATAAAATCTGGTGAACGTATGAGGCGAGGACCAGCTCGCCGCTGCACACACCTCCTGAATAGAAAGGCCACTAAAGACCGCCCATGAGGTCGCTATGCCTCTCGTGGAGTGTGCCCGGATGCCAGGCGGGACTGCTAGCCCCTTACTGGTGTATGCCAAAGCGATCGCTTCTGAAATCCAGTGCGATAGTCTTTGTTTAGTAATAGCTCTCCCTGTGTACGGCTTAGCCCTAGATACGAAAAGCTGATCACTCTTCCTAAAGCTTTTAGATTTATCCACATAGATACGCAGCGCTCGCACAGGACATAGTGCATTTAACCGCTGCTGGTTATGTGAGGTAAAAGGCGGTGGATAAAATGCCTGCATGACTGAATGACTTTGGGAATAAAAACAGGGTTTGGACGCAAACATATCTTTGTATCCCCCTGCGAAAACTGCATACATGAGGAGTGCACAGAAAATGCTCTCTCACTCACGCGTTTAGCTGAGGCCAAGGCTAACAAGAGTGCTGTCTTAAAAGACAGGATCTTAAAGTCTACCTGGTCCAGAGGTTCAAAAGGTGCTGCCGACAAGGCTTCAAGCACCAATGACAAATCCCAAGATGGAGACAAGGGTTTGGAGACTGGTAGCAACCGCCGTGCCCCCTTCATAAAGCGGCACACTAAAGGATGCTGTCCTACTGTTTTCCCTTCAAATCCCACATGGCACGAAGCAATAGCTGCGAGGTAAACCTTAACTGTGGAGAAAGACCTGCCTTTATCAATCAGGTCTTGGAGGAAAGACAGTATAACCCCACAGAACATTGAAACAGAGTTTCAAGTTTATCTGAACACCACTGTTCAAACACCCCCCACTTGTATCCATAGAGGGACCTAGTGGAGGGGGCCCTCGCACTCTGAATGGTTTTAATAACATTAGGCGGTAAGCCTGTTGCACTTAAGTTAAACCACTCACGGGTCAGACGTAAAGGACTAGGCGCCCCCCCCCTGCCTAAGTCAGTAGATACCTGCGCAGTGGGAGGGGCCAGTGGTTGCCCTGGAGAAGCTGCGTGACTGCCGTCAGCCAATGCTTGTCCGGCCCATGTGGAACCCCTAAGATTACAGTCAGACCTCTCTCTCTTACTCTGGCTAGAGTTGGGGAGATTAACGTTATCAGTGGGCACGCGTAAAACAGTGTGCGCATCCATTCGCGTGGATAAGCGCCGACCCCCAGAGTGGCACTCCGATTGTGCGGCGAGTAAAACAGAGGGCACTACGCATTCACTAGTGACGCAAACAGATCCAGCGTTACTCTCCCGTAACGCTACGAAATCTGTTAGACACTGCTCCATAAAATCAGTCTGCGTGCGTACCGGATGGGAACGCAGCCCTGCCTGGCGACTGACATACACCGCTGCTGCCTGTCCTCACGAGAATGTGGCATCTCTTTAGAACAGGGAGAAAAAGTCTGAGTGTTAGCTGAACCGCCAGCATCTACGGACAGTTTATGTGCATATATAGCTGCCGGTGATTCCACCTGCCATCCACTGTCCTCTCTTCGTGCATGCCCCCCCAAACAGACAAATCTGTTGTCACTACTTGTCTGGCATGCACTGTGCGCATAGGGACACCCTGTGTTAGGAAGCGCTCGCGCTTCCACTGACACAAAGCCATCAGCGCCGTTTCTTTCTAGCGCATGTGACGTAACTGGTCCAACCTGAGCGAGGCCACTCAGCACCGAAACTCCCTCATGAACCATCGGTCCAGAGGGACACCGTCTATAGCTGAGGCCATCATGCCCAAAGGTGGGAATATAAGCTTCAGCAGAGCTAAATAAATCATTTTGAACGTGCTTGTCCGTAAATGATTGTTTAGAGCATGTAAATGCAAAATAGGTCTCACTAGTAAGAACCGGGAGTAGAACATGCCCCGAACTTGTCTGGGTGATGCTACTCTCATTGCTCTTTCCTTCAGTAATTGGGAAATTTCCCCCTAAAGAATGTGAGCCAATTCCCCTGGGGCTGGAGAATGAACAATACCCCTGAAACGGGGAGGCTGAATGTTGAACTGCAGCCTGCAGACATTTCGCTTTGCTCTGAGCACCTCGCGAGATAAGACGCATGTGCTCCCATTGTTCAGCTATGGGGCGTTCGCGCCCTCTAGCGGAAACGGAGTGCAACTGCAACTGCCGTCCACTGCGCATGCGCCACACGGCCGCGTCAGGATAGCGTGTTTGACGCTTTCTAGCCCAGAAAGCAGGGAAACTTTCTGAAGCTTTTGTTCTAAGCATTTTATGTTTTGCAACATTTTGTGTTTTATTTTGACTCATAACATGTGACAAGCATAAAACACAGAAACACTTTGCTTTATTTAACACTGCTAAATGTTAATCACTGCTACAATGAGTGAGGGTGTGCTTGGTGTGCGAACTGGGCATGTTTGGCACACAGAACATACGGGAGCGCTGGAACTGCGTTCCGCCTGAACATTGGGGAGGGGAGCCAGCTAAACGGGGGGTAGATTGGCTCCCTCCTGGCGCCAGATACCCATCAGGCTGACTTCTTCTGCCTCCTCACTATCCCCGTAGGTGGGTTGGAGGGCGGCTGGGCAGCTTGTGGGGGTGGCTGGGGCTTCCTAGACCAAGCAGCCTTACTTTCAGCGCTTCCGCTTTGACCCGGCTTGTCCATCTGGGGTTTCGGCCGTTTGGGGATGCGAAAGCTGACAGTCGGACGGGCCGCCGCCTGTGTGAAAGTGGAGCGAGGGGGGGGTGAGGGGCCAGGCTGTGATTTCCTGGGTAGGCACAGCTGGAGCGCTTCATCATCCCTTTTCTTTTCTTCGCACCGCTTCTGCATCAGCGCGAGAGCGGAGCCGAAGATGCCCCCGGGCACAACTGGTGCATCCAGTATGGCCTCTTTCTCCCTGTCTGAGAGATTCGCTAAGTTCAGCCACCTGCCTCTTTCCTGGACAACCATAGTGGCCATGGCTTTGCCTGCCGCTTGGACCGCACATCTCTGAAGACGGAGGGAGAGATCCGTAATCACACAAATCTCCTCCCACTGAGGTGAGCCTGGCGTGGCTGACGTGTCGTCAGAGCTAAAGCTAATTTGGTGTTTAGCTTAGCTTGGCTCGTTAGCTTAGCTAGTTCGTTTAGCCGTTGTTTGGAGACAACCCGACTAAACAGGAAAATATTCGGTCTATGGTGAAGACCTAAATAAATCCTCTTTCTCTTCAAAGTCACTAAGCGCCCGGCGACGGAGGTATTAACTCCGTCTGTGGACTGGCGGCCTGTAGAAGAGAGAGTGTGTGTGTGGAGGCTTCTGGAGTGAAGCGAGAAGAAGGTTTTGAATGAGGAGGTGACGCTGTGCCACCGTATTATATACGGGGGGTGGGAGCACGAGCGTCACAGCTGTCAGCCAGCCTCATTGGCTGGCGTAGTGGAATAGAGCTTCTGAGGCATACGCAGAAGGGGCGTATCCCATAGTGAGACACCAAAACGAATGCTTGAAAGAGAACCTAGTATTCTTTGGTTCCCCCTGCGAACGAACGTTCTTGGTTCCAGAACCTACTTTAGTTGGTGGAAACACGGCGAAACGGTTTAAAATTAGGTTCGCGAACCAGAACGGTGCCGGATTCACGTCGTTGAAAATCAGAGAGGGAGAACCAATAGGTTGTCTGACATGCGCAGAGTAGCCCAACAGGCACGCAAGCAGTGATCCTCCATGAGTCATTCTGATAATGCCAGCACCACTGGCAGATGGCTGTGTGACACAGCACTACATGCGTGCAGATCATTACTACAACTCCAGTGACAATCCCACTTTTGTCTTGGTGGAGACAAACAATGAATCTGTGGATAGAGGCACGGTCAGGTGTTCAATAGCTATATAAATGGTTTGTTGTTCGACATCATAAGTACAAAAGATCTGTGTAAATTTGTACAATGCCAGATCAATTTGGTCTTCATTTCAGTGATTGATACTGGATAGAGCAACCAGTAGCCCTATCTTTTCTAGATGTACACACTGCTATTTCAACAGGGCAATGTTCATCCACCTACCTCTGCCTTTTCAAGAGGTTGCCTTACAGACTAGGATGGCATACCATGACCAGCTGCATTGCCACACCTATCCCACATTGCAAATCCAGCTCTGGAACAAATTAAGAGACCACTTTAGTTTTGAGTTTAGAGTCAGTTTTTTTGTTTTGTTATTAATATGTATATGTTTAATTAAAATGAACATTGTTGTTTTATTTTGTAAACTACAGACCACATTTCTCCCAAATTCCAAATAAAATTATTTTCATTTAGAGCATTTATTTGCAGAAACTGAGAAATAACCAAAAAGATGCAAAGCTTTCAGACCTCAAATAATGCAAAGAAAACAAGTTAATTTTCAGTAAGTTTTAAGTTCAGTAATCAATATTTGGTGGAATAACCCTGGTTTTTAATCACAGTTTTCATGCATCTTGGCATGTTCTCCTCCACCAGTTTTACACACTGCTTTTGGATAAATTAATGCTACTTCTGTTGCAACAATTCAAGCAGATCAGCTTGGTTTGATGGCTTGTGAGGTTTTCAATTTGGAAAAATTAAAGAAACTCATCTTATTAAGTGGTCTCTTATTTTTTCCAGAGCTGTATATTTACTCTCTTTTCTCTGTGTAGCTGGGTGTCGGTGTTGCAGAACAGTAAGGACGCTGCGTTGAACACGGCTCTCAGTGGTGATGAGCAGCAGTGGGGGAGTGGCCTGCAGGACTTGTCCCGGTCAGTCATTGCTGGACTCCGAAACCTGCCGGGGAATGAGGCATGCTGCGACTGTGGAGCTCCTGGTACACACTTACACGAACACACTTTCATAGATGTAGGTGTTTCTAATAAAGTGGCCAGCTAGTAAACTAGGTAGATGCTGCTAGTAAAACACAGCTTCTGTTATGCAACATAACACTGATAGCTAGAACATTTACCAGTCAACCAATCAGACTGAGGGCAGAGCTCCCTGTAGTATGATTTAGCTTTAAATTTTTGCTTTCTTGTTGTTTATCTGAAATGTAACCCTCTCTTCCTTCACCTGCAGACCCCAGCTGGCTGTCCACTAATCTGGGCATTCTGACCTGCATCGAGTGCTCTGGAATCCACAGAGAGCTCGGAGTTCATTACTCACGCATCCAGTCGCTCACACTTGACATGCTCAGCACATCAGAACTACTGGTAAACACACAGTCACTCAAACACACACACACACACATACAGTACAGGCCAAAAGTTTGGACACACATTCTCATTCAATGCGTTTTCTTTATTTTCATGACTATTTACATTGTAGATTCTCACTGAAGCATCAAAACTCTGAATGAACACATGTGGAGTTTTATATACTTAACAAAACTAAAAAAAATGATATTCAAGTTTCTTCAAAATAGCCACCCTTTGCTCTGATTACTGCTTTGCTAACTCTTGGCATTCTCTCAATGAGCTTTAAGAGGTGGTCACCTGAAATGATTTTCCAACAGTCTTGAAGGAAGGAGTTCCCAGAGGTGTTTAGCAATTGTTGCCCCTTTGCCTTCTTCACTCTGTGCTCCAGCTCACCCCAAACCATCTGGATTGGGGTCAGGTCCGAGGACTGTGGAGGCCAGCTCATTTTTTGTTAATTACATAAAACTCCAATGTGTTCCAAATGTGTTCATTCATAGTTTTGATGCTTTCAGTGAGAATCTACAGTGTAAATAGTAATGAAAATAAAGGAAACGCATTGAATGAGAAGGTGTGTCCAAACTTTTGGCCAAACTTTTGTATACAGTACACAGTGCATGCTTATACAATTCTTCTGATTAGTATTTGTATCTTATGGGCTCAGAAAATTAACTAGCAAAATTAAATTAAATTAATTAATCTTATTAATGAGTGTCAGATCAGCAGAATCTAAAGTGCGATTTGTGCTGAAATTGTTTCCTGCTATGTTTCCTCACAGCTTGCAGTGAGTATCGGTAACAACAGGTTTAATGACATCATGGAGGCCAACCTGAGAGATGACTCAATAAAACCATTACCAACCAGCGGCATGTGAGTTCCACAACAACACTGAGCATAGTTGTCATATTTTAATACACATAGATGCATGCACTCATCATCAAAACTATTGTTGCACTCATTTAATTGTATTCAGTTGAAAGATAAAGTTTACCAAGAAAAAATTAAAGTATTAAAATTTTCGACTGCTATGGGTAACTAATGGTCGAGCAACGCATGCGGAAATAGTTACACAACATGCCAGATGTCAATATTCTACATATATATATATATATATATATATACACAGTATTTCCAATGAGTGTCACAGAGGGGCAGTGTGCAAGCAGCACTTTCTGCTCCTCTCCCTGCAGGACAGCCTATTCTGCGAGTAAAAAGCGGTTAGCCGCTATTGCTAATGCTCCAGCCTTAGTGCTGGAGAAATTTACGGCTTACTTTAAATAACAGCTTACTTTAAATAAACGGAAGTGCTTTACTCACCCAAATAAACAGTTATCAGGAGAGAAATCTGTGAAGATTAACGTCCAATGCTCATTTTGTTACAGTTTTGTTTACATAGCTTAGATTTATTTAACTAAGTTAGCTACGCCCACCCCCACCACCACCCAGCGGCGAGACCTGCTGAATGCTAAAATGCGCCTTAAAATCTAGTGCGCCTTATTTTGCGTAAAAAATAAGGTAATTATTACTATTGCTAGAAATAGTGATTGCCATATGCATGTATTGTGTATCATTAAAAAGATTAATCAGATAAATGATTGCAAATACAAAATCAATTAGTTCTTACTTAAAATTAAGTATACACAGATATTTATGCAAGTATCGTATTGAGTCAAGTCATCATTTTGGTATCATGAAAACCTAGTGTAGAGGCAGTTTGGTCAGTGCCAAGACAGACAGTTTATTGTCATGTGTCGCATGTCCAGAAGGGCTGGTGTCGTGATGTGGGATGCAATTTTATACAATACATTAATATGGTACTGCAACCAGTAACTTTTCTGAATGTACGCTGTGGTGCACTGTTCCAACATGACAATGCTCATATACCGATAATGCTAGCATCTTCATGCTTGCCTTGAAGACACATAGCTATTAGGAACTTTGTCACTGAGGCGTCTGCCATGTTGCATTAGAGATGCATTAAATCATTACACACTGCTTCTGTATGTGTTAGGGGTGTCACGATCTCGATATTTTATCGAAATCGAATCGAAATGAGGTCACGATCTCGAGTATCGAAGTCAAAAAGAGGATCGACGATCCCTCCCGCGCGCGCTACGCAAATAGCGCAGCGCGCTACGCAAATGGCGCGGCACCAACACAGCGCATCCTATTCATTTAAATAGAGATAGCCACTGCATGAGCGCAGTCGGCGGGAGTGTGATCACTGTTTTTATCTGTCCAACGGGGGAGGGGGGGCGGGGGTTGGGCGCGCAGGTTTTGTATCTGTATCTAACGGAGGGGTGGGTGCGCGCAGGTGAGAGCGTGTGAACTCGCTGAAATGCGTGTCAGTGTGACTTGAGAACACTGACTATAGATCACAGTGAGGTGGATTAAAAATCTTAAACTTATAATTGACTACACCTGTTGCTTTCCATTGAATTAAAAAAACATCTTTCTCTCAGATAAAGTAAACACAAGCGTGTTTCTGACTAAAATAAAAGCTTTTCAGGAGAGATATAAGTTATGTGTAAATATTTATAAGACAATACCCACATCACTTATCTAACCAGCCTGTACTGATTTCTGCCCCCCAATAATGCTTTCAATAACCTCTTGTAACCCCTGGGAGCCAGGGGTTACACTCTAATAGCCTTTAATAGTCTTCAGTAGCCTTTAAAAGACTTACCTGGCGGCCGTGGTGTGTCCACTAAACTCCGTAGTTATAAACATCCTGAGGTTAGCAGCGCGCTAACTGACCTGTTTATAATGTAATCCGAGCAGTGACTCCGTGTCGGCTGTTCTAACCTGCTGCTGTTAGCTGCTTGGGCTGAAAGATGAACTGTAGTGAGCTGTATTATCCGGTTAGTGGGGTTAAAACCTTTATTTGTTTACAGAAACAGTAAAAACGGACTGGCTGAGCTCTGTAGCCCGTGGCTGGGCTGTACTGAAGTAGTGACTGAGTGAAGAGAGCGGGGTGCTGCTGCTGCTAGTGGTTGGATGAAGAACTGCAGCTTCATGTAATGAGCAGTTTCACCAGCCATCCACACACAGCTCTGATAAACTGCTTGTTTTAATAGTGCACACTGTTGCTACCAAAAAAAGTCACTAGATGGCATTACCATATATATCTTAATAAATAATAATAATAATATTTATAATATTTATAATAATAATAATAATAATAATAATAATAATAAATATATTATTTAAATTTTATGAGGCATAAAATAATAACAAGAAAAAAAAACAAGAAAATCGAGAATCGAATCGAATCGTGACCCTCAAATCGAAAATGAAATCGAATCGAGGATTTAGAGAATCGTGACACCCCTAGTATGTGTAGCTCAAAAATATTTCCCATATCAGTATTTTTATTATGTATTGTTCCTGGTAATTCTTATCTTTATTTTAAATAACTTCCTTCTGAGTGCATAGTTGTATATATGTGAGTGTGTAGTATACAGTAGTACAATTTCATTTTCCAAATAATGTAAAGTATTTGTAGTGAATATGGGACACATTACATATAGTTTTTTTTACATCTATTATATAATATTGAATATAGATGACTCTGTGCCCTGTGTTTGTGTGTATATGTGTGTGTATGTGTGCATGTATCAGGAATGCCCGTAAGGATTTTATTACTGCGAAGTACGTGGAGAGACGTTACGTTTTGCCTAAAGAACAGTCCGAGCCCCTGCGTGTGTACGACGCTGTGAAGTCCAGAGACCTCACAGCTTTACTGCAGCTTCACGCTGAGGGAGAGGACCTGGCCAGACCTGCAGCCATACCGGATCAGGTAACAAGCACACACACATTTTTTTTAAACTTTCAAACTCTTAGTAAAATGAGTAAAGTGCAGCTGATTGATGGGTGATGGGACTCTGTTGTTGCTCTCAGTCAGAAACAGCCTTAAATTAGTTTTTTTTAGCTTTTAGAAAATAACACTGAGCCAGCCCCCCCCCCCCTTATGGTCAGCGTGTGGAGGGGCTTCCGCTGGATTAGTCAGACGGGTGTTCTGGAGATAAACCCTTCATCACGGCTGTGGGGCGGGCTGTGTATGGGGGCTGTGTGTGAGAGTTGGGGGCTGCCGTGTGTCAGATTTTGCCTTAAATCAGTGTGTGTTTAGCGTAGGAGTGTATGATTTACGGCTCAACTACTCCTTCAGCGTTCCTCTCACTGCAGTCATTCATTACAGCCTGACCGGCTGATGACATCACTTCCCCTACAGTTATACGCTCACTCTCCCTCTCGCTCGCTCCTTTAATCCCACGTTTCCTCTCCTTCTTTCGTCTCTAATCAGATCTGATTTGGCCTCCTCCACTCTGGGACTGTGAAATCCCACCGCTGTGTGTGTGTGTGTGTGTGTGTGTGTGTGTGTGTGTTAGATTTAAATCTGTTTGTTGTTGCAACACAGAGATCCAAACTCACCCACCCACCCTCCCACCCCTCTTACACACAGAGTTTTGATGAATCATTGTTTTCTAGAAATCATTATCATCTTTCTATCCTGTTTTTCTCACTTCCTTCTGTGTTAAATGTTCTGTCTCTCTCTCTTTCTCTCTGTAGGATCTAAAGGAGACTCCGCTACACTTGGCTGTGCGTTTAGCAGAGAAAAGCTCTCTGGCTCTGGTTGATTTCCTCATACAGAACTGGTGAGTGTGTACTTTAACCCCACCCATTCAGCCTACAGCAGTTTACAGTTTACAGCAAAAGTATTCGGCCCCCTTAAACTTTTCAACCTTGTTGCTACATTTCAGGCTTCAAACATGAAATATGAAATTGTAATTTTTTGTGAAGAATCAACAACAAGTGGGACATGATCGTGAAGTGGAACAAAATTTATTGGATATTTTAAACTTTTTTTTTAAATAAAAACCTGAAAAGTGGGGCGTGCAATTTTATTTGGCCCCCTTGCGTTAATACTTTGTAGCATCTTCTTGTGCTGCGATCACAGCTGCAAGTCAGTTGGGGTTTGCCTCTATCAGTTTTCTGCCCATTCTTCCTTGCAAAACAACTGGAGCTCAGTGAGTTTGGATGGAAAGCGAACAGGAGTTTTCAGCTTTCCGCAGATTTTCGATTTGATTCAGGTCTGGAATTTGACCATTCAAACACCTGGATACCTTTATTTGTAAACCATTTCATTGTAGATTCCATTCAATTGTCCCACTTGTTGATTCTTCACAAAAAATTACAATTTCATATCTTTATGTTTGAAGCCTGAAATGTGGCAAAAGTTTGAGAAGTTCAAGGGGGCTGAATACTTTTGCAAGGCACTGTAGCTCCACCTATTCAGACTACAGCAGTTTATCTCCAACCATTTAGTATACAGCAGAAACGTGTGTTTTTTTCAGTGGCTGTTTGGAGCAAAAGAAAGTAGATGGAAACACAGCTCTGCACTACAGCACAACATACAACAAACCAGAGTGCTTAAAACTGCTGCTCAAGGGAAAGGCTACCTTACACACAGGTACACACACACACACTCATTAATTGGCCAGTTATAACAGTATATTTGAAGTTTTTGCCTTTTCTTTGTATGGAATTTCTCACTTTTTGTACTCTCTCTTTTTTCTCACTCTCTTTTTCTCTCTCTCTCAGTAAACTCAGCTGCTGAGACGGCACTGGACATAGCTAAGAGGCTGCAGCACTCGCAGTGTGTAGAACTGGTGAGTCTGACCTCACAATACACACTTCACCCACTGAAACACACACTTTATCGCTGACCCAGGCAATAAAACGATATAAAGGCAAACAGCACCATCTAGTGTCTCCACATGGCAACTATTTAACATACAAGTGTTTGTGTGTTTCAGCTGGAGCTTGCTCACAGTGGGAAGTTTAACTCTCAGATCCATGTTGAGTACATGTGGGAAACTCCACAGGACATGTACGACAGCGAGGATGACCTGGATGAGAGGGTTTGTCTCACACACTGTTTACATAACCAATTAATATTCATTAATTTAAAATGATTAAAGGACTGACTATTAAAACCCAGACCTTGACTTTCTGCTCACTGACCGCATTATTAGATTCTGCTACCTTGACCTTTCACTCACTGGCCACTTTATTAGAAACCCCTACATTGACCTTTTACCCACTGGTCACTTTATTAGAAACACCTACCTTGACATTTTACTCACTGGCCACTTTATTAGAAACACCTACCTTGACCTTCCACTCTCTGGCCACTTTATTAGAAACACCTACATTGACCTTTTACCCACTGGTCACTTTATTAGAAACACCTACCTTGACCACTCACTGGCCACTTTATTAGAAACCCCTACCTTGACCTTTTACCCACTGGTCACTTTATTAGAAACACCTACCTTGACCTTCCACTCACTGGCCACTTTATTAGAAACCCCTGCTTTGACCTTTTACTTACTGGCCACTTTATTAGAAACCCCTGCTTTGGCCTTTCACTCTCTGGCCACTTTATTAGAAACACCTACCTTGACCTTCCACTCACTGGCCACTTTATTAGAAACCCCTGCTTTGACCTTTTACTTACTGGCCACTTTATTAGAAACCCCTGCTTTGGCCTTTCACTCTCTGGCCACTTTATTAGAAACACCTACCTTGACCTTCCACTCTCTGGCCACTTTATTAGAAACACCTACTTTGACTTTCCACTCACTGGCCACTTTATTAGAAACATCTAACTTGTACTTTTACTAACTATATGTTACATTTTTAATGCAGGTCAGCCCACCACGAAACCTGCGCTCTCCTCTGCCCTCTGCTGGCAGTGGGGGGAATTGCTTTTGGAACTCCAGCAACGGCGTGACCAACAAAACCTACCAGAACGTGGACTTCCTGTACCGCAGCCCACCAGCCAACAGCGCCCCCTCTGGTGTCTCCATGCCTCCTCCACTGCCTGCAAAATCCATTCAGAGAGGTCAGAGATACACCAAGACTTTCTTGTCTTGCCTTAAGATATTTAGGGGACTTTTTTGACAGAAGTCAAAAACTAAAAGCATTAATAGACAACAAATTAATGGTCAAATAAATGTTTTAAAAGTCAACCTAAAATGTCAGCAGACATCTTATGATATCTTATTATTAATCATATTTTCTGTAAGGATTAAACTTTATCCTCTTATTTAACAGGTCGTTCAGACCCACAGATTAGCTTCTCTGCGCAGGAATCTAATTCTCGCCACAGTTCAAGCTCCTCCGGTGGGTCGTTCAAGAACAGCCCCCCCTCTCCACTCTTAGAAGCATCAGGGGCTCTTCCTCGCTCACCCCGCGCCACAACACTGCAGAAGAGACAGACGGTGTGCTGGGAGGGACAGTCTTCACCAACAAACAGCTCCATTGGGCCTGTCGTGTAAGAGTTACTGCTGAACACTGCTGGCTCTGCACAAATACACTTAAACACCTAGTAAACTGACATGCCAAAAGTCATTTGACAGGAACAGGCGGGTATTATGGCCCACGTCTTTTTGTAGGTTTCATCGATGCCAAAGAATTCTGCACTGATCTGTGTGGGGTCTCCTGCGCTAAGTGTCGATATAATTGACAATGTCAGTTATTTTAGTCTGTCGACTACAAAGTTCATTGTTGACTAATTATTAATTTGTAACAGTACTGCATTACACAAAGTGCTGGGTTTACAAAAGTGCTCAAGCACAACAGATTACATATTTATTCCCTGAATATCAGTACTCGCCATGTTTACACAACATCCAAATATTTAAATGCCTTTTAAATCTTATGTTTAGCTGTTTCTGTTTTTTAGAGATGGGGGACATAGCAGAAATAATCGTTGACTAATCAACTGATCGAAACAGTTTTGGAAAAGTTATTGAAATTTGGTCTACAAATCTTTGTCTTTTGGTTATTGACGAAGAAAATCTATTTTTAGCTAACAAATACATCAACACTGAGTTAGTTCAGTAATTTAGCCCTACACAATGACGCTCTCAGGATCTTATTTAATATTTAATATCTAAATTATTATTTTTTATTATTCTGATCTGTGCCTATTTGACAAGAAAGTAATGTAGATGTGTGTGTTTGTTTGTGTGTGTGTAGATCAGAGAAGACAACATCATATCGGAGAACGAATGGTGGTGGTAGTGGACATGGCAGGTGTGGGTCCGGCTCTCCTGGGTCTGGTTCTGGCGGCAGTGTGGAGGAACTCTACTGCAGCCTGAGCAGCAGCACACCTAATACGACTGCTAACACCAGCACTAATCTCCCAGTGCCCCTCATCTTACCACCTCCCAGATCTCGCAAGAATGCAATGGTACGTTATTTAGAGAACATGATTACAGTTATGTACATTAATATTAAAGTACAATTTATATATAGTACAAAGTTGTATGTTTTTGGTGATGTCACACCAGATTCATTTAAAACTCAGATTTAAGGCTCAGACTGCCACAATACTGGACAGCTAATTAGAACAAATCTTATTTGTATATATTAGTATTATAGGGGTAGAAACAAAATCTACCAGTTCAGTTTTAAAGAAAGGTTAGAGAGATTAGAAATTGCTGTGAAAAAATAACATGCAATTAAAATTTAAGATAAGACAAATTTATTGTAGAATTGTTTTAAACATTCAGAGGTTTTATAACTAATTACAAATAATTCTTAACTTAACTTAAAGGACAACTCTGGTGTGAAATGGACTTTGAGTGTATTAAAACATGATAAAAAGTTTTTACCTTTGTTGAGTAGCCCAATCCGGCTCTCCTGCAGCTTTCTGAGATATAATACTTTGTGCACTTTGCCCAGACAGGCTTTTAGAATGAGTGAGATGGAGCATATTTCCCCCCTGCAGATAAATCACTTTTCCCACCTCCATATTCTAGCTCAAAGTAGCTCCACACCTCATTGGTAGAATCCAGCGAGCACTGATATTTAAAATGAGGGATTTACAACTTTAAAACTGCATAAGAACTTTACATCCCGTAGTGAAGGTAAATCTCTGGGCGCCGCCATCTTAAATTTAAGTCACAATAAAACGAGCACAAATAATAAACATTTCTGAGCATTATTTATGTAAATTGTTGTTGGTTCTTTGCATTCTAATATTGACAGTAACCAGATATTTTTAACAACAGCTGGAATTCATGCATTTTTAAGCAATTAATCTGCTCAACTATCCTACCTATTCTTTCGTGCTTGACCGTTGACTTATCGTGACGTGAAATTAAAATGCTGCGCCCAGAGATTTACCTACACTATGTGAAGTAAACAGTGGCTTTTAATAAACTTCTTGTGCAGTTTTTAAAGTATTTAAAAGTCGGTTTGGGCAAAGTGCACAAAATACTGGGTCTCAGAAAGCTGCGGGAGAGCAGCGGTGGGCTACTCAACAAAGATTCAACAAAGATACTCAACAAAGATTTCCACCGGAGTTCTCCTTTACATAGAAATGTTGGTTATCTATACTTTACTTGAATAATAATGTTTCTAATTACCTTTTACTGCCACTTACATTTTCACACAGTTACCTAAACTTTCAGATGTATATCTCCATTCAGATAGTGTGAATCTGATTGTGGTTGGATAAAAAGTATAAACATATACCATTCCGGCACCCCACATGCTCCCCCCACACTCCAAAAAGAACATAGCAGATGTATGCAGCCTAGTATGAAGATGATCCGTGGCAGGATCATCCTATGTGTAATGGACCCCATCAGGATCAGTGATGGGACAGGGAGGGTGCATCTAGGTCTCAGCAAAACACATGTATAGGCCCACACAGAACCTCTGCCCACTCAGCCCACATTCCAGCCATCTGAGCTCCACTTAATCATGTTGGCCAGGATATCATGGGATCTTAAGAAATGTTTCTATAAATAAAAGCTTTTTTATTAATGTGTGTGTGTGTGTGTGTGTATTAGTGCTCTGCAAGGCCACGACTAAAGAAGGTTCGAGCTTTAGTGGACTGCATGGGAGTCAGCTCTGACCAGCTGGCCTTCTGTAAGGATGATGTTATCATAGTAACTGCTGCAGATGATTTACACTGGTGGGTAAGTAGATGCACACACACACATACAGTACTAGTCTAAATTTCTTACTTTTCTTGCCTCTTAATGTGTTTGAGAGCATCAGTTGTGAAGAGGTTGAGCTGGTATACATTGAATAGCTCTATTTAAATAATGTTCTAATCTTTATCATGGCATGAACTACTTAACTAATTAGTAAGTCAATGTAAAAAAATCAAAAACTTTGAATGTGCAGTCGCAAAGACCATCAAAAACATTATGGTAAAATTAGCTCTTATCAGGACTGCCCCAGTTTCTTCTGTTGTACAGGATAAGATCATCAGAGTTACCAGACTCAGACATTTTTATTGAACAGCACCCCAGACCCTTAAAAGCTTCAAGTGTTTACTACAAGACTCCTTATGTCTTCTTTCATATTAAATAAAAAAAATACTAACATTAAATGGAAGGTGTGTCCAAACTTCTGAATTGCTACCTTGAACGTGCTGACCACCTCAATATTTCTGAAAAAAATTTAGATCAGTATGACTGTAGTAATAATACAAATGATACAAAAGTAGGCATTTATAATTAATAAAAACAATAATAATAATAATAATAATAATAATAATAATAATAATAATAATAATAATAATGATAATGATATGTTTTGTTGTTATTTCAGTTCGGGCACGTGGAGGGCAAGCCGTCGAGAGCCGGGTCCTTCCCGGTCAACTATGTTCAGAAATTGGGAGAGTGATTATTTTGGAAGCTTCCATCACATCGTCCTGAAGCTCAGCAAAGCCTGTCCAATACAGAACTGCTACCTGACGCGCCAACAGCAGTGATGTGGGTCTGGGGAACTTTTGTTTGCTGATCTTTGTGCGGATTTCCTTTCATCTGAGAGAAGAGGAAGTGCAGCAACACATTTTATCAGCCCTACCTGCTCTTCAGCTACCGTTATTGTAATTTATGCAGCTAGCTAACTGACTTAGCTTACCTAGCCTGCTAAAGCAGGTGCTGTTTAAGAGCTTAACCTGCAGCTTATTTAGTGCAATTACAACTGAGGACATTGATTTTGGAGATAGACCAGAGTCAAGATTTTGGACCAGAATTAAAATGTTAACTCAGCCCACTGAAAATCTCCACCAGTAGGACACAGAACTGCTAAGAGAGCAGCATGTTAAAATGCAGCTGTAGAAAAACAGTATGACAAAGTATCACCTATAAAAGGTCAGCACTGAAACCTGTATAAAAAGATCCACCAATAAGAGATAAGCAGTGCCTAGAATCGACCTATTCGAGAAACCTGGCTAAAAATCTGCTAATTAAAAGACTGGCACTACTAAAATGCATCAATTGGAGATTACCACAGCTAAAACTCCACCAATAAAACTCCTATTGGTGGAGTTTTAGCTGTGGTAATCTCCAATTGATGCATTTTCGTAGTACCAGTCTTTTAATTAGCAGATTTTTAGCACAGATAACCATCACCCTACAAGATTATAGCACTTCTGAAAATCTGTATTAGTTAATATTTTAGCAGCTGCATTTATATAATCTTGACATCAGGGGGTGCTGTAGCCTCTTTAAAAGCTCCCTCACTTTCTACTTCCCTGGTTCAAAGCACTTTTTAGTCCCTTGTTGGAACGTTTTCAGTATAAAGGTGATTTAAACCTGTTCGATTTGAGTGACTACAGCAAAGCAAGGGGAGAGAAGGGACGTGGCCTTTATTTCTGACTTTATTCCCCCTCCAGCACAGTCACTCATACTGACATTAATATTTATGTTTGATCATTGATCAGGCTGTAATGTGGGAGAGATGTTGCAGAAGATGTAATATTGTGTAAATATTGTAAATTAAGGACAGCAGCTGAAATTCAGGACTAAAGAAGAAGGAAAGGAGACAGTAATCTCGGTGCTGAAGGGAAAATGGAAGCGCCGTCCAGACGGAGAGACACCGGATACTCTTCAGTTCGATTGGTTAGTGGACGTTCAGTCTGGAGATGCTGGATCATGCCATCCGTTGGGGGTCATGAAACGAAATGTGATGCTTATTGACTTTCATCCGGCCCAAAGGTCCACCACTCACAATGTTTGTGTGTGTGTGTGTGTGTGTGTGTGTGTGTGTGAGAGAGAGAGAGTGAGAAAGGTATTGTGTTCTGTCTGTGTCTGACCGGATGGTGTGTTTATGACTCTACAAAATACTTAAACTCAGCTAGAGCTCTATAATCTTTTATAATGCTCAAATTCAGTCCAGTGCATGGCTTAAATAACCATATTTTACATTTCTAATGTATTTTATTTACAGTAAAATTAATATTTGTGTGGATGTATGCTAATAATTCTTTCTAGAGACGGATTATCCAAGCTCTTCTTAGAATAAAACAGGTTGTTCTAAGACTGATGGACTCTGTTCCAATTGGCTGTGCCTCATTCAGAAGCACTCAGCAGAAACACCCCTAAAAATAAGAAAGTACAAGAGGGCAGGGCTTAACAGAGGATGCATATATAGTGTGCTAAGGTTTGCAAAGGTTTGTGTACTGCCAAGAGAATAGGGCTGGAGCAGGAAAACTTGAACTATTTGGCACAATATGCCACAATGCCTGGTGTGGACTAAATGGCACTTAATGGAGCTTGTGAGCAGTGGAACTCTTCTCTGTAATGATGGAGTTCCATTCTGTACTTTTGGGATGAATGATGCCTGTAATTATCCAGCATTGTCACCTAATATCAGCTACTGCTCACATCAGCACTGCACAAATATGCCTGTTTTGTATGAATAAAACTTATCATCTGCAATCTTCTGAAGCAGAATCATTTCCACAAATGTCTGTAGAAGGTTAGTGTTGCTCCTGCTGCAGCTACTCTTGACAGATATGTTTGCATTATTGATGAAAAAAGTGACTCTTTATGACTTTCTATGAACAGTTTTTACTACAGACTGTAGACCCCAGCTTCTCAGAGCCCCCCTGCTGCCCTGTTTGACACGCTGCTTATGTGTTCAGCTCTGTGTTTTTATCGCTTTTTATAATGTTTGTTTTTTGCTCTGTTTCCCATTTTTACAGCCCTGTTTGTAACTCAAGTTATTAATTTTTAGATTGAGAAATGTTCTTATATTTGATAAGCTATGAGAAATTATGTACATTGTCGTTCTGTGGGAATAAAAAAAGCCAAAAAAAAAATTGAATTAATTTCAATTCAATTTACTGAATTAAAAATGTATACTCTATTGGTTTGAATTTTCTGTGTGTTTAATAGTAAAAATAATTTCAGGAGCTACTGTGGAGACCAAGATGGGCTCTGGAGGTCTAAGCAAAAATCTAAATTATTTCCCCATATGCTGGTAAGACAGGCAAATCTATAACTCCCAATGTGACATTTAGCTGAGTAAAGTGTGTGTAATATTCTATACTATTATATATTATTATATATACTATTCTACTGATATATACTACATAACATCTATGCTGTGTCCTTTTCACTATATAGTGACCTACTTTGTGGTTCCACAAAGTGTTGAACAAATTCTGTTTACTATTTCTCAGTTTTAAAGGGATTAAAAAAATTCATGACTTCAGCAAAACTCAGAGAAAGGAATCCCACAGACGTTAGAAATGTTGCAGTAAATTAAGTTTATTGTGTTTTATTTTTTTGTGTGTTTTTGTACATTGACTAGAGCCAGTGTTTAAAACAAAGCACATTCAGTTCATTTCATTCAGTCTTCAGTCAGAGTGTTACATACATTCATGTTTACAGTGTAAAAAATACAGTGGAGCAGAAAAAATATTATTAAATCAAATCAATTGTGGCTTTGCTTAAAATCTCAGCCTATTACCCATGTTCCCTGAGCCCCCCGCTTCCTTCTGTCTCGACCTCAGTGCCAGGAAGCTTATAATGAGCCTCGCCGCATGACATAAGAGGAGATTAATGCTGTAGAGAAAACAGAAGCTGGAGTGATCTCTATCTGATTACGTAGCTGGATATCTGTTTCAGTGCTAATCCAGCATCACCAGCGTTTTTGCGTGTCTTCTAAAACTGCATCTCTCTGCCTGGATTCTTTTCGGACAGGGCCGATGCTGCCAATTGGCAGCCCTGACGCATCGTTACACAACGGCTCTGCGTCACGCTAATGGCAACATAAGTGTTTTTCTCCAAATCCCACAAATGATCTGTGTGATCTTGGAGAGGGTCTGACTGCAGCGCTGCTGTAAAACCTGTGAGAACAGAACTGAGTGAAGGGATTTGCTTTTATCAACCTGCAGCCTTTTATCAGATTAAATATGCTGTTGATTTCTGTCTGCATGGATGAAGAGAAAATAATAACAGGACTGCTGTTCTCAAATTACACTCGCTTAACCAGACAGCAGCAAACATTTTAGTACAAAGGGGTGGATTTGAGACTGACACTCAAACTCAAGTCTAATTCTAGAGCTCCCAGCTGGTCCTGCAGCTCATAAAGACCTCTGGATCTATTGTATCTCTAAGACTATTATAATCTCTAGACATTTCTGCAAGTTCTGCTAAACAGTTCTAGAATGGCTCTTCAAGCTAGTTTTACAAAGACTACTCCACAGCGTTCTAGAATGGCCTGGTTAAAAGGCCTGGAGGATTAAGAATGAACAGCTGAGTGCTCAATTAATTAAAATATTGAAAATAGAGGTTACAGAATGGTCATAAATCAAATGAGGTTTTAAATTTGGCCTGGTTAATATAGCGGAATTCTTGTTAGACTAAAATGTCTAATATGGCCCTTCAGAAAGACCTAGAATGATTTAACCAAAAGAGTTCTAGAATGGAACCTAAAGAAAGTTTGGAAATGGCCATTGAAGGTTATAATTTTGGAGTTTTGGAGTTTAGACGTTCTAGAATGGCATGCTCAACATGATTTTTGAATGGTGTGCTCAAGACCATCAAAATTTTGAAAGAGTTTATTATCCTAAAATGGTGTGGTCAGAAAATTTACAATGTCTACAATGGTGTCCTTAATCGAGTTGTAGAATGGCTCTTTAAGAGAGTTGTTTTTTAGAAAGATCATCAATAAAGTTTGCTTCTGGATTTTTTTAGAATAGCCTGGTTAAGAATGTTCTAAGCTGGACCTTCAACCTTCCAGGATACTTCTAAAAATAAACATTCCTCCTTTTATGTCAGAATCAGCTGGAATGGCTCAGGAAACACAGGGTAAAATATCAGCTTTGAAACATCAGAACTTGTCTAAAGCGCTTCCTTCGTCCTGGTGGCCTCTCAAATTCTGCTGACCCGGTTCTGCGGTAGATCAGCAGGATGTTTTTATTGCACCCTCAGAAAAACCGAAGCTCAGCCCTTCTACGCAACCAGCACAAAGAGCAAACATGTTCTGCAGCTTTAATGCTGCCTAATGAACAGCAGAAGTGACCGATGAGATCATATGATGTGTACTGAGAAAAGTTCTGCTCCACAAAAGAAAAACCTGTGTCTACAGTAAATAATTATTAAAGATCTTAATTATAAAAAGGAAAGAATACAGTAAAAATCAGTTAAACGCCATTGAAAGTCTCACAGCAACTAACAAGCATAACACTAATCAGCAGTACATTCAGCCGGCGCTGCGGAGAACCTGGAACCAAGAACAGCAGGCAAGGCTTTCATTAATCTGCTTGAAAAAGAGTGAAAGGGAAGTACACTAGGATATTATTTTATTATATGACAAAGTTTCATCAAGATTAGGCGCTTCCCTTGGAACCCTCAGTTACCTAATGTTATTTTTAAAGGCCTTTTGTCCACTGCAGGGCAAACAGCTCAAAGTGGCTTTTCCATATGGACACAGAAATGATGTTGGACATGGCCAAATTCAGCACCCCCACCAGGAAAAGCACCCCATCTCAGGAGTGTGCACATACATCTTGGCTTTAACTTTTTTCAGAAAATGAAAATGCCCAAGATGCTGTTCTAAGCTATGCTGACTCCTAAGAAGTAATGAAAAATATTCATGTCACCTGCAGCCTCTCCCAAGAGGGAGTGCTGAATTTGGCAACGTAGTAGTGCCGAAATCTGCAACCCCACCAGGAAAAGGACCCCCCTCGGCAGCACGTACGCACTGTCTTCTTGACAAAAGCGCTTACACTCAGAGATGGTGCTTTTCCTGGCGGGGATGCTGAATTCGGCACAACACCCCCAGCTGGCGTAAATAGTCACTTTATGAATTATGAATTTAGATAGTATGCTCAATCACATAAGACCAGACACATTTGACAACAGCCACTGATGAGACACTATGCATTTTCTGGTCCTGAATTAGCGGTTCTGCAAAAGGAAAAAAAAACATAACCAGACTAACAATCCGGCATCATGGCCTTAGTAACCATTTGTTCCTGTAGTGAAAAAAGGCCTTCGTTTAAGGATTTTATTACATTTTATTTGTCCAAAAATGACAAACCTAAAGTATACTTTTGTTATCACTGAACAGGCTTTCTACAGAAATAAAACTACAGAATAACTCCAGTGTTTTAGATACACAGACAGACAGCACAGTACATTCATTCTGTGAGTGGGCCCAGTCACTGAGGTCTTTGGAAAAGCTTTCTTTTTTTTTTTTGTTCTTTTGTTCTTAGTGAGCTGCAGTGCAAAATACAAGAAGGAGGTGTCTCAGCCAAATCCAGGGCTGAGTCCATACATTATTCACTGTGTACACACTATGTATATGAAATATACAGACTGAGTAAGGCATTGGATGGACAATCAACATTATATACCGTATATACATCTAGAGTCTATAAAGACAGAGAGAGAGAGAGAGAGAGAAATAATATACATTATATTACTATAGTCATTGGTGTTAATGTTAATAGACTCATTATTTCAGTGGCCACTTGAATAAAAAATTATACGCAAAGATTTTCTAGACTGGTCTTTTGTATTTTGCAACGAGCTGATTAACATTACAGAATGGCTTAATATATATAGATTTAAACTGGCCCTTATCTAGAATTATCTGTACAACAGTTTTAGGGTTATAGAACTACCACTCAAAGATTTTCTACAATGGACTGAGAAATAGACTTTTGGAAAGACCTTGTTAAAGGATGTCTAAAATACTCTTGTTTATAGTTCTAGAATGGCCTTTAAACAAATCCAAAGCATGGTCAATCCAAAGCCGGCTTCTTAAATGACCTGGTCAAGTCCTAGAATGGTTCACCAACAGAGTTCTAGAAAGGCTCCTCAAGAGACTTTATGAATGACCCTGAAAGGTATTTGTAAAATGACCTGAATGACAGGATTTTAGCTTGGCCTGAGTAACATAGTTGTAAAACAACCCAAGCAAAATAGTTTTAGAATAACTCTTCACTGGACGGTCTTTACACAAATACTGGATCTAGGTTGGCCAATAGACTTCTGGCCAAGTTCTAGAATGGCTCACAGAGTTTTAGAATGACCAACCTAGAAACTGCCTGGCCAAAAGAGCTCTAGAATGCCCTGATCAGTAGAATTCCCTGGTTTACAGAGCTATTTAAACTGTTACTACAGTAAACAGGAGCCTTATTCCTTAAAACATCTTGAAATATTAACAGTGTTTTATGCAAGCAGCCACATGAGAAGATTATGTAGAGTATGTAGTTTGGTATGTGTGTAATATGGTTGATATGCTGCTGTACAGTACATGTATGTCCACATCAAGTGACCCATCAGTTCAGCTAAAGCAGCTTTTACAAACATGCAGTCTGAACAACAACCCTGTATAAACGAGGGACATTAATGATTCTCTGTTATCACAATGATGACCAGTGTGTATTATTATTAACAGGTGCAAGAGCTTTAGCTAAAGTAGCCCTTTTATACAGATGTGTAAGCATGAGAAGTAAGCTGACTAGTGTAATATTCTGGGTGCACTTAATGCAACGGGGGATACACATTAATTTTGCTAAACAACCTGTTGCTAGTCTAAGGCCCAATCCCATTTCACCCCTTGGCTCTACCTCTTATTATACATACTTGCCTAGAGGTAGGCATACTCAAAACAGAGGGCTATAGGAATCACTGGGAAGATGGCGGCACAAGCAAACAAAGAAACCCACAAACCTTAGTGTTCAACATTTGCTGGCCATTTTCTTCATAACAAGCATAGAAAAATCGCTAGTAGTCCATCTCAATTGCTAGCTAGCTAGATAACTTTTACATTCCACCTTAAATTGTGCAACAGATAGCAGAGGCAGCAGCATTTAAGGTGAAATAATTTTTTTTTTATTTTTTTTTTATAAAAGCTCATTTTAGCTCCCCATCATAAAGGAATTAAGGAATAGACAATAATAATGAATTGCCGCCCCTTTTCTGAAAACATACAATGCCCTAAAGTTAACTAGTTAACCAGCAGCTAGGTTATTGAACACTGCTATATATCTATATTGTGTGTATCAAGGCTTGACCCAATTCTTAAGGGGAAGATTTTACCTCTTCCTCTCATAAGAAGGGTTACACTCGATAACAAGGGGTAGAGGTACAAAAGAGAAACAGGATTGGACCTAAGGATTAATCTCAAACCACTCACATTGACCCCTAGTCCCATAAGCAGTGAATTCATTTACAAAAATGCAAGAATGGATGGGACTAGATTTCCTAAAGTCAACAGAACATGAGCATAGCTGCAAGCTAACTGCTAACTGCTGACTAGCAGGATACACAACAAAGAGTTAGGGTGTAAATGTATTACTGCTTTAGAGATATAGATAACTAAATTGATGGGTTCTTGGAAATGGGTTTGATCACTACATAGGGTACAGGTAGTTTATTAGTGACACAGAAATGTCTAATAGTGTTTTATTTCTGTCAGGTTTATGAGTTCTAACAGAGCAGGGTTATATGTCAGTATATAAGTTCAGTACATAGGCTACAGGGGTTGATTTGGGACACAGCCTTAATCTTCATCCCAGCCAATGTATTTTACTTATTCCCAATGATCTGCTGGAGTGCGTGCATCCGAGACACTATAATACATACTACAGACGGTTCACAAAATGGCTTTTCATCAGTTTAATAACCAGGTAACTAGGCAACCGTGAAACCGCCCTAGATTACAGCCTCAGTGTCCCAACGGAGGCCAAGCGACACAAATCCGGCATCAATAATTACAACCAATAAAACAGGAGACACAGATCCACCATCTGCCCAGACAAGAAGATTCTTTACCAACAGCAACCTACTTCAAAATGCTAATGTCCTAGCCTAATGATAGCTATGCTCTTTCATGCCATTCAGAGTGCACCTTCAGTGATTTTAAACATGTGAGACATTAATCATAATGATGATGATAAAAATGAAAAATGGGTCTCTGGTTGAGGTCCATAATTAGCAAGGAGAGCAAGAGCTCCCGGAGGGATTCTGGCCAATGGCGTCCCAGATCAGTCTGAATACCTGCTCTAAAGGTTATTCTGCTTATTAAACACAAGCAGCCTGCATAGTCTCTCTCTCTCTCTCTCTCTCTCTCTCTCTCTACCCTCAGAATCTTCCAGTCTGCTGTAAAAAGCACTTTAGCATTGGAGGTCCCTGCAGACGTGCTCTACAGCCTCATAGACAGTTTTTCCTGCACTTAGAACGAGAGAGCGAGAGAGGAACATTATGATAAAGAATGGATGGAAACAGATTCCAGCTCAATAGAGAAAGCAGGGCTGTCACTGTACATTAGATCAGTGATTCAGTAATAAAGATGGGCCTAAATATACACTCACTGACAAAAGCAAATTAAAAATCAAAGAATGCACTCTGCTTTGCTGCAGTTATGTATCAGGTAGATACACTTCCTTGCCCAAAAAAAGTGTATCGTTCACCACAAAGTCCAGACCTTAACCCCTATGAGAATCTTTGGGATGTGCTGAAGAAGGCTTTGTGCAGCAGTCAGACTCTACCATCATCAATGCTGCTGCAAGATCATAGGGAACAATTTATGCTACACTGGATTGAAATAAATCTTGTAGATAAGGGGTCTAATGATAAAAAAGGTCTTTGTTTTTGGTGGTGGCATTTTTTTGGTCAGACAGTGTATGTAAATGATTAGAGGTGTGGTCTGATTAATGTGGACTAGTGCTCCCCTACTGCTCTATAAAAAGGCTATCAGAGACTACTTTTGGATAGTGTACCTCTTGGTGAAAGACATATAAAAGAGGGTGCATCAGTGGATGCATGAGAAGCATGAGAAGCTAGATGGTTGTTTTAACAAACTGCCCAAAATCTAGGCCATCAATCAGCCTGCCACCTTGCCTTAATTTGCAGTAATTTCCAGACTGGACTGGAACAGTAACAGCTTTAGCTATAAATCCAGGTTCTACTTGACAGTCAGGTTTGAGTATGGAGGACTCATGGTGAGCATGGAACAACTCACTGCCCAGACTGCTGACCTGATGATCTGGGCGGCCATCGTCTGACAGTAGGTCACAACTAGTAGTGAGACAGAGGTTACTAACAGCTCACCGATTTGTGTTCCCTCTCCAGCTGGCATTTTTCAGTAGGCTAATGCTCACCCACACACAACATGGGTTTCTCAGGAATGTCTTCACTATATCACAACACTTAGAGTGTGCAGGACCAACATGCCCAGCTGCAACATCTGTGGGCAAGTGTCCAGCAGAATGCCATATGGAACCTGTTTGCTTCATGTATCATATCTTGTATCCGCGCTAACAGGGTACTACAGCCTCCTTTCAGTTGTAGAGTTTTCCCCAATAAACTTTTACTCTAATATTGTGATCACTTACAAATATTATCATTCTAGATGTGTTTTTTGTCAATGTATATATGTGTGAATATATGGTTCAATGTAGTATAGAAATGTGCCTTTGTTAAATCCTGACAGTCCTAAAGACAGAGCTATACAGTTTAATAATGCATTAAATCACACCTTTACAAACTATCAGAAACATGCCTACAGTCAATCAAAACCCAAATGTTCATGAGCATGTGCGTGTTAGTGATCTGAACCTCTGCTCCTGTGCAGTTTATAAAATTTTAGACTCTTTAAGCAATAAAAATAAGTGTAAATAAAGATGTTCATACGTAGGTCCTTACTTCAATAACGAAACTTTAGAAGAAACAAACATCCACAGGATTGAGTGTAGAAATACATTTTGAAGTGGACAGGAGCAGGGTTGACCCAGAGCAAGGATTGCTAGGCAACAGTAGAGAGGAGGCCGCAGGTGGGATGTTTTGAACAGCAAGAAAAGGCTCCATCCCTTCCTGGTTTAGGCCACCCCAAAACACGTAGATACCCAGAGGTGGGTGTAGGACATGCACCATAATGGTCTATAGACCATTTGTGGGATGTTTTAAGAAATGTGAGGACCCGCCCCTTCTTGATCTACGCCACAACCCCACACCACACACAACATACACAGCCCAAAAAGGGATGTTTTGAGATACAGAAAGAGGCTCCACCCCTAATTGGTGTATGCCATAAATCCCACAGAGCCAGTTGTGGGATGCCTAATTGGTCTAGGTTACAAATCCTCACACAGTCATATGTCCGATATTTTGAGATACAGGAGGAGACTCCGCCTCTTCTTAAACCATACACACAGTCACACAGACACAGAGCCACTGATGGATGTTTTCATATACAAGGTGAGGCCCCACCCCTTATGGGCTAGGTCACACCCCCACACACACAAACACTAGGTAGAAAAGCAGGCGTAACCACAGCAACTGTCTCCAAAGAGAACGAGAAGTGAGAAGGAGAAGATCTTTCTTATGTAACACAACCTGCTCCCTCCCCAACTCACACACACACACACACACACACACAGTGTTACACCTGAGACTCGTCCCACTGGGGGTGAATCAGCACCTCTCTGTGTCTCTCTTTAAAAATAAACGCAACCAAACTCACGATCTGCCATCATCTGTGATCACACATTCACACGCACTCCCTCACACACTCACACACACACACATTTCTGAGCATAGAGTGGCACCTCATACAGCAGCAAATCTTAAGCTAATGTGTCACATTCAAGCAGCAAAAAAGAGTGAGAGACAGAGTGAGAGAGAGAGTAAGATAGAGTGAAAGACAGAGTGAGGGAGAGTCTTGAGTCCACCTCGTCTCCAGGATTGTATGTGTCCACAATGAAGTTCAGGTTCTGTAACTGTCCACTTCTCTTTCTGATTTTGTCCACAGCTGTTTGACTCCAAGTTTCAGCAGCAGTTTAAAAAAATGTCCACTTCTTTTCTGATCTCCTAATTAGGCCTAATTAGGCCCCTAACCATAATTAAACTGATCAGACACAGATGATAAAATTGCTTAAAATGTATAAAGGTATGGGAAGCAGGGAAACCCACTCAGAGCCCAGGCCAACCTAGCCCATGTTCCACCTATATGAGCCCCATATGAACATGTTGGCTTGGAACAGAACGCCAGATCATGCTAAAGATATCAGTGCCTACAACCTTCTACTCTCAGCCATGTTCACATGTTAATCTATTTGTTTATCAAACCTGTTTTGTCCTAACAGGAAGTGGTGGTGGGGGGGGGGGGGTGGTCACTACATGGTAGCTGTGTCCCAAAGCTGCAGCTGAGGTAGGTTACTGCATTTCTAAGGTGCTATGTCATAGCAGGCTAATCCAAAGTAAAGGATCTTTTAGTACAGAGCTGAGAAATGCAGCCAATGTTCTGATGTATCCTTCCCAGCACCCGGTTACCCACAATTCTGTAATTGTACACAGTCAAGGGGGAAAATCACAAATTGGGTTAAAATTACTGTTTATAATTATAAATAATATCCCTGAAAAAATGAAAAGGCCCACAAGTTTCAGACCGCAATTGTAAGCGGCAAGATCTTTGTGATTTCACAGGCCCATATGTTTTGTTAGCCTGATCCATATGTGATCAACAGGCAACAGAGAAGGAGACTTTATAAGACAGTCGCCCTACTGAGAATCTGTCCTACCTCAACTGCAGCCTAGGTTTGGAAACGCAGCTTATAAGTTTTCTCACAGTTGTTTTTTTGTTTTTAAATGTAACTACACTTAAAAACTGACCAGTTCTGAAAGTGTACATCATACTTAAGAACCAGTATTATGAATTAGTACACAGTTAGAATGTACCATATATGAACTGATAACTCACCAACACCCAACACATCAAAGTGCTGTGACTTTCTTTTCTAGTTAAATATTTTTTTTTACTTTTATCTGTACTTGCAGAAAGCAGTTCTTGGGTTTTAGTAGCAAGTAGCAGGGATTGTTTTGCTAGCCAAGGGAGCTAACTGGGTATTTAGTTAATTTCAGTGTCTTTATATTCATGTCATCTAGTGTAGCTTGCAAGCTATTGTTTTAAAAGATTTAAAGCTCTGGTAGTTGCCATTTTTAAAAGAAATCAGCTATATTAACTAACAGGCGTAATCCAGTTAGCTCAAACAGAACATTGCTATAGCTAGTCAGTTCATATTGCCTAAAAACAATGCCCTTGCTCTTGTTTCAATATGTGTTGCTGTATTAGAACATTCAGAACTCAAAAACAGCATTGCTTGAACTTTTTAAAATGTGATCTTAGCTAGTTCATGTAGTTGTTATCAAAAACAGAACATTGCTTGTAAATTTAGCAGCTTTTGATAAAGATATACATAATCAACCTGACCAAGTTAGACAACCAGATTGATGAACTTGACCATGCTGGCCAAGCACCACCATGCAGCTGACCAGCATGGTCAGAATTACCAAGCTGGTTTCAGCACTGAACTTTCTCCCAAAGTTTCCTCAGCTCCTCTTACACTTAGTGAACACAATCTTCTTTTGACTAGTGTCGCTCTCCTAGCAAAAACAGAAGATCACTTTGGTCTCGTTTAGATGTTTGGATCTATCCACACTTTAAACCGATCAATAAGCTTCTGGATAAAGCAGGTCCAACAACCTTCAGAAGGTCTATCCTTTATATTTACCTGATTGGTCAGCAAAGAAAAAAAATGCTTGTGAGTTAGCCTTAGTGACGTAAATACATCTGTGCCACCAACAACAGTAATAAAAAAATCTGTCCTCAAAAAGGCGTAAAATGCAATCTTCACCTGATGAAAAAAGTTCTGAAGAGTTCTGAAGCACGTAGATGTACTTGCAGCTGTAGTTTGGGTGTTGAGGTTGATCTGAGCAGTTCTAATGACCCAGCTGAACCGGTGTGGAGTCTAATCTCACCTGCCTATCCTGATCCTACACCCAGTTTACATTATTTCATATGTCTTGAGTATCAAGATCTGAATAAGGCCAAACCACATAAAAATACAAATGTAAACACACTCAAGACACATTTAAAACAGATACAGGTCTGATCATTTAGGTCTGAGACACATTTGTATGAAATTAGGTTTGTGCCAAAAGAATTTTGTTGGAGTAAAGTTTTCTTTTTTTTCTTTTGGCACAGATCTGATTTTAATCTATGTTTTAGCAGTGTAAACACATCCGTCTCTCTGATACACATTACACAACAAAAACCCAGCCCAATTCAATATTTTAGCTTTGTCTTCTAATGCTACTACACTAATGCAATGCTAATGTGCAAATGCAGCCAACAAGGCTAACATGTCAATTTGTAGAAGCACATAAAGATTAATGTGGATCTGGATAACAGGCTTGACATTGGCTAACACACACGCTAACTCATGTTAGCGCAGTATAAAACTAGCGTTAAATTCTACGAAACGGTTTAATTCAGGCTAACACAGGCTAATCCTGTTAGATTTAACTTAATTTAAGAGGTTTAGCGCAAGCAAACACAGGCTAAATTTACCTCAATGGTTTAATTCGGGTTAACTCTAGTTTAAAATTGTAATGCAGGATAACAAAGGCTAATTCTAACTAAAAGCTTTACATTTGTAAAATTTGTTGCAGAGCATGCTACAACTTTCCAAGGATCATTGAAGAGTAAAATCAGGATCAGATTTAGGTGGGATTAGGATTCACACCAGCCAGAACACACCAGGTTTAAACAGTGCAGTTTTATCCTGAAAGCTATTTTAGCAAGAAAAATTACGATTCATTTTCTTCTCATCCATTGACTCTGAGAAGGAATGCAATTTTTGTCACATTCAAGCAGCAAGAGGGAGTTAGCATCTCTGTGCTTCCCTGCACAAAAAGAGTCCCCGGACTTTAACTTGTCCAAAAAATCAGTTTGAGCCACAAAAAAGCAAGTTAGCACTTCTCAGGAAAAGTTACGATTTCTGCTATTTGCCACTATTTAAGTTTGACAGGCCATGGCAGGCAGGTCCTGAGCCCCAACATGGATGTGAAGACGATGGTAGGCCTGTGGCGCTTAAATCGCAGCCCCTTCTTTAACCTCTGCCCGTTTTCAGCGACGCGTATCTCCCCCTGTTGTACGGAGGCCGCAATACGACCCAACAGCTCACCGTGTTCAGTCGCCTGCCGCTCAGAGCGCACAAAAGTTTCACGCAGCTCCTCCAGTCGCCGCTCCATCTCCCGGATCACCAGCCGGCGCTCTTCCACCTCCAGGAGGCGCCGTCGAGCTGCCTCAAACTCCATGCTGGAGCTGGGTGTCACCAGTTTGGAGGAGGGGGCTGTGGACGGTGCAGAGGGAGGCTCGGAGCCGGGCTGGGCTGCAGGGAGGCGCTGAAAGTCACCCATGGAGATGGATCTCCGCTTTGGGAACAAGGATGAAGAGGAGGCGGCCATGGCGGAAGGAGGCAACAGGCCTGTAGGTGAAGGGGGCGAGGCTGTGGAAGAAGATGAACAAGGTCCAGAGTTGATGGATGCTGTTCTGTCCATAATGCTGTTCTCCTGCTGTCGCTTCTTCATCTTGCGTCGAAGATGATGCTGATAATGCTAATGTTAGCAATGCTAATAATGCTAACACTGCCTTTCTGACAGTGGTTTGAGTACAGCTATTGTCAGTTGTCGTCCCTGTTGTTGTTTTTGGATCCGCTGAGAAACAGAGATGAAAAGAGAGAGAAAGAGAGAGAGAGATGAGAGAGAGCGTAAGTGTTGTGATGTTGATGCTAAAGCAGCTTTGGTCGTCCTTTTCTGTCCATCTGCCTGGAGAAGGATCCTGCTGTGCAGCTGTTCGGCTCGTGACTGCAGGTTTCAGCTCTGCTGAGACAGAAACAGGGACGGAGTGAGCGAGTGACTGAAAGTAAGAGAGTGAGAGAGCAAGAGCGAGAGCGGTGATGCTAGCGGAAAGGAGCACCATTCATTAATAACAGCAGCAGAGCAGCTCTCTCATCAGGACCAGTCTGCTGCAACCTGATTGGACAGGATTAAGACTCAACTGATGCTGATTGGTCAGATGCTCTCTCTCTTTCTCTCTTTCTCTGTTTCGTTTCCCACACATCCATTTCTCTCTCTCCACCCTCATGGCATCCTCTCTCTCTTTTTCTCTAGCACATTCCTTCTCCCGCTTCATCCTCTTTCTCTATTTCCTTTCTCTCTCGCTATCTTTCTCTCTATCTCTCTACTACTCCTTCTACCACTATATCCTCTTTCTCTCTTAATCTTAAGCTCTATCTACCATTCCTTCTGTATTTCCATCCTTTCTTTTTCTCTCTCTCTCTCTCTCTCTCTCTCTCTCTCTCTCTTTTTAGTGTTTGAGGCTCGTCCTCCCCCGCGTTGGTCAGGAATAGCTGGATGTGAGCTGTATGCCTTTCAAATGCAACATTTGGTGATCTGTCTTCACTGGTGCGTTGCTTAGTAACAGAGACTGGCACTGATACAGGACAGCAGCCAGAGACAGGAGCTCATATATATCACTATTCACACACACACACACACACACACATGTGACGCGGGGAACAGACGGGAGGCGGATTTAAAGCGGGTAAGACCAAGACTAATAAATAACAAATAAACAAGTAAACAAATAAGGGAATAACAGATATAAGTTATATGTACACAAACAAACAAAGAAAACCAACAAAGAGCTAAGCTAAACAGATAAGTGGCTAAACTAAACAGATAATAACAAAACAGGGCTAGGGATATATACAGGGACAAATAAGTGAATAATATACAAAACAAAGAAATAACGTGACTAAGAAATTAACGTGACAAATAACAGACTAGAAATAAACAATAGCGTGTAAATACAAGAACATAGAAAGAGCAATAACGTGACGTAGTAAACAATAGCAAACGTGGCGAGACAAACGACAGAGGAAGGTGCAAAGACCGACGGCTAAACATGGACTAAACTGTGCTATAAATAGGAACAAGAAACACTGAACACCTGGGGAAGGGGCGGAGCTACAAATTACACACGTGAAGGAAAAGTACTAGAGAAACACACTAGGAAACGGGGAAAACACAGGAAAACATAGCGAGGGCGTAACAACACACACACATATAAATTACTTTGACATTTGTTTTGTTTTATGTTTACTAATAAACAAACAAACAAACAAACTTAAACTGAAAACAGACTAAATATGTCTAATTAATAAGCAAAGCAGATTATTAGACATGACTGGGTCAGAACATCTCCAAAACATCTGGCTGGTCATGTGGGGTGTTCCCAGTATGCAGTGTTTTTGCTTTCTTTCTCTAAAAGAGATCCAAGACAGGACAACCAGTGAAGCATTACAGGATCATGGGCACCAAAGCTCTCACTGATGTTCACGGGGGATGCCTACCTCACAACTTACAGGGCCTCAAGGATCTACTGTAACAGTAGTCTTGGTTCCATTAACCACAGAACACCATCTGAGGTCTTGTGGAGTCCGTGTCTCAAAAGGTCAGAGCTGTTTTGGTGTCATCAGGGGCTCTACACGATACTAGGCAGCTGGTTATTAATGTTATGGCTGACTGCTGTAGACACAGTTAAAAGAGTAATATTTTTAGATGCATTTACCCACATAAAATAAAGATTGTTGCTAAAAATAAGCTCTGATCAATAAAGTGCTGCTATTTATATACAATGGATCTGCATTAGCTGCTATTAGAGGTGAGCTGCTGCGGCTGTGATGCTGCAGAGTTCTTTTACTAAATCCTGAATCATCCCTCCACACACACACACACACACACACACACACACACACACACACACACACACACACACACACACACACACACACAGGCAATCAGACTCCTTTACACACAGGGCCTAACATGAACCCCCTTGTTGAAATATGAAATCATATTTGCCTATATTATTTTTTCCCCTCCCTCGGAAGGGCAATATCAGCCAAGGACGGCAAAAGGGCAGTTGCCCAAGCACATTGGGCCATAGCGTCTGCACGTCACTGATCTCAGCTTTAGGATGTTAGTTACCTTCTTATTGTCTAGGCCATCTTTGTGGAGCGAAACAGTTCTGTTTCTCACATCCCCAGAGAGTTTTTAGTGCCATATTGGATATCCAGTAGCCAGTATGAAAGAATTTTACCCAAAACACCAAATTTATCAGGCCTGCTCCTCATTTACTCCTGAGACCTTGAAACACTTTTCGAAGACATTGCACCACATTAATGATTAATGTCATTTAGCATCAGTGTGCTTGAGCTCTTCACCAGACATTCTCTATGAAGAACAGTTTGAGATAAATATTAGTAGAAGTCATATTTGTGTGTGTGTTGCAGAAAGATGGGAGTTTTGAACAGTTATGTGTCAGAAGAAGACCAGGTGTGTGTGTGTTTATGAGGCTGAGTGGTCAGTTATGTAACAGAGCTGCAGAGAGGAGGAGCACGAGGGACACAAAGGAAAAGGACGATAGGATGAAGGTCACAGTAAAAAAGATGTATTATCTCTTTCTCTTTATCTGTGTATCATTATACCCCCTAAAATATATATACACACACACAGTATCTGTCTTTTTTCCCTACATTACAAATTAATAATGATGTTATGAAGGAATAGATAAGGAATCATGTGGTAAACCTAAAAGTACAAACCAAAATATTCTGTGAAGCATTTAAGTGCTCTTATCTGGGGCGCTGTTATATTGTGGTTTCTGAAGCTGGTAACTCTGATAAACTTATCCGGTACAACAAAGGGAACTCCTGGTCTTGCTCTTTCTTTCTTGGGGCAGGCCAGTTTCATTATAACAATTTTGAGCTTTGTGATTGCATTTGAGTATACTTTCAAAGTTCTTATAATATATCAAATATTTTGATTTGATTGAACCTAATTTCATATTTTTTTTACTTGGTTGAGTAGTTATTGCCATAATATGGAGTGGAACATTAATCATATAGGGATAAGGCCCAGCTGGTTACTGACATATATGTTACATATGTTTTTCTTCATAGTTTGGATGACTTTAGTATTAATCTTCAATGTAGAAAAAAAATAAATAATGAAAAAAAACCCTGAATTTACGGTGTCTCCAAACTTGTGACAGGTACTGTGTTTAAAGACACACACACTATATTGGCAAAAGTATTGGGACACAACTCTTACTGAACGATTACATTCTACTGTTTCATTTAGTCCATAAGTGGTTATAATCCAGCCACTATGCAACAAACCAGCTGGTCAAATTTCTTCCCTCTAAGATATTCAGCTTCAGCTTTTAGCTTCAACACAGCCCCAACGCATGAAACATCCAACCCCATGCTTCACAGCTGGTGCTGCAGAGGGTGGTTTGCACAGTCCAGCACACTACATGGTATACACCAGCCACTGCCCTGAGGAAGAACTATAGAAGAATTATAAAGGAAACCTTCCCAAGCCACTGGCTGTCTTCACAGCTGTCCAGTGGCAGGAGGTACAGAAGCATAAAGACCAGAACAGTTGGTTCAGAAGCAGCTTCAGTCCTCAGGCCATCAGGCTGCTGAGAAGCCAGTAGCAATGTTCAGACCTCATTCTATCAAAACCCTCAAATCTTATTCCCACAACGCAAGATATCACATTTCCTCCCCTTACAAACTTTACTTACTTACTTCACAGTAAAGGCCTCAGCATACTTCTCGTAAACTTCATTCAGCACTTATACATTTTGTTTTGCATAATGCCTTAAGTCTTAATATAATAACTGGTTGGGTCACTCTTAGCAGCAACAACTTGCAATCGAGAGTTTGCGGTCACTTCAATAAGTCTTTCACAGCACAGAATTTTGGCTCCAATCATTTTTGCAGAATTGCAAAAAAACCCTTCACCACATTGGAGGGTTTCTGAGCGTGAACTGTCTTTTTCAGGTCATGTCACAGCATCTCAAGATGATTCAGGTCAAAACTTTGACTAGTCCACTCCAAGGTCTTCACATTGTTTCCCTTCAGCCAATCAGAGGTGGACTTGCTGGTGCGTTTTGGGTCACTGTCCTGCTGCAGAACACAGCAGTGGCTAGGTGTGGCTAGAGAAATTGAGGGGGCAAACACTTTTTCACACAGGGTCATATAAGTTTGGATTTCTTCTCCCTTAATAATAAAAACTGCATTTTGATGATCTGAAACATTTAAGAGTGACAAACATGCAAAAAATAAGAAATGATGAAGAGGGCAAACACTGTATCACTGTATATATAGGGAGAAGATTTGATTTGCATATCTTTTTTTAGCATACAAAAACTCCTTTAAACACAAATGTTAGTGCTATTTAGAACCATTTTAAAATACATTTTGGGTGGAGGAACATAAATGAAGCCCTGCCTCTTCATCTAACATCCTATAACTATGCTTCCTACCTCATACACATGTTCTGACATGTCTTTGCAAACCTGCACCACCCTGTCTCCTCCAGCCTCCCAATCACCCAAGCTGATGGCATATTCCAAGCTAACAAAAGGTTATTGAAATGAATCATCATTTTAATGTACATGAATAAATATATTAGTATTTAAATGGTTATTTCAGCTCTTATGTTACCTCAAAGAACAATTTTTGTAGCTTTAAACTGAAATGTGAAGGAAATACAAACTAAACACACCTGATAAGGACAGTGAACCTATCAGAGTGCTTTACTGCTCTAATCCTTTGTTTCTCTTTTATTTAAACAAATCCACTATAAAAAAATTAATCTTGAGGCGAGCGCTTTCCCACCATGACCCAAATCCCCCTGCTGTAGTGAAAGTGTGTCACTGAGCTTTACTACATTAATCCCACCAGCAGGAGACCAGCACACCTGGACATGCAGCACCACAGTCACGCCGCAAATGATCAGTTGAGGGGATTTAAATTTTTTATCATAGAGACTTTACACTTACTATAACAGTATTTTTTCAATACCCAGTTTCCACTTCTTTAACCATCTTATTTCTGTGTTGATAAAAAAAACAATTAGAAGTCCCACCAAGGCTAACAGTTGGTGAGCTGTGAAATGTAAAATAGGTATTAACATAAGTTAAGTTACCTACAATGGTGTGAAAAAGTGTTTGCCCCCTTCCTGATTTCCTGATTTTTTGCATAGTATCATTAAAGCTCGGCTCAACTTGATGATCCCCAAGACCTTTATGAAAACATTTTTCAAAAGTTGAACTCTTTGGAAGGTGTGTTTCCCAGAACATCTGGCGTAAAAGAAACACTGCATTCCAGAAAAAGAACATTATACCAACAGTAAAACATGGTGGTGGTAGTGTGATGGTCTGGGGCTGTTTTGCTGCGTCAGGGCCTGAAAGACTTGCTGTGATAAACAGAACTATGAATTCTGCTGTCTAAAAAAAAGATCCTGAAGGAGAATGTCTGACCATCAGTTCGTGATGAAAGTCCACCTCTCAATGGCTGAAGAAAAATGAAATGAAGACCTTGGAGTGGCGTAGTCAAAGTCCTGAGGTGAATCTGATTGAGATGCTGTGGCATGACCTTAAAAAGGCTGTTCATGCTGGAAAACCCTCCAATGTGACTGAATTACAACAATTCTGCAGAGATCAGTGGAGCCAAAATTCCAAATTCCTCCACAACGCTGTAAAAGACTCACTGCAAGTTATCGCAAACGCTTGGTTGCAGTTGTTGCTGCCAAGGGTGGCCCGACCAGCTATTAGGTTTAGGGGGCAATCACTTTTTCACACAGGGTCATGTGGGTTTGGATTTCTTTTCTCTTTTAATAATAAACACCTTCAAACACCTTAAAAATAGCATTTTGTGTTTACCTGTGTTGTCTTTGACTTATGTTTAAATTGGTTTGATGTTCCGAAACATTTAAGTGTGACGAACATGCAAAAAATCAGTAAGGGGGCAAACACTTTTTTACACCACTGTAGCTGGTTGATGAGCTAATTTAAATAACCCTTAAACTAACGTATTTTTCACACTACAAGGCACACTGGATTATAAGGTAAACTAAGGTAAATAAGGTAAACAAAATAAATGTCTATTTTCTGGTCTATTTTCATACATAAGGCAAACCAGATTATAAGGCGCAATATGTGACACTAGTAAAGAACAGGGGTGTCGCCGTGTTTTTCCTCTAATTCAGCAGGTCTCATCACTGGGTGGTGGTGGTTTTGAGGGGGTTTGTTAACCAAGTTAATTAAAGCAATGCTGACTACAAAACTGTAATAAAAAAAACCTTACCTTTTAAAGTCAAACAAGTGCTGGATGTTAATCTACACAGATTTACCAGAAAACAGAGGTGCATTGAAACAGACGTGAACGCTCAGACAGCAAAAAGCCAACAAGCCAGGTCAGCTATTCATATTTAAATTTCATTTATACCGCATTTTTAACACTATAAGGCGCACAGTATTATACGGCACACTATCAATAAACCTCTATTTTCTGGGCAAAGATGTGACATTCGCAGGAACACGTGTTTCCGAGGGCCTACAGGTTCTTAATCATAACTTCATAACTTTATACTCTCAAATACTTACTTTTCAGTCCGCATTATATTTAATCCTTTTATTGTCTTTGTGTGTAGGTGTTTTGAAATAATAAATTAGTGGATAATAAATAAATTAGTCCCAAAACAGGAGGATGATCGATAAATCTAAAACCTACGTGCATCTGAAACTAAATTTTACTTTCAAAACATGACCAAAAATCATATTAGCAGAAACATATCATAGTCCTAAAGGCCAAACTTGAAATGTTCTCTGCATTTACTATTTAACTAATCGTGTATTCCATGTGTTTCTGCAGCCTCATGAGTCCAGGTCCATTTCATAAGAAGTGGCCCTGAAGCAGAGGATAAACGAGACACCTGTTGACAGTGTGATACGACTCATCCAGTGGTTTGATGAGCCTAAGCGCTATATATTGATCTTGAAGTGCCCTCATCCTTGCAAAGACCTGGATAGCTTATTACACATCTATGGAGGCTCTTTTAGTGAACAGATGGCCAGAGATTTTATGTTGCAGGTAGTGTGGGCAGTTATTGAGTGCCAAAAGCGAGGTGTCGTCCACAGAGACATCATCACACGGCAGCATGTTGGCTTAGTGGTTAGCACGTTCGCCTCCCAGCAGTGGGGTCCTGGGTTCAAGTCCCTGTCTGGGTGGAGTTTCCAGGTTCTCCCTGTGTCTGTGTGGGTTTCCTCCGGACACTCCGGTTTTCTCCCACAGTCCAAAAACATGGAGATCAGGTAAAGTGGATACTAAAAGTAAGATGTAGTCTTGATTCCGCAGCAAACTACAAAATTCAAACATTACGCTAATAAAAATATAAAAAATGATCTTGAGAATAACCTAGTGTCCCATCGTTAATTAAACAGTAGAAATGACGTTTTGTGCTCAGCTCTTATTGTTGTTCTTTCTCCTTAATGTTCTCAGGCACCTCTGAATACTGCCCTCCCGAGGGAGGTACTGTGCCACTCCTGTATCAGTGTGGTCTTTGGGTGTGCTGATGTTTAAGATGGTCTGTGGATTCCTACCATTTAAAGATGAAAATTAAATTGACGGTCCTCTGCACTTTAAAAAACCACCTGTCAGATGGTAAGCTAAATAAGAGCATCCTGGTAAATGAGAGTAAAACAGACACTGACTTTTCTTTCCTCATAACTTAGTGCAGAGAGGCTCAAGTCAAATTTGATATGTCGGGTAGTTTGATATGAATATGCAAATAAGAATTTATATGCAGAGTTTAAACTTTATAGCTGTCCTGAAATGGTATTCATTACAATGTATTTTTAATTGTAGTTATTTTTTAAATGTAGAAATCACGATAAATGTCAAACTTCTTTCTTCCATCCAATCCCATCACCCTGTTCAGAGTTCTGCGATCTGGTTAGATGGTGTCTGCAGCACAAACCGATTTCTAGGCCTAATTTATAGCATATATTGAAACTACGGTGGCCGAGAAAGCCCAGCGCAGTGCAAATTGAAAAGCGCTGCAAAAGCACAAAACACATCCATCAAAATTACAACACAGGCGCAGCAAATAGAAAAACGCGCTGCAAAAAGAAAAACGCGCTGCAAAAAGAACCACAACACAACGGAAGTGAGTCACAACACAACGGAATTTTCCCGGGGGACCTTAAAAGATACTGTACCAGCTGTATACAAAGGACAATAAGTGGCAAACAAGCTTCTGAAAAGTAAGTTATGTTTATTACCTGTGATTATCACGGTTGTGTGCATATTATTAAAAGTTCTGCTTCACAAAACGCCTTGTTTGCCACTTATTGTCCTTTGTACACATAGTGAAGTCCGAGACGTTACTGAAGACGCAGCTTAGCTGGTACAGTATCTTTTAAGGTCCCCCGGGAAAATTCCGTTGTGTTGTGACTCACTTCCGTTGTGTTGTGGTTCTATTTGCAGCGCGTTTTTCTATTTGCAGCGCCTGTGTTGTAATTTTGATGGATGTGTTTTGTGCTTTTGCAGCGCTTTTCAATTTGCACTGCGCTGGGCTTTCTCGGCCACCGTAGAAACACCTGGTTTTAGAGCACAATATTTTATTGTGGTGACGGACACTTCTGGTGGAAACAGGAGAGTTGAGGTGCACATTGAATTCTGCTGTGATTTGAGCATCCGTAGTTTTATGTTTTTTGGATACAATCTGGGTTAGCACCCGAACATCCCTTTCAGACAGCTCCCTCTTACAGTGTCCACAGTTAATCCTGTTGGATGTGGTTTGTACTTCTTGGTATGCTGACATTACCCTGGATGCCGTGGCTCTTGATACATCACAAAGACTTGCTATACATATACATATATATACTTTTAACCCATGTAATCTTTTTTTTTCACAGTACATTTAGAGAAAAATATATGTTTCTTTCATACAGACAAAAATAATATAATTTTTTTGGTTAGTAAAATTAGCTTTTTTTATTGGAAGATTCTTTACAGTGCAGTAATAAAGGGGAGAATGGACTTTTTATACTTATAATGCATTTTCCCTTTTTTAATAAGATTAAAAAGATACCCTTCTGTTAATTTACAGATTTTAAATGTAAAACACAGTGGAATACACAGGTTGTTTGGATAAGCAATTTCACTTAAATATATCATATATATATACAGATGAACACAGTGATATTTGAGAAGTGAAATAAAGTTTATAGGACTTACAGAAAGTGTCCAATAATTCTTTAAAGAAAATTAGACAGGTGCAACAATTTGGGTACCCAACAGAAAAATTACTTTAATATTTAGTAAATTCTACTTTTGCAGGAATAACAGCTTCTAAATGCTTCTTGTAGCTTCCAAGGAGAGTTTGACTTCTGGTTGAAGGTATTTTGGATCATTCTTATTTACAAAACATCTCCAGTTCAGTCAGGTTTGATGGTTTCTGTTCATGAACAGCCTGCTTTGAATCACACCACAGATTTTCAATAATATTCAGGTCTGGGGACTGAGATGATCATTCCAGAATGTTGTACTTGTTCCTCTGTTTGAATGCTTTAGTAGATTCTGAGCAGTGTTTAGGGTTGTTGTCTTGTTGAATCCAGCCCAAAGCAACTTCAACTTTCATACTGATTCTTGAAAATTGTTTTCAAGTATCTGCTGATATTGACTGGAATCCCAGCAAATCTCAACTTTCCCAGTACCTGCACTGATCACACAGCCCCACAGCATGATGGAACCACCACCAGATTTTACTGTGGGGAGCAAGTGTTTGTCTTGGAATGTAGCTGGCTTGTAAATTTCTGTTTTAGCATACCTCTGTTTGTGGTGCAGAAAAGGCTTCTTCTGCATTCCTCTCCCATACAGCCTCTCCTTGTGTAAGGTGTGCTGAATAGTTATGATAATGATGCACAGTGACTCCATCTGCAGCAAGATGATGATGTAGGTGTTTGGAGCTGATCTGTGGGTCGACTATAACTGTTCTCACCATCCTTCTCCTCTGATTATCTGAGATTTTTCTTGTTCTGCCACTTCAGGTCTTAACTAAAACTGTTGCTGTGGTCTTCTATTTCCTCACAGTGGAAACTGACAGCTGAAATCTCAGAGCTTTTTGTATCCTTTCTCTAAACCATGATGTTGAACGATCTGCTATTTGACAGTTGTGTTTTGGGGCTCCCATGTTGCCACTCTTCAGAGAAGAACTTGCAGTTGGTTCCTTAACCCTTTCTCATAATTGGATTCACCTGTGTATGTAGGTCAATGTCAAAGTTGTCTTTCATTTTTGCATTCATATTTAATTAAATAAGCAGAAACAAGCAGAAATCAGAGACAAGCAACAAAAACAGACAGAGGTGGAGCTGAGGGCAAAGAAATGGGTTTGTTTTAATAGAAAGGCATCAGGAATCACACACACACACACACAGCTCTTTCTCTCGCTCTCGCTCGCTCTCTCACACACACACACACACACACTTAGTCAGGCTCAACGCATACCATGAACTACATGGCAGCAAGAAGAGAGAAAACCAAAAACACAGTTCTGCATCATGTCATTATCTAGAACCAGCCCCAAATAAAGCCCCCCCCCCACTCTTGTTTTTAAAGGAATATGTTACTGTTCTCCAACCTGATCCCCCATCTGCTGCATCAGTAGTGTACTGAGACTTTCACTACAGAACCTCACAGGAGAACCTCAGAGTGAATCCAAAAGGCACCTGAATTAGAACACTGAAAAACACATTAGGCTCTGCCCAATATTCATGGATACTACAACACCTGCACAGGTGGAGATTTCGCCAGGGATACTAGAACACCTGCACAGGTGGAGCTTTCTTAACGGATACTAGAACACTTGCACAAGTGGAGCTTTCTCTATGGATACTACAACACCTGCACAGGTGGAGCTTTCTCTACGGCTACTACAACACCTGCACAGGTGGAGATTTCTCTGTGGATACTAGAACACCTGCACAGGTGGAGTTTTCTCTACGGCTACTACAACAACTGCACAGGTGGAGATTTCTCTACGGCTACTACAACAACTGCACAGGTGGAGATTTCTCTGTGGATACTAGAACACCTGCACAGGTGGAGATTTCTCTGTGGATACTAGAACACCTGCACAGGTGGAGTTTTCTCTATGGATACTAGAACACCTGCACAGGTGGAGCTTTCTCTATGGATACTAGAACACCTGCACAGGTGGAGCTTTCTCTACGGCTACTACAACAACTGCACAGGTGGAGATTTCTCTGTGGATACTAGAACACCTGCACAGGTGGAGATTTCTCTGTGGATACTAGAACACCTGCACAAGTGGAGTTTTCTCTATGGATACTAGAACACCTGCAAAGGTGGAGCTTTCTCTACAGATACTAGAACACCTGCACAGGTGGAGCTGTCTCTATATGGCTACTAGAACACCTGCACAGATGGAGCTTTCTCTACGGATACTAGAACACCAGCACAGCTTTCTCTACAGAAACTAGAACACCTGCACAGGTGGAGCTTTCTCTATGGCTTCTACAACACCTGCACAGTTGGAGCTTTCTCTACAGATACTAGAACACCTGCACAGGTGGAGCTTTCTCTATGGCTTCTACAACACCTGCACAGTTGGAGCTTTCTCTACAGATACTAGAACACCTGCATAGGTGGAGCTTTCTCTATGGCTTCTACAACACCTGCACAGTTGGAGCTTTCTCTACAGATACTAGAACACCTGCATAGGTGGAGCTTTCTCTATGGCTTCTACAACACCTGCACAGTTGGAGCTTTCTCTACAGATACTAGAATACCTGCATAGGTGGAGCTTTCACTATGGCTACTACAACACCTGCACAGGTGGAGCTTTCTTAAAGGCTACTAGAACTAGGGCTGCCACGATTAGTCGACTAGTCACGATTATGTCGACTATTAAAATAGTCGACGACTAATTTAAAAGTCGATTAGTCATTTTTTTTTTTTCTTTGTTTTTCTCTCCAAACTGCTGCGACTGCCTTTCTGTCCTGGACGCACATGCGCAGTAGTGGAAACCGGGGTAGGTAGTGGACGACATCTCAGGACATTATACAGACAGGCTCTGGTTTCATGGCTACCCCGCTACAGAACTCAAAAGTGTGGGATCACCAAGAAAATAAAAGTGAAACGCGTGCAATGCAATATCTGCAATGAAGAACTTGCCTTCCTCGGCAAGCACCTGAAAAGGAGGCATGTTGTGGCTGATTAAATGACGAAGAAGCTAAATTGCTATTTAGCTGCTAAAATTAGCGTAAACAGAGCGTTAACTTAGTACTTAACTTACTCATCTTGATAGCTTTAAAACAGAGGTCACTAATAGGCGGACTGCGATCCGGATCCGGACCCAGACGTTGTCACAAATGCCGTCCCAAACCGATAAACTACAGAGAAGGATTTCATTCTGACAGTGGCTTCTGTTTTCAGTGCTTTTCGGTGCAGTAAACTCACAGATCAGTCATGTGTGGTGTAAAATCACCAAACGCTCTCCTCTGCCAATCAGATCTGTGCAGACCGCTGCCCTGTGTACGGTAATGTACACAATATCTGGACAGAGAGGCATTTTTTATTAATATACTTTTTTTTCATAATAGTTCAAACAACCTCACGGTTGAGATGTTTCATAAATGCCAGTGCCTTATCCTTATTTTACACAGTTGTTTACACTTTATGCTAAACAGTAAAATAAGTAAACAAGCTGCATATTTCATTAAAGGTTTAATGAACTATGATTTTAATTGTTTTTATTTTTAGTTAGCATATAGCTGAAATCTAATGTTGGTTGTATAATAGCAGCTGCATTCTATTGTGATAAACTGTGTTTTATATTCAATTAACGTATGATCCGATTAGTCGACTAATTATAAAAAATAATCGGTGATTAGTCGACTATAAAAATAATCGTTTGTGGCAGCCCTAACTAGAACACCTGCACAGGTGGAGCTTTCTCTACGGCTACTACAACACCTGCACAGGTGGAGCTTTCTCTACGGCTACTACAACACCTGCACAGGTGGAGATTTCTCTGTGGATACTAGAACACCTGCACAGGTGGAGTTTTCTCTACGGATACTGGAACACCTGCACAGGTGGAGCTTTCTTTACGGCTACTAGAACACCTGCAAAGGTGGAGCTTTCTCTACAGATACTAGAACACCTGCACAGGTGGAGCTTTCTCTATATGGCTACTAGAACACCTGCACAGGTGGAGCTTTCTCTACGGATACTAGAACACCTGCACAGCTTTCTCTACAGATACTAGAACACCTGCACAGGTGGAGCTTTCTCTATGGCTTCTACAACACCTGCACAGTTGGAGCTTTCTCTACAGATACTAGAACACCTGCACAGGTGGAGCTTTCTCTATGGCTTCTACAACACCTGCACAGTTGGAGCTTTCTCTACAGATACTAGAACACCTGCATAGGTGGAGCTTTCACTATGGCTACTACAACACCTGCACAGGTGGAGATTTCGCCAGGGATACTAGAACACCTGCACAGGTGGAGTTTTCTCTATGGATACTAGAACACCTGCACAGGTGGAGCTTTCTTAACGGATACTAGAACACTTGCACAAGTGGAGCTTTCTCTACAGCTACTACAACACCTGCACAGGTGGAGCTTTCTCTACGGCTACTACAACACCTGCACAGGTGGAGATTTCTCTGTGGATACTAGAACACCTGCACAGGTGGAGTTTTCTCTATGGATACTAGAACACCTGCACAGGTGGAGCTTTCTCTACGGCTACTACAACAGCTGCACAGGTGGAGATTTCTCTGTGGATACTAGAACACCTGCACAGGTGGAGATTTCTCTGTGGATACTAGAACACCTGCACAGGTGGAGTTTTCTCTATGGATACTAGAACACCTGCACAGGTGGAGCTTTCTCTACAGATACTAGAACACCTGCACAGGTGGAGCTTTCTCTACGGCTACTACAACACCTGCACAGGTGGAGATTTCTCTGTGGATACTAGAACACCTGCACAGGTGGAGATTTCTCTGTGGATACTAGAACACCTGCACAGGTGGAGCTTTCTCTACAGATACTAGAACCCCTGCACAGGTGGACCTTTCTCTACAGATACTAGAACACCTGCACAGGTGGAGCTTTCTCTATATGGCTACTAGAACACCTGCACAGATGGAGCTTTCTCTACGGATACTAGAACACCTGCACAGCTTTCTCTACAGAAACTAGAACACCTGCACAGGTGGAGCTTTCTCTATGGCTTTTACAACACCTGCACAGTTGGAGCTTTCTCTACAGATACTAGAACACCTGCATAGGTGGAGCTTTCTCTATGGCTTCTACAACACCTGCACAGTTGGAGCTTTCTCTACAGATACTAGAATATCTGCATAGGTGGAGCTTTCTCTACGGCTACTACAACACCTGCACAGGTGGAGATTTCTCTATGGCTACTACAACACCTGCACAGGTGGAGCTTTCTCTACAGCTACTACAACACCTGCACAGGTGGAGATTTCTCTATGGCTACTACAACACCTGCACAGGTGGAGATTTCTCTGTGGATACTAGAACACCTGCACAGGTGGAGCTTTCTCTATGGATACTAGAACACCTGCACAGGTGGAGCTTTCTCTACGGCTACTACAACACCTGCACAGGTGGAGATTTCTCTGTGGATACTAGAACACCTGCACAGGTGGAGTTTTCTCTACGGATACTGGAACACCTGCACAGGTGGAGCTTTCTTTACGGCTACTACAACAGCTGCACAGGTGGAGATTTCTCTGTGGATACTAGAACACCTGCACAGGTGAAGTTTTCTCTATGGATACTAGAACACCTGCACAGGTGGAGCTTTCTTTACGGCTACTACAACACGTGCACAGGTGGAGATTTCTCTGTGGATACTAGAACACCTGCACAGGTGGAGCTTTCTCTATGGATACTAGAACACCTGCACAGGTGGAGCTTTCTCTACGGCTACTACAACACCTGCACAAGTGGAGCTTTCTCTACGGCTACTACAACACCTGCACAGGTGGAGCTTTCTCTACGGCTACTACAACACCTGCACAGGTGGAGATTTCTCTGTGGATACTAGAACACCTGCACAGGTGGAGTTTTCTCTATGGATACTAGAACACCTGCACAGGTGGAGCTTTCTCTACGGCTACTACAACACCTGCACAGGTGGAGCTTTCTCTACGGCTACTACAACACCTGCACAGGTGGAGATTTCTCTGTGGATACTAGAACACCTGCACAGGTGGAGATTTCTCTGTGGATACTAGAACTCCTGCACAGGTGGAGTTTTCTCTACGGATACTGGAACACCTGCCAAGGTGGAGCTTTCTCTACAGATACTAGAACACCTGCACAGGTGGAGCTTTCTCTATATGGCTACTAGAACACCTGCACAGGTGGAGCTTTCTCTACGGATACTAGAACACCTGCACAGCTTTCTCTACAGATACTAGAACACCTGCACAGGTGGAGCTTTCTCTATGGCTTCTACAACACCTGCACAGTTGGAGCTTTCTCTACAGATACTAGAACACCTGCACAGGTGGAGCTTTCTCTATGGCTACTACAACACCTGCACAGGTGGAGATTTCTCTGTGGATACTAGAACACCTGCACAGGTGGAGATTTCTCTGTGGATACTAGAACACCTGCACAGGTGGAGTTTTCTCTACGGCTACTAGAACACCTGCAAAGGTGGAGCTTTCTCTACAGATACTAGAACACCTGCACAGGTGGAGCTTTCTCTACGGATACTAGAACACCTGCACAGCTTTCTCTACAGATACTAGAACACCTGCATAGGTGGAGCTTTCACTATGGCTACTACAACACCTGCACAGGTGGAGCTTTCTCTACAGATACTAGAACAACTGCATAGGTGGAGCTTTCACTATGGCTACTACAACACCTGCACAGGTGGAGATTTCTCTGTGGATCCTATAACACCTGCACAGGTGGAGCTTTCTCTACGAATACTAGAACACCTGCAGAGGTGGAGATTTCTTTACGGATACTGGTACACCTGCACAGGTGGAGATATCTCTATGGACACAAGAACACCTGCACAGGTGGAAATTTTCTACGGATACTAGAACACCTGCACAGGTGGAGAAGCTAGGTTTGCTCTATTGATTTAAGAACACCCAGAACAGGCTGTGTCTTGTCTATTAAAAGTCAGATCTGCCCACCAGCTTCTATTATAAGTGTGACTTAAGTCAATGTGTTTCCTGTTCATTTCTAAATACAAAATATATATACACTACTGGTCAAATGTTTTCGAAAATCCAGTGAACAAAAATTTGCTGTAAACTGCCCGGGCCTTTAAAGAAAACAAATGACCTACAAACTAGGTAAAAAAAAAATAATAAAAAAATAATAATAAATAAATAATAATGTGTTGATTTTACAGCTAGTAAGTAGCAATATAAATAAACTGAGCTTTGGAAATGGATTTAAAAAAAAGTCTTCCAAAGACTTTAACTGTAACAGATTGTGTTACTGCACTTTTTCTAATAACTAGAAAAAGACAAACACAGAGAACTTTGTAACTATTAAAAGTGTAAGACATTTCTATTGAGAAGTTGAGTACTGAGGACTGTTTTCTACACCTTAAAAACCCTTGGAAAGAGAAGAAAATTGGTACAGGAAGACGTCTGGCTGAGCCACATGGCAACAGCGCCTTTAGCTCAGCTTAACGCTGGACTATAACCCTGTTTCTTACAGTGAAGTGCAGTAATAAAGACATTGCTTAGATGATAAAGAAAATAAAAAAGCAGCTTGTCTGGATCATACATAATAGCACTAAAACTGAAAAATAGGCATGTTTTAAAACGTTCGACCAGTAGTGAATATCAAATTTAATCCACAGATCCAAACTGTACATTACTGATGTGGTTCATAGGAGTTTAGGATGAAAAACAGCTTTTAGACATCATATTCCTTTAAAAAAAAGAGAAGGAACGTTTTCAGCTTTTTTTTTTTTTTACAGAAGACAGAAGAAAGGAAGAGTTAAATCTCTGAGAAGAAAAGAGGAAACTGAAATAAAACTCACCATTTACATACAGAAAATATATATATAATATACTTTTCTCAACATATACAGTACAAAGAAGATCACAATCTTTACTGCCCCAGAAACACAGTCAGCTGTCAGGCAGATTTGATGCAGCACGCCACTCGTTCTTTTATTACAGTGATTCAGATCAGAACCAGTTCAGAGTCTGTACAGATTCAGCTCTGACTTCACTTCCTTACAGGGCAAACCTGAATAACAAAGGGCCATTCAGGAGTATTTCACTACTTAACTCAAACTGATTTAAACAAACTAATTTAGGATTCAGCACTGAAAAAAAAATTAACCATTTAGTAAATTCTGTAATTGTACTGAAATTTTGTGAAATGATTAATGATTAGTAATTAAATCCATTGTCCGTGATCAGAAACCTAACTCCGTCATTTATGAGTGTTTCAGTAATTAACCACCCAGTTAAACAACAATTTAAATGAGTTAACCAATAGTAAATATTTTGATTTATGATCAATTTCAGTTATTCAGTATCTAAACTATCATTTAGGAGAGATTTGGATCATTGACCATTTATAAGCTGGACCATAGTGATTAAACTGTTATTTTAATGTGAAATGCATTAGTTCTGGGTAATCTGGGCATTTGCAAAAAAATTAAGTCCCTTATTTTCGGCTAATGATAAAACACAGAGATCAGTCACTGTGTCTATTCAGTTTAGTTCAGTCAAAATCATATTTTCTCTGAGAATAACTTTAAGGGTGGATTCTCTTTAAACTCTTTGACATTGTCTGAACAGGCTGGTGCCTCCCAGCAGCAAACGGAAAATTTACTCTGAGAACATCAATGGTCAATTTGTCAGATTGTCAGAGGTCAGGTTCATTGATTAGTCTAAAGAAAGAGCCCTGTTAGACTAGAAGTGTGGAGAGTGTGTGCGACAGCAAAACGCTCCAATCAATAGGCTTTCATCTGAACACAAGGAGAATGAAGAGGTCTTTAAAAAACACAAAAACACAAGAAAAACTACAAAATACCCACAAAGACCTGCGTCTGATACTTTAGCGCTCACCTTTATCTCCATCTCGGTGGTGTTCAGCATGCCTGTTATAAAAGTACTTTAACATGATAAAGAAAAACATAAAGCTACAATCAATGGTGGAAAAACGAACACAAGAGACGGCATTCAATATGCAGAAAGAGTCACAACGTCGCAATAAACACAAGACCTTAAGCATGCCACTACAGAGCTTCAGGCTTTGTAGGTTTTAATACATTGGCGTTGTCGATCAAAAAGTTTGGTAACACTTCGGGGCAGCCTGCGGTGAGGTAAAGCGACAACACAGCACCAAACGAATCTGAACCCATGCAAAAAAAAAACCCTAACAAACAAACAAACAAACAACAACAAAAAAAAAAAAACAGTCAAAGCATCTGTGCAGGAGTCACATGACCACATGCCTTTAGAGCTGTGTGAAGAAAAAGGAAGTTCTCTCATGAAGCCTTTGGATGGTCAAATGTAGTCCAGAGGGAGACTCCTCAAACAATAGTATACTGTCTTTCTCATAACCTTGAGCGACCTGATTTGGCGAAGTATTTGATATTCCCAAACTCTGCCCACTGATGTGTTCTTCCAAATTTGTAAAAAAAAAAAAAAAAAAAAGAAGAAAAAAATCCAATTTGACACTAATGACACATTTAGAGCATGTTTGTTCCTAAAGAAAAGCTTTCACCTTATAGACACAGTAACTATGGAAGAACACATTTGTGAGCAGAGCCTGGATAGATCAACAAAACAAAATAAAAAACACAAAATATAGACAAATAATCTTTTCCAGGCAAATAAACTGAATTCTATTCAAATACAGCTGAGCTGAAGGACCAAAAAAATGGACCGTCAGCTTTATATTCGAAGCCTCATGCACACACACTCGCACATTCATACGTACATACACACACATTTATGGCGCGCTTAAATTCCAGCATTTCATCCCCCAATCCCAATCTGCCAATCACATCCACTGTCTGCTCTGATTGACAGCGTGTGAAGAACCTCTGTGAGCCTGCTGAAGGTGAAGAGAGTGCGCGCTCAGTCCACACAGCAACGGAGTGCGTCTTCCATACAGTACTGCTGTTCTTCCTCTTCGTTTCTCTCTAACCCCTCTCTCTCACTTTCTCTATCTATCTTTTCTCTCTCTCTCTACAGAGAGGTGGAGGGCAGTTTTTTGACGCGTCTCTGGGCGAGGAATGAAGACTCGATGGGTTTGAGCTCGGGGGGTGGCTGGGAACTCTTCAGGGCAGAGTAGGTGGCGGCCATCGCTCCCTGAGAGAGAAAGAAAAGAAATGGTAAGGACGTGTAATATATTATTGATATTATTCATAAATAATAGATCATGACATGATGTAACTTTACTTTTAACTCAGGCTCTCAGAACATCCATCAAGAACAAAAATGACTGAGGACTCAGGAGCATTCTGTGTTTGAAAATGGTTTAGGGTCACAAAGCTTAGTATGAGGGTTAAGTCAGATTCAGTAGTAGACAGCTAATCTTAGGTCTTATAAAATGGGGTTGGGATTAAGCAGCAAACATTAGGAGTTAAACAGTTACATCTTGATCTTAGAGAGCAAGGTTTAGTTAATAAAGCAATGTGATTTGGGATTTGGCAGCTAACATCTGATAGAATTTGGGGCAAATTGAAGTTTATATAGTGTAGCTAGTGAAGAGTAACTGTTTATTATACCTTGGGTGTATTGACAAATATCTTTCAATTATGATTACTTATCTTAGTATCTATAATTACATAATCATTGTGTGAAACCTTGTATTTTACATGCATTAACCAAGACTCACATTGTATTTGATCATTTTTATTACTCACAGTGTATTCTATATGCATTTATATAGAAGATTAACCAACAGTCACAATATATATTCTTTACATATATAGTAAAACATTGTTTGATCAGGCATGTGACTAACACAGACTTTATTATGACAAATTAACCCACATGATACATAAGGCATTTACTAACATAGGATCTATTGTATGGCGGACTAACCACGCGCTACTAACACATTAACATATAATATATGGAATCCATTGTGTGACGTGCGTAGCTCATGCTTGAAGCATTTCGTTCACTGCATGTCTCTGACTAACGGCCATCAATCATCAGCTAGTGCACTCTGTACGAACTGAATTGATACAAAGGAGACTTCGGGACGAACAGTGCGGCCTTTCTCTCTGTGCGTGCAAAGTTCTTCACCTACCAAAGCGGGAGGAGGACGCGCGCACATAGGGAGGACGGCGCTGTCCAATTCCTGAAACAATACCACACTGTCCGGCTGGATACAGTCAAGGCCAAACACTGATGGTCCGGTCAGACACGTGAAATGGATTACTAACATGCGAATTATGCATACTAACATGAGATGATTTTAGCAACGCCTCATCAGCAGGTTTCACGTCATTTGGGGTATAAACATGGAGTCAGATCAGAGGGGGGTCAGAACTTATACTGGGACAGTTAATAACTGTTTTTGTATGTTCTCCTGGATCCAGTACTTTGTAATAAATACTCGGTTTGCTTTCAACTTCACTCCACCTGTCCGCGACTCTCTCTATCAAACGAACACGTAGGGGAGTTGTACCCCGGACGAGAGGTGGGTGTTAACCCACCTTTCATTTTCATTTTTACAACACTAGGGATGGGGTTTATGCAGCTAACAATAGGGACGAGGCAGGTCGAATTAGGGGTAGTGAGCTAAAGTGGTAGGCTTTAGACAATTTTAAGTGTTATATTAGTTAGTAAACTTGGAATTAGGGGGGAGATAGCTAAATTAAGGCATAGATATTGAGATTTTTACCCTCAGAAAACATGGTTAGGGAATAAAGCAAATAGAAATAGTGGTTAGACAGCGAGATGTGGGCCTTACAGCTTCATATTCATTTAGAAACAACAGAAATAATGTTTTAAGGGTTCAGAAATCAATATTTTGTGAAATAACTGATTTTTATTACAGCTTTCAAGTTAAAATATTAGTATTGTTGTTTCTAAATGAAGATTAACTTGTTTTCTTTGCATTATTTGAGGTCTGAATCTTTTAATGTTCTTTTTTTGGTATTTATGTCTCATTGCTCATAGTTTAAGCAGCTAGAGTTAGGGTTATTAGAAGGGATTTAGGTTTAGGTTGTGTAGATTGGGTTTTTAGGCTTGACGTCTGCTCTGGTGACGGAGTGAAGTTACCTTGACCAGTTGTGCGTCCTGGTGCTGCAGCTGGCTGTTGGGCAGCTGGTCTCTGTGCACGATCCAGGGATGTTTAAGCACCTGCTTAGCCGTCAGCCTCTGGTGAGGGTCCACATGGAGCATCTTAGAGACCAATTCCTATAGAGAGAGAGACAATAAAATTGATTAAAAGGGAGATAGAGTAACTGAGATGCAAATTAACATTAGTTTGAGAGCATCTGACCTTGGCTGAGTCAGACACCGCGTCCCAGTTGCCCCCGGTCACAGTGAAGTGTCCACTGCCTATCCGGCTCAGGATCTCCTCTGGTGTGTCCTCTGGACCATTTGCGAAAGGAGTGAAACTAAGTGAGAGAATTAAGAGAGAGAATGGGATATAAATGTGTGTTATTATTAACATTAAATCACCTGACTCTGACATTCTGACTCTTACAGCCTCCACTCTCAACGAAAAGCTTTGTGTGTAAATCTGTGACCATTATTTCTAAAGAGTTAGAGGGTTAAGAGCTTATACACAGTGAAGCCTGGGCCACAGGTGTGAACAAGGTGACCTACTAACATGGCTCAGTTACACCAGTTCTGTCAGAAGGCATGGGCTACTACTAGTACCAAGTACTAATGAAATGTATGTAAACTTTTGACTTTTAAAAAAAAATATATAAAAATGTCAATTCTCTCTCTCTCTTTCATTATTCTGGCATTTGGAAAAACATAAATCATTTTGGTAATCCTAATTGACCTAAAATGGGAATGGGTTATTCTGATTTCATGCATATGTGTCTTTTTATATAGTGTGTGTAAACTTCTGTATACACACAGCTCTGGAAAAAAAATAAGAGACCACTTAAAAATGATAATCACAGCCATCAAACCAAGATGAACTGTATGAATTTTTGCACCAGGAGTGGCATATCCAAGTTATCCAAAAGCAGTGTGTAAGACTGGTGGAGGAGAGCATGCCAAGGTGCATAAAAACTGTGATTAAAGACCAGGGTTATTCCACCAAATATTGATTATTATTTTTGAATATATTATTTATTAATTATACCTCATTGCTCTCCAGTGAGGGATCTGTGATTAAGTACTTTTTTGTTTAAGTTTTTTTTTTTTTAAATCTAGTTGAGCTCTGTGTCGTTGGCTGTGAGTAGACATAAGGGTCAGAGTGTAATATCAATGCATGGACTTGTAAACAAAGTTTTGAATAATTGATTCGCATTTGCACTTGATTCACTCAGAAGGTCGACTTTACACTCAACTCACTGTGTTAGTTTCTTAAAGCATCCAAACACCACAAAGGTCACGATAATTTACAAAATATCAGCAGATTTTAAAGTTTAAATGTCTCCCAGCTTTGAAATGCCTCACTTTACGATTTTTTTGGCTTTTCAGTGATTGAGGGATTCAAAACACCAAACAATGGCTTGGTACGAATTACTCACATGTACAAATAATAAAATCAACTGAATTAAAAGTCATTAGTGTCAGCAGAGTACGTGTGTGTTATTACCCTGCTAGCATTGTGTACAGCAACACTCCCAAACTCCAAATATCACAGCCTTCATCGTAGCCTTGCCTCTTCAGCACCTATGACACACAGACACACACACACTGTTATGCAATCTTACACATCCTAATTTGTGGCTCCAGTGTTCCTGCAGGACCAGATGGTCTCTGCTAAATCAAATAATTCTGACCCCTCGTACTCCTCACGCAGGTCTGACCTGAGCCGGCCAATAAAAAACTTTTAAAAAAGAGAGAAAAAAAAATCACCTCAGGAGCGACAAAGTTAGCGGTGTAGCACGGGGTCATCAGCAGGCCGTTATCAGCACGAAGCTGCTTCGCAAAACCAAAATCACAGATCCGCAAAGACTCCGGGTTGCCAGATTCATCCACATACAGAATATTACTGGGTTTCAGGTCTCTGTGCACCACCTGCAGAACGAAGGAGAGCAAACGAGAGGATGAGAGATCAGAGACACACACAAACACACATTTTATATATACAGTACCTGTAAAATTTAATTAGACTGATTTGTATAGCTTCGTTAAGTCGTAAAGCTTTCTGCCTACCCATACATGTAGCCTTCTAACCCCTAACCCCATAACGCAGTTGCCTAAATATTAAGCCTAGCTTACTTAGCCCAAAAAGTTAATGAGTAGGAGCAGGTCCATATAGTGAATTTATACATATATTATACATCATTGGCGTGCAGTTAATATAGTGGGTACCCCTTCTGCAACACACCGGCTGCCGCAGACGACTTACACATAGATGAATATTACAAAAACTACAGATTGTACACAGCCCACAAATACAGCTACAAACTACACAAGTATACAACAGCACTAGTTTTACCCCCTGAGAGTGCAGGTACTCCACAGTTTTGGTGATGGTGTGCAGGACAGCGCTGGCCTCTCGCTCAGAGAAGAACTTCTGTTTCAGGATTCGGTCCAACAGCTCTCCACCCCGCATCAGCTCCGTCACCAGATACACCTGCTTACCGTTATCATACACCTGCACACACACACACACACACACACAGTGAAAATGTGAAGTAACAAGAAGTTAAGAGGTGAATATGTGGAGGTGTCAGTGTCAGACATTCTGGGGGTGATGGTTGAGGTAGTGGTGGGGAATAGGGGAGGGTCTATATGTATGTGAGAGTTGTTTGTTAATGTCTTTGATGTTAGTTTTGTACGCACGTCTTTCAGTGTGATGATGTTGGGATGTTGTCCATATCGCAGCAGAATCTCAATCTCCTCAGAAGGATCTGTGCTCGTCTTATCAATAACCTGCTCACACAAAATATCATATCCATAAATTATCTATCAATAATCAGTCAGTGAATCAATAGTTAAGACCAACAATAATAAAGACCAATAATCAATATCTCTATTAGGTGTCAATATATTATTATTAATCGTTAATTAATCATTTATAACAGTATTTATTTATTTGTTTGTTAACTGTAATAATGAAACAAATCAAATTTACCATGAGTAAACTATTAATAATGGCATTATTAACAAAACAAAGCTACTCGGTTATCCACTAATAATGTTGTTTAAATAATCATTAACAGAAGGCAATTAAATTAATATCTACAAGTGTTCAAAAAGCATAAGAATAACCAATAAAGTTGTATTTGTTGATTCTCAACTATAGAAATAAATATTGTATTTGTCTTATTAATAATATTATAACAGGATATTTATTAGTCATCTGTTAACAATGAATAACCCTTCTACTGACAAATACAGATTACATATATGAACTTAATAAACTTTGTATGTGTGTGTGTGTGTGTGTGTGTGTGTGTGTGTGTGTACCTTCACTGCATATTCCGTGTTGGTGGCTTTGTGGACACAACGTTTACACACAGAGAACGAGCCCATGCCGATATCCTCCTTCAGCACGTAGCCGTCGCTAAACACGATGTTCTTACCATGTAGCTGCTGCTCTCACACACACACACACACACACACACACACACAAACACACACACACACAGGTTTAATAATTCACAATATAGACACACATAGTGAGAAATTTTAATAATTCATATACTAGCTGCAATTAGTGTACCCAGACACATGCACACACACACTTACACACTTACACAAAGTCACAGACACACGTGAGAGATGTTCTCAGTACAGAGGAATCCGGATAAAAAGGAATGATAATATTACTAATGTGGTATTAGCAGAGCAGAGAGCAGCACTTTATACCAGATTATACTCATTTAGCTAAAACACACACACAGACACACACACAGACACACACACAGACACGGACACGGACACACAGACACACAGACACAGACACACAGACACAGACACACAGACACAGACACACAGACACAGACACACACAGACACACACAGAGACACACACACACACAGACACACAGACACAGACACACACAGAGACACAGACACAGACACAGACACACACACAGACACAGACACACACACAGACACAGACACACACACACACACACACACACACACACAGACACACACACACAGACACACACACACAGACACACACACACAGACACACACACACACACACAGACACACACACAGACACAGACACACACACAGACACACACACAGACACACAGACACACACACACACAGACACAGACAGACACACAGACACACACAGACACACACACACACACACAGACACACACACACACACAGACACACACACACAGACACACACACACAGACACACACACACAGACACACACACACAGACACACACACAGACACAGACACACACACACACACACACACACACACACACACAGACACACACACACAGACACACACACACACACAGACACACACACAGACACAGACACACACACAGACACACACACAGACACACAGACACACACACACACAGACACAGACAGACACACAGACACACACAGACACACACACACACACACACACACACACAGACACACACACACACACAGACACACACACACAGACACACACACACAGACACACACACACAGACACACACACACAGACACACACAGAGACACAGACACACAGACACACACACACAGACACACAGACACAGACACACACACAGACACACACACAGACACACAGACACACACACACACACACACACACACACACACACACACACACACACACACACACACACACAGACACACACACACAGACACACAGACACACACACACAGACACACAGACACAGACACACACACTCTTTACTATACTAGTGAGGCCTGCCAATGTTTTTATATTATTGTAGCCTACCCTAACATATCCGCAATCATAACCATACTAAACCTACAGCGATCCTTACCTTCACTAACACTCACATGTAGCTTTATTCTAAACCCTAACCATTTACATACTGAACCCAACCTTAATCTAAACAACAATTATTTTAATCCATAACCTAACCTTAACCCTAAACATGAGGGTACTAACTCTAGACTACAGTTTACCCTAACAATCATACACCCCTGATCATTTTCCATTATAAATCATTGGTTATTCGAATCATTAACAAGTATTTATTTAAAAAGTAAAATGAAGGATTCACAGAACGTGTGCAATAATTATTTAAACTAAATTAGACAGGTGCATAAACTTGGGCACCCTTGTCGTTTTATTGATTTGAATATATTGAGCACTAAATATTTGAACACAACATTTGTTTGGTAAGCTCATTGACCCTTGACCTACATACACAGGTAAATCCAATTAGGAGAAACAGTTAAGGTGCGAATTGCAAGTTTTTTACCTCTTTGTGTGGTCTGATTTAAAGCGGGCTCTCCATCTCCAACTGGAGATATTTTGTGAGAAAAATGGCCAAAATACCTTTAACCAGAAGTCAGACTCTCACCGGAATCTACAGGAAGCGTTTAAAGGCTGCTATTTTTACTGATTTTTTTACTGATTTACTGAATATTGATGTATTTTTTCTGTTAATTTAATTCTGCCTAATTTTGTTAGTAATTTAGTTTGTTTCTAATTATTGCACACTTTCTGTAAATTCTATAAACTTTTTTCTTTTTCACTCAAATATCTATGTGTTCATCTGTTATGATATATTTAACGGAAATTGCAGATCTGAGCAACCAATGATTTATAAGAGAAAATCAACAAAATTATGGTGCACAAACTTTTTTATACCACTGTCACTGTCAATTCATAGTTTTAAAAACACTCTGATTTATTTTATACTGTCTGATTAATGGGGGAGTCCAAACACGCACACACACAGACACACATGTGAATGGACTTAGTAGAGTCACAGCAGGACACTCTCACCATCCATTAAGCTCTCAGTGTTTTACTCCAGCACTCACTAAATGAGTCTGTGTGTAATTTGCTTTTATTGGCTAAACGTTTTCTACACTATCAGCTCCACACAGTGGCCACAGTCTGTAACTGCATGCTCTATGCTGTACAGGGCTTGTTTGTCTTCAAATAAACATCTAGACCCGACCAACTGACCACTGACCTGTACCACAGGGTGAGGGGGCTGCTGAACAGTCTCCTCCCCTCCCACATCATCCAGCATTGCTGTGGCAACGAAACTGAAACCACGGAACAGCTTATGAGCGTCTGCACTCGGGGGAACACCAGGAGAGTCTGTATAAAGGGAAAAAAAAGAATATCACTATCAAAAGAATCATAAAAACACATGATCATCTGACAAAATGAATGCAATCATATTCTCACATAAATGCTTAGCTCCAAAATAAAAAGCCATTCCTACACTGTAGAGACAGAGCAGGTGTCCCAAAACTTTTGTCCAAAAAATGTGTTAACTTCTTTAGACCAGTTTAGCCTGCTAAAGTTACGGGGGTTGTTTTTAGAATAACACAGCCAATCAAAACTGAGCTCATTTACATAGCTCAGTGTCAAAGACAGTAACTAAACAGCCTAAACCAGTTTCATTTTATGGAATAAAAATAAAATAAAATATGAATCATTACTGTTGTAGAAGATCAATGGGATAAATCACAAAAAGTAAGGTATGCTCTTTAATAACACACTGCCAATACCTCACATCTGCCTCACCTTTAGGGGTTCGTGAGGTGAACTCTGAATCGAAGTAGAACGTGTCATCAGGTCGAGCCACGGCCGGCCTAAAGGGAGGCTTAATCTCCCTACGGAACAGTTTCTGAAAAACACACACACAAACTATTGTTTCCTACAGCACAGTAATTACATCAGATTTACACCCAGTAACCATTTAACACAGATCATCCTCCACTGTGTTTATCAGAGTAAAGATACGTTCCTAACACCCTGTATTAAGGCTGTTTGGACATATACTTTTTCACTGTGGTTAAAGACCCATTAAGGATTATATTGTAGTTCCCCATTACATGATGAGGATGTATCATCAGAAGGAAACATGCTGAGTTTAAGCAGTGGCATGTCTTGCCAGCAGAGCCTTAGCCAGCATGTTCTTATTTGTACTGTGCCTTACATCAAATTACTCTGTGTGGGATGTGCCCTCCAAATCTTTTCTGTGAATGGGGATGTTGATTATGGGGTGCTAAATTGGTGGGTCGTGAGATAGGCTTAAAGGAACAATCAGTACTGAATAGCGAATTCTGATCCACTTCTGCCTCCCCAGATCCCAGACTCACATGGGTTGCCAGATTGCCACACAGTGGCAAGCGACAACGGGTCTTGCTCTGTAGCTGATCTTTAAATATATACGTTTCAGTGTCCAATTTGTCTCTAATACACTAGTGGTGATGGTAAATTACCTAGAGTACTACATAAAAAATGTCTTTAATGTCAATATTTTATTATTGTCTTAATATTTATTTATCTCACTGGAAGACATTTAAGTAGAATTTAATGAAAATATCATCCTGCATGTGTGAATGTTTCCTTTAATATGTTTTGTAATTTTATATAGGTACGTCAACCATCAAATTGTCCTGCTAAATCTGTCTAGAGCCTTAAACTACAACATTTTTCACACTATAAGACTCAGTGCGCCTTATGTAGGAATTTTATCCATCAGGTTGTAAGGAGGGGTAAAGCCGGTCCGCTGAAGTACAGCGTTATACAAGAGTTCTAGTTTAGTTCTCCAGCAGTATTAGATGTATTGGTCTGCGTGTTTACCGTGTTAAAACAAGCTACGTAGGACTAACCAGTAGCTAATACTGCCCTGTTTACCGGAACACTCAGTTTCTCAGAGTAGCGCTGTTGGCCGGCATTAGCCACTAACGGCTATGGTTAACTCCTAATGCTAATACTGCTGCTGCACCAAGCCTTAGTAGAAATCTGGAAATCTAAGCTTACTGTAAAATAAATGGAAGTGCTCTACCCACCCAAATAAACAGTTTTCCAGAGAGAAATCTGTGTAGATTAATATCCAGTGCTCATTTGACTTTAAAAGACATTTTTAAGAAGTACAGTTTTGTTTACTTAGTTTAGCTTGGCTTTACAGGTTTTGCCACTCTGAGTGAGATCTGCTGTATTAGAAGGAAAACATAGCGACAAACCTGTTCCTTACTAGTGTCACAAAATGTGCCTTATAATCCAGTGCGTCTTATGTAGGAAAATAGACCAGAAAATAGGCGTTCATTGAATTATGATCCAGTGCGCCTTACGGTGTGAAAAATATTGTAGTCATTAGTTGCAGTTCCTAAGTTTACTCTGTATAACTTTTCTGTTTTTGTTAATTAATGAATTATCTTAATCTCACATTCCAGTCGATGGTAAAGAAGAAGGCATGGCGTTTGATCTCCTCAGCCCCATCAGCACCAGAGCCTACACACACACACAAGCAAAAAACACTCATAGTGAATATATGTAATATTTATTTTAGAGTGTGTGTGTGCGTGCATGTGTGTGTGTGTTGTGTGTGTGAGCATGGGTGTGTCTGTTACCAAGTCTGTTTGTGGGGTTCCTCTTGAACAGTGCTCTCAGAAGGCTCTGAGCTTCAGCACTCAGAAACTGAGGCATTCCCAACCTCGCTCTACCGAGAGAGAGAGGGAGAGGGAGAGAGGGAGAGAGAGAGGGAGAGAGAGGTTAAATAATAATAATGTTAATAAAAACCATTGTTAAGATCAAATACAGAAAAGAGAAAAGGTGTCAAATTTAAGTGGAGGTGGGTGGAGCTTGATAGGGGTGAGGTTTGATAAAGCAAGTAATGTGAGTGTAGCAGTTCTAGGTTCTAGATTCAGCTCTGTGTTTGTAGAACAGTGTAGAACAGGGAGCTTACTTCAGAATGAGGTTCATTGTCTCCTTTCGGTCCTTCCCTTGGAACGGCAGAGAGCCTGTTAGCATCTCAAACTGAAACACACACACACACAGATGAGTCAAAACATTATGACCACACCCACATGAATATGAGCTGATGTGTAGATGATGTGGATGTGGGGAAAGGGCAGAGTGGAGCCCTAAACCACTCGATGGGTAAACAACCACAGATATCATCTTCAGAGGTGTATAAAAGGAGCTGTTTATTATATACTTTAACTGCCTAATCCTGTGATTTCAATACAACCTTCATCCAAGGATTATTTTCATCTATCAACTTTCTAATTTATAATCAGAAAATGATGAAACAAGTTGCCACTGGTCCTGCCTGAATCTGTGATGTCTCAATTTTGATCCATTCACACTCTGCTCTTAATGGTGCAATGTGCAATTAATGAAGTTTGGCCACCAGGCTGCTCCAATTTAGCCATGAAACCTCCCACACTAAAATGACAGGTGTTTCAGTTATATTATCCAATCCCTCTACATTGGGCTAAACCAACAAAAGAATTATAAAGTCCTGTAAGCAAGGGACATTCAGTCCTCCCCTGCTTTTCTCAATAGAGAGCTGTTCTGGTGGGATATAAAGGAATAACAGCGTACTGGGCAAGTGGTCATACTGTTTTAGCTGATGGGTGTATCACTTATCATCATCTTTAAACCAGTTCACAGGAAGTTCGGTTCCTTTCTTGTTAAGAGTGCTTTAGAGATTGTTTAAAGGAAGTTATTTGTTCTCACACTCGCCCTTCTTCCACACACACACACACACACACACACACACATCTACACACACATCTACACACGCACACACACATCTACACACACACACACACACATCTACACACACACACTCACACACACACTCACACACATGGAGCTGCACCACCAAAATGTTTTGATTAGATTTTAAAGGAGTGTAATTGAATGGTCTTCATACCATCAGTACCCCAAATGACCACCAGTCAGCGCTGTGGATGTGACCCTGCCTGTTCACCACCTCCGGGGCCATGTACTCCACCGTCCCACAGAATGAATACGCCTTCTTCTCAAGGTCTATAGCCTCCTTACACAGGCCAAAATCTAAACACACACACACACACACACACACACAGAAGGAGTTAGACAGGGTGTTCATAAACATTTGGACATCCAGTGTACATCACACTAATACGTAGTATACATTGCATTACATACAAATAATGTATATTTGGCCTGTCTGTTGTACACCTATTTTACCCTTGGTAAACACCTTTATAATTATCAAGGTTGTATGTGTGTGTGTGTGTGTGTGTCTTTGTGTTACCTGTGAGTTTGATGTGTCCTTCTTCATCCAGTAGGATGCTGAAACAGAGCAGTAAGTTAGAGTTACTAAATCTGTTGGACATTTACACTGTCTGTCTTAGAGTAACTGAGTCTCATTAAATGAGTAAATAAATATGTGAGTTGAATTCATAATAAGTGATAAATACAGTGAATTGACCAAATAAACGAGTTAAACAACAATTTGTAGTTTAATGAGAGATTACTGGATGGAGAGATGTATCTGGATAGGGTCTGAGACAGGAGTAAATTTTAAAATTTTATTTAAAATAAATAATCACTCCAGTAAAGTATAAATAACCAACATTTCAAGTAACAACAATTATTTGTAATTCATTACTTGACACTTCTGTAGGTAAAAGAGTGAGTGAGTGAATCAATGAGTGAAGGAGTGATGGAGTGAGGGAGTGAGTGAGTGAGTGAGGGAGTGAATGAGTGAGTGAGTGAAAGAGTGAGTGAGGGAGTGAGTGAGGGAGTGAGTGAATGAGTGAGTGAGTGAAAGAGTGAGTGAGGGAGTGAGTGAGGGAGTGAGTAAGGGAGTAAGGGAGTGAGTGAATGAGTGAGTGAGTGAAAGAGTGAGTGAATGAGTGAGTGAGTGAGGGAGTGAGTAAGGGAGTGAATGAGTGAGTGAGTGAAAGAGTGAGTGAGGGAGTGAGTGAGTGAGTAAGGGAGTGAGGGAGTGAGTGAGGGAGTGAGTGAATGAGGGAGTGAGTGAGTGAGTGAATGAGTGAGTGAGTGAGTGAAAGAGTGAGTGAGGGAGGGAGTGAGTAAGGGAGTAAGGGAGTGAGTGAATTTGTAGTTTAATGAGAGATTACTGGATGGAGAGATGTATCTGGATAGGGTCTGAGACAGGAGTAAATTTTAAAATTTTATTTAAAATAAATAATCACTCCAGTAAAGTATAAATAACCAACATTTCAAGTAACAACAATTATTTGTAATTCATTACTTGACACTTCTGTAGGTAAAAGAGTGAGTGAGTGAATCAATGAGTGAAGGAGTGATGGAGTGAGGGAGTGAGTGAGTGAGTGAGGGAGTGAGTGAATGAGTGAGTGAAAGAGGGAGTGAGTGAGTGAGGGAGTGAGGGAGTGAGTGAATGAGTGAGGGAGTGAGTGAATGAGTGAGTGAGTGAGGGAGTGAGTGAATGAGTGAGTGAGTGAGTGAAAGAAGGAGTGAGTGAGTGAGTGAGTGAGTGAGTGAGGGAGTGAGTGAAAGAGGGAGTGAGTGAGTGAGTGAGGGAGTGAGTGAGTGAGGGAGTGAGTGAGTGAAAGAGGGAGTGAGTGAGTGAGTGAGTGAGGGAGTGAGTGAGGGAGTGAGTGAGGGATTGAGTGAGTGAGTGAGTGAATGAGTGAGTGAGTGAGTGATTGAGGGAGTGAGTAAGGGAGTGAGGGAGTGAGTGAGTGAGTGAGTGAGTGAGTGAGGGAATGAGGGAGTGAGTGAATGAGGGAGTGAGTGAGGGAATGAGGGAGTGAGTGAGGGAATGAGGGAGTGGGTGAGTGAGGGAGTGAGTGAGTGAGGGAGTGAGTGAGGGAGTGAGGGAGTGAATGAGTGAGGGAGTGAGGGAGGGAGGGATTGAGTGAGTGAATGAGTGAGGGATTGAGTGAGTGAGTAAGGGAGTGAGTGAGGGAGTGAGTGAGGGAGTGAGTGAAGGATTGAGTGAGTGAGTGAGTGAATGAGTGAGTGAGTGAGGGATTGAGTGAGTGAGTAAGGGAGTGAGGGAGTGAGTGAGGGAATGAGGGAATGAGGGAGTGAGTGAGTGAGGGAGTGAGTGAGGGAATGAGGGAGTGAGTGAGGGAATGAGGGAGTGGGTGAGTGAGGGAGTGAGTGAGGGAATGAGGGAGTGAGTGAGTGAGTGAGGGAGTGAGTGAGGGAATGAGGGAGTGAGTGAGGGAATGAGGGAGTGGGTGAGTGAGGGAGTGAGGGAGTGAGTGAGTTACTGAGGGATTGAGTGAGTGAGTGAGTAAGGGAGTGAGTAAGTGAGTGAGTAAGGGAGTGAATTAGTGAGTGAGGGAGTGAGTGAGGGAGTGAGTGAGGGAGTGAGTAAGGGAGTGAGTAAGGGAGTGAATTAGTGAGTGAGGGAGTGAGTGAGGGAGTAAGTCAGTGAGTAGTGAGGGAGTGAGTGAGTGAGTGAGTGAGTAAGGGAGTGAGTGAGGGAGTTAGTGAGTGAGTGAGGGAGTTAGTGAGTGAGGGAGTGAGTAAGGGAGTGAGGGAGTGAGTGAGGGAGTGAGTGAATGAGTGAGTGAAAGAGTGAGTGAGGGAGTGAGTGAGGGAGTGAGTAAGGGAGTAAGGGAGTGAGTGAATGAGTGAGTGAGTGAAAGAGTGAGTGAGGGAGTGAGTAAGGGAGTAAGGGAGTGAGGGAGTGAGTAAGGGAGTGAGGGAGTGAGTGAGAGAGTGAGTGAATGAGTGAGTGAGTGAGGGAGTGAGTAAGGGAGTGAGTGAGTGAGTGAATGAGTGAGTGAGTGAAAGAGTGAGTGAGGGAGTGAGTGAGTGAGTAAGGGAGTAAGGGAGTGAGGGAGTGAGTGAGGGAGTGAGTGAATGAGGGAGTGAGTGAGTGAGTGAGTGAATGAGTGAAAGAGTGAGTGAGGGAGGGAGTGAGTAAGGGAGTAAGGGAGTGAGTGAATGAGTGAGTGAAAGAGTGAGTGAGTGAGGGAGTGAGTAAGGGAGTAAGGGAGTGAGGGAGTGAGGGAGTGAGTGAATGAGGGAGTGAGTGAGTGAGTGAGTGAAAGAGTGAGTGAGGGATTGAGTGAGGGAGTGAGTAAGGGAGTAAGGGAGTAAGGGAGTGAGGGAGTGAGTGAATGAGGAGAGTGAGTTCAGTACTTCTCAGGTTTGAGGTCTCTGTAGATGATGCCCAGGCTGTGCAGGTGATCCAAACCCAGAGCTAACTCCGCCAGATAGAACTTCACATCCTCTTCTGTAAACATCACCTAACACACACACACACATATATATATAGTACAGTAAGTGCAGTAGAGAGCGATGCAGTGTTGTAATTTTCGGCTCTGTTAGTGTAAGCTGAAGGTGCTGCTGTACCTCTTTTGATAATCTAGTGAACAGATCTCCACCACGCAGGAAGTCCAGAATTAAATACAGCTTCCCCTCCGTCTGAAAGGCTGAACACACACAATTATTCAATAAAGTAAACAATAAATGTTATATATGTATAATAATTTTTAAAACCATTATATTTTATACGGTTATTACTTATATTTTATACATTTACATACTCCCATGCAATGAAGCAATAAAGCAATTTGTATACATAGAGAGAGAAGAGCATTTGCTTACTGACCATAATGAAGTTTGACCACAAAAGGGTGATTGACGTCTGCCAGGATGTTTCTTTCCATCTTGGTTCGAACTCGATCTCTTACTGGAAAAGCAAAATCAAGCAAAGAAAACCAACGTGATAAAAAAAAAACGTTAGAATTAAAACCTAAAAATTACTTTTAATGTATATTTAGTGTCATGTAATAGTTATAAATACTAAATCTGTAATTAATAATTAAATTAAATTTATACTTAACTGAACTTCTTAGCAGTATGTTGTGTTTACATCACTATATACTGAATAAAAATAGAAGCAAAAAGAGAGACTACTGCTCCTAAAAGACCAGAAGCCGAATGTTTTTCCCCATGAATTTACAGTTTGTCCAGTAAGTGTAAAATATCAACAGTACAATAAGATAATTTAAGTTCTGCTACAGCTCTGCTAACTCATGTAGTGGAGAGAAAGGGTGGCGTGCAGGTCCTGCACATGCCCGTCTCTTCCAGCCAAGGCTGTCAATCACTTCATTCTTAAACTTAGTTTAATCTTTACATTTTTATTTTTCCCAGACATCTGAACAATCAGCCTAAATCACTTTAGTGTGAACTCCAACTGAACTACACTGAATTAAACACACACATCAAAACAAAACAAAGCAAAAGAAAGAAATGAAGAACAGAGGGAGAGAAGATGAAGGTGGTGAAGATGTTGCTAAAACCACAAACAGCCTCTTGTGCAGAGTCTCAAACCACACACACATTCACACACTCACACACTCACAGCTGTGTAACCGCTGCCTCAGTGCCCTATGAGTAAACAGGCTTCAGAAGTAGAGAGAAACAAACTGAGCCAAAACAAGAGAGAAACAGGGTGTGTGGTGGTCTCAGTCAAGAGTGTGTGTGTGTGTGTGTGTGTGTGTGTGGGTGTGCGGGTATTTAAGCGTGGGAAAGAATGAGAATGTGGGAGTATAAGATGGATGTAAGACTGAAAGTGTGTCTTAAATACAGTAGTCGTTTAATAACACACTGAACACACACTCCTGTAGGTGTTAAACACATCCAGAACACAGGAGTGCATCTGAAAACAATCAGAACTGCAGGTTTTTTATCCAAAAATTAAAGTTGAACTCAAACTGTAAATGTGCATGTATGTACCGCTTCACAGGACAGTCAGGAGTTGCAGGACAGCCTTTTATTTCAGAAACTAAATATGGTTCCAGACTAGGGCTGCACGATAGATCTTTTAAGCATCGTAATCACGATGTGCGCATGTGCAATAGTCACAATGCAGGATGTGCGAATTCACTTAAAGCAATTAAATGCGTTAAACACGTTACACATGTCTCAATGTTTTGATTCTTGACACAAGAAGTAGATACACAGCGCTGTCTCTGTGTCTGTGTGAGTGACAGGCTGCTGCTGCCTGAGAAGCGTGAGGGGAAGCACGAGGGAGGCAGGAGTAAACGCGAGGTGACCGCATGGCCTCCATCCACATGGCTGGCCACGTGCTTGTAGACGCAAAAAGCTGTGCACCTCAGTTCAGCACAGTTTTTTTGCAGATATTTCCAGTTATAGCTGAATTCATGCTTTTAATTCCAGAAAAACACTCTTTTTTATCTTTTAAAAAGCCATTTAAATGCCTAATTAAAAGGAAGATTTATTTCGTTGTTTTTCTCTGGTTGTCCGAACGCGACAACATGCGTGTGGGGGCAGAGCTGGTAACGTCATGAGCCCTGCATTGTTTAATATAGCATTATATATATCCCTGGAAAAAGAATATTTGCAAAGTACATTTTTCTCAATGTCATGCAGCCCTATTCCAGACAAGGCCTAAAAGACAGGCCCCCTCACTCATTACTTGCTGGGGTATTCAGATATGTAATTTACCTATTACAACGTTTCCTTCCGGTTTCTGAAATAAAAGGGTGACCTGTGACCCTTTGTATATACACAAACACAAGTGTGTGTGTCTGTGTGTGTGTGTGTGTTTGTGTTTTTACCTTTGAGTGTGGCTTTCCTGAGAACCTTCATAGCGTAGAGCTGATTACTGTCAGGAGGTGTAATCTTCCGCACTAGAAACACCTGCGCAAAAAAAATTCAACCCAAAATAAAAATCTCAGCCAAAAATATATCACTGAGGTCACTGTAAAGTCCAACGTTTAAAAATAATGCTGATCATCATTAGGCCGGTCATGATAATGGACAATATATTCTCCCAGGATTTATTTCAATAAATGCAAATTTCCCCATTGAGGGATTAATAAAGGTTTATTCTTAGAAAAAATAGGAAAATATATAAATAAAAATGTGTAAATATTTTACACAAATACATAAAATAAAACATTATTTAAATAAAGTTGGCAAAGCAGATCAATTACGTTAACATTAATTGGATAGGCTTAAAAACTTTATTTGTATAATATTTATTATTTTTAAACACAGTGCTGGAGTGTAGATCAGGTAGGTGGCTTTGGGTCCACGGAAGCTCTGGATGACTGAGTATGGTAGGGTAAATAACTGACTGACTGACCACATGTTTTCAATGAGAACAGGGCATGTGGAGTCAGACGATGTGCACTTAAAGCACTGAGGTTTGGTCTGACTTGCATTTGAACAGAAGTTACAGATATCAGGGTATCGCCTGATTAAATGATATGAAAGACTACAGCATCAGTAAAACTATATTGTTTGTGTATGTGTCTGTATGTGTGTGTGTGTGTGTGTGTTGCCTGCTACAGTGGCTAAAAACAATATCCGCTAAAGTACAGGCATGTGTATGTAATGGGCAATATCGAATGGAGTAAAACCCATTGAAATAATGTTTATTTATAATACAATAAGTCAATAGGGTAATTATAGCGACAGGCCTAGGTAATCATCATCATATTGTTTTATTTTAAGGTCATGATAAAGATTACGGTTAGGAATGATTTATGATTAGAACAGAAATCAGAAAATAATTTTAACTACACAAATTCACATCATGTCCAGAAATCTAATTTCTGACCTGACAGTCAAATAAAAAAAAATTGACCAGTCTGAAAACCCTGCCCATAATTTGTGATGTACTGAGTTTATAATGGTGCTCAGTGCACCATGGCTGATGACTGCATCGAGATTTTAAGAGGATGGCCATGGGGATGGGTTTTGCATATTAAGCATTAGGAGGTTATAATTAAAACTGTTTAGAGAATGTTTAGTATAATATAGAAATGTGTGTGTGTGTGTGTGTGTGTGTGTGTGTGTTTTCATACCTTGCCGAAAGACCCCTGGCCCAACACCTTGAGCAACTCGAACTGGGATGGGTCTGCTTTCTCCGCCCCCTCTTTAACCACATGTGTGATGTTAATCTCTTTGATGACATCATCATCCTGCAAAAGGACACATTTTTGGTTAGGTTTTATAAAGGAAGCTTTATTTTAATAACTCAACATTATTTTGGAAACAAATAAAAATTTAATAAAACCTAGACACAGGATTTAAAATAAAACAATAAGGAACAAAGTAAATTACAATATCAAAAGTCAAGGACATAATAGGGATAAACATAAAAATTAAGAGAACAGTAAGAGAGAGGCCAGAATTTTAAACAGAATAAACTCCAAAATAAAAATGAAAGGACAGTTTAAAGCCCAAATTTAAAATGTAAAATATAATAAAGTCCTTATCTCTAGTTTCCCCCCAAAAAAAACAAACAAAAAAAACCCTACTGCATCACTTCATGGCTTCATTGTGTCCAGATTAACATCACAATTTCCATGATCTAATTCATGGAACCAGCATCATAGGTTCTTATTCACATTAACAGCATATCAGCCTGGAAACCCCCATTATCACCAGTCAGATTATCAGCTGCAGTCTGCGGTTTGGAGCTGTGTGACACCAGAAGCACCTCCCGCTTCTTAAGACCAGACCAAAAGCATGCAAGAAGAGAATAGTGACAGTGTTTGTTAGCAATATTAGCCTAGCATCTCCCATTGTGGACCAAATAAGTCTGGTCAACTGGTATTAGATTGTTTAACCTGTTCCTTTAGGTGAAATGAAGCACAGGTGCTTGGTGGGAAATGGGAGTATAAAATATAAACATGTGCATATTTAGGGCTTTTTTTACACCTGAACGTGTGGACCAGTATGCGAATCACAGTCTGTATGCATCGTTTACATTAGGTCCAGATAGTTTTGATTTCACACTGCAGTTCAGCAACAAACTGAAGAACTGCGCGCTGTGTTCAGTTATCTTCACCTGTGTGTGCTGACACTGATTGGTTTGTAGAAGGGCATGTTGTGTTAACAATGTAATAAGTTGTCTTTCCAGTTATTGTGCTAAATTCTGCCTCGCTACAAAAATCCTCTGAGTGCATGTGCATCATTCAGCAGAGAATTCCGCTGGATAGTCTTTATTAATACACCCATTAGAGCTCTGAGAAACATATAATATAATATAACAAATAACATATAATAAATGAGATCAGATGCGGTGACACACACACACACACACACACACACACACAGGAACCAGCAGAGGAACTCCACCTCGCAGCACAGTTACGGGAAACGAGCCTACTTCACCATTTAAACCACAGTGTCAAATAACTCAAAATAATCTCGCTGTACAGAGGGATTTAAATACACACTACTTTACTATCACCAGCACAGGCTGTCTATCAGAACCCCGGCTCTACAGCTACGATTACTGGCCACTTTATTTCAAATGCCAGCCTTACATTTACCCTTATTGGCCACTGACTTGGAAACCCAGCATTACAGTTGCCCTTAATAGCCACTGGAATACCCAGCTTTACAGATGCACTTACTGGACAAATTAACTGTAAATCTTGCACCACACTGTATTGAAAACCCCAGCCTTACTGGTACATTTCAAACAAGTCAAACAAGACCAATTTAAATATCTTAACACAATAAGGGTTGGGCAATATCACTTTTTTTTTGTGAAAACATTACTGTGGTATATGCTATTATATGGGACAGGAATTTGCAGGAACTGCTTAAAGTCCTATGTTTACATGGCTGCAAAATAATTAAATGTTGGGTTATTTTTTTAACAGAAAATTTATTAAATACAACATTCAGGCTGTTTACTTATAAACGTTTAGACAAAAAATAACAGGACAACAGGACAGTTATCTAAATAAATAGTGACAGGCTAACCGCTAATAGGCTAACTGCTAACATGCTAGCCCCTTACAGGCTTGCTGCTAACACCTTTGCCCCAGGCTAACTACTAACAGGCTAGCTTACGCTACTGTCTGTGCAACAGTTTTCCAGATAAATAAGGCAAATGAGGAAGTCACACATATTTTGAATCTTGAATATATATGATAAAGCTTTAAACCGTCACACATTCGAGTGAGACTTTTAAGGGATATCTTGCAGACTCCTGTATGCAGGTTTAGTTTACCTTTGCAAATCTCTGAGACAACTTTTTGTATCCTTCCCCTGAACAACTATGTTGAACAATCTTTGTTTTTAGATCATTTGATGTTTTGTTTTGATGAGCCCATGATGCCACTCTTCAGAGGAGATTCAAATAGGAGAACAACTTGCAATTGGCCACCTTAAATACCTTTTCTCATGATTGGATACACCTGGCTATGAAGTTCAAAGCTCAATGAGGTTACCAAACCAATTTTGTGCTTCAGTAAGTCAGTAAAAAGTAGTTAGGAGTATTCAAATCAATAAAATGATAAGGGTGCCCATACTTTTGCACCGGTCAAATTTTGGTTTAATGCATATTGCACATTTTCTGTTAGTACAATAAAACTCATTTCAATCCTGAAATATTACTGTGTCCATCAGTTATTAGATATATCAAACTGAAATGGCTGTTGCAAACACCCAAATATTTAGAACTAAGATTAATAGGGGTGCCCAAACTTTTTCATATGACTGTATAAATTATTCCAGGGCTTACTCCATATGAAGCCTCAGCTTGGTTTTGCAGAGCACCAGCTTGAAGTTGTTCCTAACGCATAGACACCTTCTGACCACTGCCGCAGGGCCAATTTCTTACAGGTTCTGCCAATCAGGTGCCAGTCAGGCAGAAATGGCACCAGAAACTTAAAAAAAGTGTTTTTACAGGAAAAAACACAAAACTTTGTGCTATGTTTAGTTTGACCAAAAAAAAAAAGTGAGTCCTACCAAGGTTTGTTCCTCCAGCTCTGAGGATTTTTTTTTAACACTATTACCTCGACTTGGTCACCTGCGTTGTTTTGTGTTATGTTTTGTTGATTTTTTTCATATTATTGCATTATTGGTTAATATTGCTAATGAGTTTGACTGCACTGAACCTTTACTTGCCACTTACCGCTACCCATATACAAACACAGGCAGCCATAGAGAAAACAGAGTGAGAGCAGCCAAGTCACGCCAAACAAAGTGTGTTTTCCTTCTAATTGTGCTGATATCACATTAAAATTAACCACCTCCACTTAGTTACACTTTGAGTCGAGTGTTTGACACCTTTTAAAAGACGTAAACACCCACAGATCACATCCTCATCACATCTCAGTACTGCTCCTCCTCTCACATCGAAACTAACAGCTGCCCTGACCCAGTCCTAATCACACAACACTACAGGCTGAACCCATCTAAGACCAGGTATCAGAACCAGTCCAATACCAGCAAGACACCACTAAACTATTAGACCAGTGTAAGACAATATTTTTAAATATAGTCATTGATCTTTTTTTATTACAGTAACAGTGTACAAAACTTCCTCTACCATGTTTGGAAGGTGCGAGTTTTTTTTTTCTACGCTGACATGCCAAAAGTAATGGGACAGCAGGTGTTGCCTCACATAAAATTAATTTCTACCATCTATACCATAAGGTTCTTCTTTTTAATCTTTATTAAACCAGGTTGTTTATGGAACCAAATTGGTTCTTCTATGGCATCCCTTAAAGAAGCACTAACTCTTAAGAGAGTGTAGACTTATGTAATAGTGTCTGTGTGCGTGCATGTTGTGTACTGACCATCCACTGCCTCTGTTCGCATGTTGAAGCGGTGCTGGATGCAGTTAATGATGCGGTGGCAGCTGTGCTGCTATTGGCCTCCACCAGTGGACAGAAGTTAGAGCCATTAGGGTCGTTAGCGCCGTTAGTCAGCGCTTTCCGCTGTTGTCTTTTAAACAGGTAGAGTGTGAGCACCTGCCTCAGCTTAAACTTCCCTCTCTCTTTCTCTCTCTCCATCTCTTCATCTCTCCACCAGTCCGGGGTTCCCACAGTCACCTCCTCTATCTGCCTCCTGCTATGGTTAATCTGACGGACCTCGGCATCTCTCTCTCACAACACTAACTGACTACCGCTCGCCCAGCTTCACACAACTCACACTACAACTCGTACTGCTGCAGCGCGAGAGCGAGTGTGAGAGCCTGAACGAGGGATGTGAAATGTAGTTAGACAGGAAGGAAGAGGTTGAAGGGGAGGGAGAGAGAGAGATAGAGAAACTTACTGAACTGAAAGAAACATACAGGAGATGGAGAAAGAAAGAAAGTAAGAGAAAATGCTAAAAAATAAGCTAGATATGTAGAGACAGAGAGAGAGAAAGAAAGAGAGAGAGAGAAAGAGAGAGAGAAAGAGAGAGAGAGAGAGAGATGATGGTGATTGACAGAGAAAAAAGAAATAGGCCAGAGTTAGTGATGGTAGAGAAAGTGAGATAGAGATGAAGGGGAAGGGTAAAGTGGTAGAGAGGGTAAAGACAAAGGTAGAGAGAGTGAGGGTGATTGTAAAAGAGAGTATTAACGTTTGTGGTTGACCGTTGACCGATGGAGGTTTTCACTCTTTTCAGTCATTTAAGGTTACATTTAATCTGCCATCTTCTACCTATTTTGTGTATTTGCATATAAGATCAGCACTCAAAGCATATATGGGCCCAAGGGGCTCTCAAATAGCAACTCATCCAATGGTGAAATAGATACAACCTCATTTACCTTTAAGAGGATGTGTTGCTAGGATTTATCACAAGCCTCTACAAACCCCCTTTCTATTACCACCTTAGGTTAAAATTCAAATGTACTATTACTGCCATAAATGTAACACCTTTGCTTCTCGTATGTTCTGGGTATGTCCTGTAATTATACAATTTTGGAGATATGTGAACACAGTGTTGTCTGATATTCTTAAAACAGAATACAATTGGGATCCATGCTTTTGTCTCCTGAATGATAACTCCAACTTGGAGTTGAAGATGATACAGTGCAAGCTATTGTTCTCTGGATTTACTGCTGCTAAAGAGACAATTCTACAAAACTGGATTACACCTGGCCTTTACATGGAATCATTTTGGGTGTTTAATCTACTGAATATAGCAAAACTTGAATGTACCATAACTCGACTTCACCATGCTAAGCCCTGTTAAAACATGACAGACTTTTGTGCTGAATATTTTGGATTTTCTTGGAAAGTATGCTTTGAATACGGACACTTTCTCCTATTTATCTCTATCTGTGAAGATTGTGCCCATAGATATTTGTCACTCATGCTCCTTTTTATTTTGCATTCACTCTTTCTGCCCGTCTGCTGCTCCCCATACAAATCCTTAATCACAAAAAAGAAAAAGAGTAAGATGTAAAAAAGAAAGAGAATAAAGATAGAAAGAACAAATAATTACACATAGTAATGAAGAGAGAGAGTGAGAGAGAGAGTGAGAGAGAGAGAAAGTGAGATGATGGTGATTGAAGTAGAAAAAAGAAAAAGACTGAGGAGTTATGGTAGAGAAAGTGAGAAAGAGATGGAGGAGAAGGGTAAAGTGATAAAGAGGGTAAAGACAGAGGTAGAGACAGTGAGGGTGATTGTAAAAGAAAGAGAGAAAAAGAGTAAGGTGAGAAAGAGAGAGAGAAAGTGAGAGAGAGAGAGAGAGAGAGAGAGAGAGAGAGAGAGAGAGAGAGAGAGAGAGAGAGAGAGAGAGAGAGATTAAAAGTTTAGGGTAGAGTGAACAAGAGAAAGTGAGACTTAATGCTACAGCAGTGCTGTACACTAGAGGGCACCATTTCTCTGTGTATAATAATTAGAGGCTGTGTTACAATTCAACCAGTTCCCTTAAAAGGGTTTTCACAGAATGCTCCCCCCAAAAAATATACAAAAAAACCCAGTTTTTGTTATTGCAGTCCGGAAGCAGGAGTTGTATCACTATGTAGAAGTATAGACACACTTAAAATCCTTTTATTTTCCCAAAAATCGTGAGTGCATCTTATAGACCGTTTCAGAGGAATATTCATGAGCGTAGGAAGTGACGTAGCTGTTCCTAGGACACTTCCGTTTAGCCGTAAAGAGCGTTCAAAACAGTGGACGTAACTTTAACATAATTTAACATGAATGCAAACTTCACCTAATCTGAGAGTCATAAACATTGAAAATCAGGTCAAATTGTTCTTTAAACAAGTAAACTATGGAGGACCAAAAATGACATAAGTATAAATAAACACACATAGAAATGTATAAATATATAAATACATAAATGAATAAATAAATTAATGTTGAAATTAATAAATATATATGTAAATGCACATATAAATGAATAAATAAAAAAATATATGAATAAATAAATAAATACATGCACAAATAATTGTATAGGTAAATAAATTAATAAATACATTTCTTATTTATATATTTATTTATTCATTTATATGTGCATTTATTTATGTCAACATTTATTTATTTATTCATTTATTTATTTAAACATTTATTTATTTATACTTCTGTCATTTTTGGTCCTCCATAGTAAACACGCCTGCTTTCATTTTTCACACTGCGAACCTGCCATGCAGTTACAGTGTCCGCTCACAACTTCTCCCTCTTTCTTATCAATAAATAATGCAGAGTACGTGTTGGACAGCGTTTGACTTGCTCCACCTCACCATACACTATAGTGATGCTTCTCTACTATAGGAACTCATATTCCCAACTTCCACTGAGAAAGTAATTATATGCGCTCAAACTGCGGTACGCTTTCACTGCGTTTCAACAAGATAGTGATCACATCTGGGTAGGTCACATCTGGCAAGCGTTTTAAATCAGACAGCTGTCAGTGTTGGGCACGTTACTTTGAAAAAGTAATTAGTTATAGTTACTAGTTACTTCTCCAAAAAAGTAACTGAGTTACTAACGGAGTTACTCCACTATAAAAGTAACTAGTTACCAGTAAAAGTAACTATTGCGTTACTTTCCCAGTAAAAAAATGAACAAAAGAAAATTAATTATGTAATTACTATTATTATTAGAAAAATAGCAAACGAAAATAAACCCAAAAATGTTGACAAAAATATAATCTAACAAATTAAAAAAAGATAAGAAACGAAATACTCCACATGACCAAAGAAAATTACTAAGACTTGCAATACTGAAAAAAAAAAAAACGGAAAAACCAAATAGCATCTGGGGATAAAAATTAAACAAACCAAACCACACTCTAAAACCACTCCGCTGAAATTCAGTGTTAAACAGAATTTTCAGTTTAGTTGCCCAGCATTAGAATTAGCATCAGCTACTAACCGCCCTAAGTGCTAGCTTGTTGGCCGACCAGAGGTGAGTGTTACTGGCCTGTAGCTTGCTGCTAACCCACGCTAGCACTGCAGAAGCAGAATTAACATTATCCACTTACCACAGCATTAGATTAAAGGTGAGTATATCTGACTGTAAACTGCATGTTTACAGTGTTAAAACAAGCTACGTGGGACGATAGCTAATATCGCACTTACCGGAACACTCAGGGTTCTGTCGGGCGGCATTAGCAGCTAATCACTAGCGGTTAGCGGCTAATGCTAATGCTCCAGTCCTTAGTGCTGTAAAAATGTGGATATCTAAGCTTACTGTAAATAAGCACAAGCTTTACTAACACAAATAAACAGTTTTCAGGAAATTAACATCCAGCACGGACTTATGACTGAATTTTTTTTATTATTATATATTTTTTTTTAGAATAGTTTTGTTTACTTAGCTTAGCTTTACAGGTCTCACCACGCAGCAGACAGACCTGTTGAATTTAAAGGTAAACATGGCGACACCCTTATTCCTTACTAGTGTCACAAAATGTGCCTTATTATCCAGTGCGGTTTATGTATGAAAATAGATATTTATTGATAGTGCGCCTCATAATCTGGTACGCCTTATAGTGTGAAAATTTGGTAGTATCTTCAAAAAGCGTGTAGCAGCAGGTTAGTAGCTGAAATTCGTAGCTCAGTTACAGCAGAAAAGACAGAGTCTAAGCTGAAAGCTCCAGGTGAGTTCTTACCTGTCGAATGTTGGAGAAGTCTTTCTCCACCCACGTGATCTCTGACTGCTTCTGTTCAATGTAGGAGGAGAATGATTATGACTATGTATTAGTTAGTATCCACTATGACTGATTTATATTATATACTACAAATTATTTAGTGATTACAGTATCCAGTGCAAATCATTTGGCATCCACTGATAATGTATTCATTATTTACAATGAATAATTTAGAAACAAATATGAATCATTCAGTATCCACTATGAATTAAATATGCTAAAGTTTTATCAGTATGTATTATGAATTTTAAAATATCAACATTACTATTAATATTAATATATTAATATTACTATTAATATTAATATAACTATTAATATCACTATGGATTATGTAGTGTCTTTTATTTACAAGTTCCTGTCTTAACTCCTACAGCTAAAAAATATGAAGTCACTATGATGCCACAAACACACACGCACGCATACACACACACAACTCACCATTACTGCATAACTTTGTTTCCCACTTTTCAAAGCTCATAAACAGCTACTCGTTCTACTAAAACAATCACCAACTACCCTTAAACACACACACACACACACACACACACACACACACACATAGAGACACGAGCACACACACGCACAGTCCAGCCTAATCATGTAAAAATGACTCAAGTGAAATTTCCTCTGTTCCTTCTGCTATTTCAACACAGCAGCTTCAGATCAACAACGACATGCACTCTCCGCTCTTACACCATCGAGTTTAGCTCCAGAGGGGGGGAGAGGACTCAGTCACAGATACTCTTACTGCACTACTTTAGTAGTATATCAGAATCCAGTGCTTGCCAGAATTGTACAATTACTAGGCCTGGACCAAAACTTGATTATCACTAATCATTTTCATTTAATTGTTAAAAGTCTGGGCCTTAACTTAGTTTCGAATGCTACCAAACCTTGTTCATGACTTTGAAAACTATAAGGACTAACCATCGACTTAACCTCAAATACTACAAAACATGCCTTGACTCGGATTAATCAAATACAATGTCTCTGCCTTTACCAAGACTTAAACTTGACTCTGGACACGACTACCATATTTTTCGCACTATAATAGAAGGTGCACTTAAAAATTGTCAGTGCGCCTTTTAATCCAGTGCCTCTAATGTGTGAATTCTACCAGGCAGGTTGTAAGGAGCAGTAAAGACACCAAATTGAGGGTTATTCAGGAGTTTCAGTTTAATGTTTCAGGCATTGGAGTAGCATTAGCATTAGCTGCTAACCACTATTTCACCGTTCAGAGGGAGTATTATTGGCCTGTAGCCATCTGTGTAGATTAACATCAAGCATTCGTTTGACTTTAAAAGAAAGTCTTTTTTCTATTACAGTTTTGTTTACTTAGCTTAGCTTTCCTTAACCTAGTTACCCCCCCACCATCACCCAGTGGCAAGACCTACTTAATTACAAGTTCTTTATAGAGCCTTATAATCTGGTGTACCTTGTGTATGAAAATAGACCAGGAAATAGACATTCATTGATAGTGCACCTTATAGAGCAAAAAATATGATATAATAAAGACTGGAACCAACCACTACACAGGCTACTGTGATAAAAGACTCTGACAAAAAGTACAAAGTAAAACGTGCAAACCAATGTCCAGGATTTCACAAACACTCAGCCTTGATTTGCCCAGACATGACCGCTTTAAAGTTTCAGTCTTAAGTCAGATTCTTAGACTACTACTAGAAAATGGCTTGAAAAAAAGGTCTCTTCCTTAACTCAGATTCAACTGCTACAAAGTATTTGCCTTAACTCAGACTCAACTGCTACAAGGTCTCTGCCTTAACTCAGACTCAACTGCTCAAGTCTCTGCCTTAACTCAGACTCAACTGCTCAAGTCTCTGCCTTAACTCAGACTCAACTGCTCAAGTCTCTGCCTTAACTCAGACTCAACTGCTACAAAGTCTCTGCCTTAACTGCTACAAAGTCTCTGCCTTAACTCAGACTCAACTGCTACAAAGTCTCTGCCTTAACTGCTACAAAGTCTCTGCCTTAACTCAGACTCAACTGCTACAAAGTCTCTGCCTTAACTCAGACTAAACTGCTACAAAGTCTTTGTCTTAACTGCTACAAAGTCTCTGCCTTAACTCAGACTCAACTGCTACAAAGTCTCTGCCTTAACTCAGACCCAACCGCTACAAGGTCTCTGCCTTAACTTGGACTCAACTGCTACAAAAAGTTTCTGCCTTAACTCGGATTCAACTGCAACAAAACGTATCTGCCTTTAAAGACCTAATAGTTGCTGTAGTAGATACACAAAGTCAAAAATGAGTAGTAGTAAAAAGAATCTTCACAGAAGCCTTGACACACACACACACACTAAACTACAAAGTGACAGTCTCATACACTTCCCCACTCAAAAGAACCGGCAGCACACAGAAAGATAAGGAACACTGCCTTTCACTGCCCTTTCATTCAAAACTAATTCCCTTTTTTCACTTAGTGCCCCCTTCCCTCTCTCTATCCAAATTTTAGATGGATGATGTTAACTTGCCTCACACACGCGCTGCTTGGTGCGGAAGATGTGCCTCCACATGTCCGAAAACTTAGTCGAAAGCGACACACACCCCACACACACGCACAGTTAGCCATTTACACTCATTCTGCATTTCCTCTTTTTCTGAATTTGTCAGGAAGAAAGAGAGAGGAAGGAAAAGAGCGATAGAGAAAGAGAGTGAGAGAAAAAACACTTAGCCTCTTTCATACTTTCCATTGCATCTTATATAATGGATTTAAGGTGGTAAGAATATTGCAAAGAAGAGGCCCATCAGCCTTGTGCAGCACTAACTTTAAAAGGTAGTATAAAAATAATTCTGCTAAAAACACATAAGGTGGATCAGTCTACCTTACATGATGCAGATTTAAGGAGATCTTTTTTGTTCCACCTTAAATGCTGCATCATTAAGGGTAGGTGGGGGTGGCAAATATCATTTTAGAGCCTAAGCCACAAGCTGGACACACCCCTAAAAGCCCAGTGATCAATGGTTTTAATGCAGTGTTCAGTATCAGGTTACACACACACACACAAAAACACACACACACACACACACACACACACACACACACACACACACACACACACACACACACACACACACACACACACACAGAGCTAAATAAAAGTCAATAATCCAGAGCCGTTTTTCTCTCCAGGGTGAGCGTCAGGTTGCTAAGCAGCAGATGAAGCCAGAGGACAATCTCTTCACACATATTTGAGACGTGTGAGCGGTGATCAGGTCCTCGTTAATACTGTGTGATGATGGAAGAATACTAAAGAGATTCTCACACAGCACAGTGTGTGTGTAACAAAAAAGATGCAGAGCTTTCAGACCTCAAACAATGCAAAGAAAACAAGTTCATATTTATAACATTTTATGAGTTCATAAATCAATATTTGGTGGAATAACTCTGTTTTTAATGACAGTTTTCATGCATCTTTACATGTTCTCCTCCACCAGTCTTACACACTGCTTTTGGATAAATTTATACCACTCCTGGTGCAAAAATCCAAGCAGTTCAGTTTGGTTTGATGGCTTGTGATCATCCATCTTCCTCTTGATTATATTCCAGAGGTTTTCAATTTGGTAAAATCAAAGAAACTCATTATTTTTAAGTGCTCTCTTATTCTTTTTCCAGAGCTGTATTTGTGTTTCAGGCCGACTTGAATCACTTATTTTCATACTTTACCTGTGCATAGTCAAAATGTAGGCAGGCGTACAGTACCAGTCAAAAATTTGGTAGTCAAACTTGGGCCTGATAAGAGCGTCATAACATTTTCTTTGCTACTGCATGACAGGTTACAAGTTCTTGAAACTATTCGAATTGACTGACCTTCTTTTTTTTTAAGGATTTTTTTTTATTTAGTTGAGTAGTGCCTGCCATAATATGGATTGAAACATTACTCAAATAGAGCTATTCACTGTATACCTGTAACTCTGCCTCTTCACAACTTTACAACTGATGATATCAAACACATTTATTCAGGTAATTAAATCTTCAGCATAGCTGAAAGCCATTCTTGATGACTATCATATAAAGTTAATGGAGAAAATGCCAAGATGTGCAAAGCTGTCATCTAAGCAAGAGGAGCTACTCTGAAGAATCTAATATATAAAACATATTCTGGTCTATTGAACACTTTTTTATTACTTACTAATTAATTCCATATGCTTCTCTTCAAAGTTTGGATGACTGAAGTATTAATCTGTAATGCAGAACATTTAAAAATAATAAAACAACTGAATTTAAATTCTGACTGATACTGTGTATTTGTAGGCTGATTTTACTGAGGTATATTTGTGTTATAGGCTGATATATACCGGCAGATTAATATAATATAAGGCTAATTTTGGTGGCATATGTTCCTGTTTTAGGACAATGTTACCCATGTGTATTCATGTTTTGGGCTGATTTTACTGATATATAGTTGTGTTTTAGGTTGATTTAACTGACGTGTACTTAATGTACTTGAGTTTTTTTAGACCAATTTACACCACATATCCTTGTTTTAGACTGATATACTCGTACAGTGTATTTGTAGGCTGTATTTGTGGAACTATATTCCTATTATATTCTGATTTTACTGAGGTATGATCAGGTTTAATTTTTTTGTGATGAATTTAAATGATGTAGTGATGACAGCTGTAAGCAGCACACTCCACTTAAACTACGTTGGAGAGAAGTGTGTTTTTTTTTTAATGCAACAAATAGGCATTAATATTCACAACACTGCGATTAACTCAATAAATAAACATGAGCTATGTTAATGAAGTGGGCAGTCAAGGACACTCACTGAAGGCCAGACATTGTGTAGTTCAGCACCAGCAGCTCCATCAGCAGCAGCATTTACTACATCCTCATTACCTGCAGTACCAACACTCAACACTTTGGGGCAGCACCTGCACTTACTTCACACTCATTATTCCTGACATGGAGGAAGACACTTTTCTACAGTCCTCTGTAATCACACACTCACACACACACACACACACACACACACACACACACACACACACACACACACACACACACACACACACACACACACACAAGCAGTGTAAAGTTCAGAGGAGTGATGCAGATGTTTCTCCTGTTCTCCACCTTCAGTAAACACTCACACAGCCTCACCCCTGTATTCATTCTATCTCTCTTTCTCTCTCTCCCTTTTTTCTTCCCCTCTTCCTACTTCTCTCTTTTTGTCTCCTTCTCTTTCTGTCTCAGTCACTTTCTGTCTCACTCTCTACTTCTGTCTGTCTCTCTCTGCCTCTCTATCTTTGTCTTTCTCTGTCTCAGTCTCTCTCAATTCAATTTCAATTTAAAAAAAGCTTTTATTGGCATGCCTTGCAATTAACAACTTATTGCCAAAGCAATCTCTTTCTGTCTCTCTCTCTGTCCTTCTGTCTCTCTTTGTTTATTTCTCTCTCTCTCTGTTTCTTTCTGTCTCTCTCTCTGTGTCTCTCTGTTTCTTTCTCACACTCCGTTTCTTTCTCTTGGTCTCTCTCTGTTTCTTTCTCTCTCTGTCTCTTTCTGTGTTTCTGTCTCTCTCTTGGTTTCTGTCTGTTTTTGTCTCTCTCTCTGTGTTTGTCTCTTTCTCTCTCTCTCTCTCACACACACACACACACACTACATTACATTACGTTACGTTACATTACATTACATATTAGAGGTGTGCCAAAAAATCGATTCACATAAGAATCTTGATTCTCATTTACTACGATTCAGAATCGATTTAAAATGTCCCAAAATCGATTCTGAGGGGCGGGTTTTAGACTGATTTTGGGCTGGGTATTTTTGTTGGACCTGGCAACCCTGGGGATAGCGCTTGTCCTTTCAAACGGAGATCTTCCAGACACACACAGAGCGTAGGTGTTTGAGAATCACCGGTAAGATGGCAGAACAAGCACTATATTACATTAGATTAACGTGTAGTTTCAATGTTTTATGGCAGAATGCTTCATAACAAGCATAAAAAAGATCGCTAGTAGTTAGTTTCAGTAACTGTTAGCTAGCTAACTAGCTAACTTTCCAGTTCCACCTTAAATAACGCTACAGGTGGCAGCGGGCTGCAGCATTTAAGGCGGAACGGAAAAATACAATAAGCTAATCAGAGCTAATTTCAGCTCCTCATCACAGAGGAATTAAGGAATGGACCATATGAATTAATTTCTCCACCTCCTGCCCCCTTTCTGAAGAAATACAACGACCTTAAATTAACTAGTTAATCAGCAGCTGCTCCTGAACTTTAGCGCTCCACTGCTATCATCACATCAGCCCAGCAGCGTCACCTACACACCACCGCTAGTAGCCTGGTAATAAAGCAGTGTTATTTATTATTTATTTATTGTTCATTAACGTCATTGTGATATCCCAGTGATTCCTCTGTCACTGAGGACCCACATTCCTGCACATTTTATTGTTTTTGTAACACATTACCTGCTCCAGGACCAGTGTATATTATGGAGGGTTTTTTTTTCAATAAGATTCATAAGCCAGAAGCAGAAATTTTTATAATTCAAATCGTTTTGAATCAAAAATCGATTTTGAATCGAATCGTGGCCCCCAAAATCGGAATCGAATCGAATCGTGAGATAGTAAACGATTCCCACCCCTATTACATATGGCAGGCGCTTTTGTCCAAAGCGACTTACAATAGTCAAGTAAAACAGTAACAGGAATTAAGATAAACCATTTTAGATAGGGCTTAAAGGAGGTTGAAGGGAAATAAAGGGATGGAGAAGTGAAGGAGGGGAAGAATGAAATGGGGTTAGAAGTAGTTAGTGTGTTAGAGGTGTTAGGAGAGTAAGTGCTCTTTGAAGAGCTCTGTCTTCAGGAGTTTATTAAAGATAGTGAGATATTCTCCTGATCTGGTAGTGGAAGGTAGTTGGTTGTTCCACCATTGGGGAACTCTGTATGAGAACAGTCTGGATTGCTTTGTGTGAATGTTTGGCAAAGCGAGGCGACGTTCATTGGAGGAGCGCAGCGGCCGGGAGGTGGCATAAGTCTTAAGGAGTGAGTGCAGGTAGGAAGGCGGTGTTCTGTCATCACCTTGTAGGCGATTGTAATAGTTTTGAATTTGATGCGAGCATCCACTGGTTGCCAGTGGGGCTCAATGAGCGGCGGGGTGACATGTGCCCGTTTTGGCTGGTTGAAGACCAGACGTGCTGCTGCGTTCTGGATCATTTGGAGTGGTTTAAGTAGTCGAGGCGTAATCGAATGAATCTGGGCTCAGAGATCAATCATGTTTATCTGATTTTTTTAAAGGACATGTTCCTGTTAACATGAAGCTTGATTACTATGATAAGCACCCTCCAGAAGAGGAAAGGACAAGAGAAAAGAAAAGGAGCAGAGAAGGAAGGACAAAACAAAACACAAGAAAAGAGAATAAGCGAAGAGACCGCAAGAGAGGAAGAGAGAAGAAAAGAAGAGATTGGAAAAAACAAGTGTGGACAAGACACAAAAAGAGAGGATCCGACAAGACAGGAAGAAAGAAGAGAAGGAGAGAGAAAAGAAGAAAAAAGACAAGACAAGACAGGATAAATTATGAGATTAGAGGTCAGTGATTATGATGTCAGTGACCGGGTCAGTCAGTTATAGTCAATAGGGAAATCTGGGGTGGGAGGTATAAAGTGTTTCAGCAGGCTGTTAAAATTCAAATCAGCTCCACAATGAGTCACAACTGCTTTAGTCCCTCACACACACACACACACACACACACACACACACACTGAGAGAGCAGTGTAGTTTGGTTCTGTTAGGTTTAAGGGTTTAAGTCTTTACTGGCTTCTACTGTTTATGAACTCTCTGAACCACACAGAGCTCCAGAGCTTCAGTTTAAATTATTTCATTATTTAATTTTTTCACCGACAGGTTTTTATTGGAAACAAAATTATTACAATTTTGGGGGGGGGGGGGGGGAAGTCAAACTAATAATTGTCCAATCAGGATTTTTCCACCTTGGTATCCGGGCAGATGCAGTCAAGCGAGCTCTCCTATTGGTCAGTCCTCCAGTAGTCAGACAGAAGGCCTCACACATTAAATACAAACATAAATAAAAATCTAAACAATAAAGTGCTTTCGTTCCTCACAGTGTTAAAAAAAAAAACATACGGCCAAGACCACCCAATCAGAACACCAGACTGGGACAAAAACACTCTGATTGGTGGAAATCTGTGGCAGTGTACTGAATGATGTAATACAGCAGCATCTAACAGGGTGAACAACCCCACACACTCATGAATGAGAGAGTTAAAGAGGGAAAGAAAGAAAGAAAGAGAGAGAAAGAGAGAGCGCAAGAGAACATAAAAAAGAGACAGAGCATGAGAGAACAAGAGAATGTGAGTAAGAGAAATAACTAAGAAAGAGAGAGCACAAGAGAGAAGTAATCAAAGAGCAAGACAGAAAGAGAGAAAAAGGGAGGAGAGGGAGATAGGAAGAGGGAGAGAGAAAGAGGGAGAACAAGAAAAAATAAAACAGAAAAAATAGAACAAAAGAGAGACAATGAAAGAGAAAACGTGATGGAACATGAATGAACAAGGCGAGAGAGGGAGTAACCGTTGTGATAAGGATGGCACAGTAACCATGACAACATGTCGCTGTGCAATAGCGGGAAGTGAATACAGAAAAAAAGACTCTGATCTTTCTCTCTCTCACACACACACACACACACACACACACACACACACACACACACACACACACACACACACACACACACATATATATACATACAGTGTACACCCCTCACATTTCTGCAGATATTTAAGTATATCTTTTCATGGGAAAGTAGTCTGATTAAATAACAGTGTAAATTTATTCTTCCCTCAAAATAACTCAATATACAGCCATTAATGTCTAAACCACCGGAAACAAAAGTGAGTACACCCCTTAGTGAAAGTTCCTGAAGTGTCAATACTTTGTGTGGCCACCATTATTTTCCAGAACTGCTTTAACTCTCCTGGGCGTGGAGTTTACCCGAGACCAGCCCATGACGAAATCTGCATAAGTTCCCATTGAATATATATATTTTAGTAAAATGTAAATGTCAATGTAAGCTTAGTTGGGACATTTCACTCAAGTTCTCTTGCATGGATCATCTATAGTCTAAGCTATATACATATACAAGCTAATAGGAAAGGCTTTTTTATGTAAGAAGTGGAAAGTACAGATAATTGACTGAGTTGAACTGAACTGGTTTCAAGCCCGGGCGGTCCAGAGCACCATTTTCTTTTCCATCTAGAATCAGTAGTCTGCTCGAGACTATCAGCTCCTGGTGCTGGGTGTGGAGTAACGTGATTGGTTTATTTTTTAACGTGTCTGCTTCACTTTATCACATTAATTCATTATTACTTATTGGTTTCCCCCCTCCCCATCCCCCAATTCAGTCCCATAGGCCATGCCAATTAAAGATCCAGGCAATCCTCTTGATTACATTTCTCCATGTCTGTAAAACTTTTACACTCTTAATATCAAGGCAAACCTTATGTGTATATTATATATTGGCACAAAGGACAGTTTCTATAAACAGAAAAGTGATGCATGATATTAAGCAACAGATACACAGATTATCTGTGTGAAAACAAACCAGCACTAATGATCCTCTTCTCCAAACAAGCCCCAAATCTGTCCTGTGTAAAACACTCTAAATGTATACATATACTGTAAAATATCACTTCTGGGCTAAAATCCTCTCTCTTTATCAGATTTCTTAAATCAGATTATTAAATGTAATTCTGTTCTAAGAAATGAGAGTATGCTGTTTACATGGCTACGTGAATAATCAGATAACTGCGATAATCTGATTATGAACAGATTTTTGAGTGCCTGTAAACATTCTCACTGACTTATCACAAACTCACTAGAAAGAACATCTCTAGTTGTCTTGGGGTTTGAGCGTGTGTGTGAAAGTGTGTGTGTGTTTACTGTATGCTGCACTTTGTCCCGTCAGTCCTCGCTCTCTGACCTTTTTCTCCTTTGTGCTCTAGTGTGTGTGTGTGTGTGTGTGTGTGTGTGTGCGTGTGAGTGTGTGTGTGAGTCAGTAGAGCTTATCTCTGTATGTGCCTCTTAATCAGCTCACCCTGCCTGATAAACCTAGAACAGCCCTTTAACAATCACCAGAGAGAAAACAGAGAGAGAGAGAGACAGACCTTATTTAAAGTGGAAGTTTTATGTGAAATGCTGATGATGGTAAAACAGTATCACAATTACAGTTTACCTCAGAATTTTTTCTGCATACTTCATACGTATCCTTCCACCATTTTTATTGATGTGTGAAAATTCTAAATAAGTTTTAGACCCAAAATCTTCTCAGATCTCTGGGAAAACAGTGTTTCAGACATCAAGCAGATTACTCAGAACCATCTGATGCAGTTTCTTTCTGTAAGAGAGCTTTTAGAATCTCAGACGTCTGGTTCACAATGTTTTTTAAGCTGTGAATTTTGAAAATCTCCCTGTTAAAGATGCATACTGGGCATATAGTTAATTGAGTACTCAAGAACCCGAGCACGTTCCAAGTGTGGGCAGTGCTGAGGTCAGCGTGAGCTGAGGGAGAGGTCAGTGCAGATGCTGTAATTCATCTCAGAGTGAACTACATCTGGATGGGTCAGAGAGGGAAGACAGATGTGATCTTTACGCCCGCAGGTTCATATCGGACTGAAGGGCAACTTCAAGCCTGGCTGACTTTTCTCATTTCCCCGGGGCTATAACGGCTGCCACACTGATACGGGTGTGTGTGTATTTGGGTGATGGATGGAGTACGGTTGGGGGTGTGTTCAGAAACGATGGGTGATTAATACAGCAACAGCATGAATTAAATCTCTGCAGAGGGACCTCCACGACACAGTGTCAATCAAAAGGTAATGGTAAGGGTTGGGGTATAGAGCAAGAGGTAAGGGGTAGGGTAAGAAGCAAGAGGTAAGGAGTGGGGTAAGGAGCAAGAGGTAAGGGGTAGAGGTGGGGTAAGGAGCAAGAGGAAAGGAGTGGGGTAAGGAGCAAGAGGTAAGGGGTAGAGGTGGGGTAAGGAGCAAGAGGTAAGGGGTTAGGGATGTGGTAAAGAGCTAGAGGTAATGGTTAGGGATGGGGTAAAGAGCTAAAGGTAAGGGGTTAGGGATGGGGTAAAGAGCTAAAGGTAAGGGGTTAGGGGTGGGGTAAAGAGCTAAAGGTAAGGGGTTAGGGGTGGGGTAAAGAGCTAAAGGTAAGGGGTTAGGGGTGGGGTAAAGAGCTAAAGGTAAGGGGTTAGGGGTGGGGTAAGGAGCAAGGTGTCAGGGGTAAGGAAGGGAGGGTAAAGAGAGAGAGAGCGTGGTAAGGGGTGGGGAAAGGGGCAAGAGGTAAGGGGTGGTGTAAAAAGCAAGAGGTAAGGGGTAAGGGGTTGGAAAAGGAGCAAGAGGTGGGGGAAGGGGCAAGAGGCAAGGGGTAGGGTAAGGAGCAAGAGGTTAGGGGTAAGGGGTGGGGTAAGGAGCAAGAGGTTAGGGGTGGGGTAAAGAGCTAGAAGTAATGGGTTAGGAATGGGGTAAAGAGCTAGAGGTAATGGGTTAGGGATGGGGTAAAGAGCAAGGCGTCAGGGGTAAGGAAGGGAGGGTAAAGAACAAGATGTCAGGGGTAAGAGGTGGGGTAAGGAGCAAGGCATCAGGGGTAAGGGATTGGGAACATGTGCGTAAGGGATGGGATATAGGTGGCCCAAGGCGATCGTGTGTGTGTGTGTACTACATTTTTATATGGAATATAGATGCCCACCCAAACATCCCCTGAAAACTGCAATCAATGATTCAGCAGTCGTGACCTTTCAAAGAAACACACTCCAAAAACATATGAATAACTCAGCCACAGAAACACACACTCCAGACAACTCTGAGACCAGAAAACAGCAAATAGATTTCTGAATGTTTGGGCCCATCCATTTAAAACTTTTCTCGACAAATATGTAAGGAAATTACAGAAAAGTTTAAAAACTAGGCTTAGAGGTATCTGGGGGGACCATCACCTAGTGTCTCTCTTTAAGTGTCTGCATACTGTCTTATATAAAAATTTAACCTTTGTATTGTACTTTTTTTGTAGTTTAATGTTCTGAAAATATTCCCCCAAAATGTTCTTCATAATTTAGAATTAAATAGAAAATGTTTGTGTCTTTAAGTCACAATGAGTAAATGAACTGTGTTATGATTGGCTGTGTCTAACTCTAAAATCACTGAGGAATGAGTGATGGAGATATGTGAATTAGTTAATTGATGTGACATCACAAACACTGAGAAAACAAAGCAGACAGTTTGTGCCATTTTGTGTCCATATATGGGCTGGGGTCACAGTAACACATGTACACACACACACGTACACACACACACACACACACACACACATACGTGCACACACACACACGCACACGTACACACACACACACACTTTAGCCTCTGGCTGTTGTCTCTTGTCTCTTTTCTGTTTCATCTCCAACTCAGAACAGTAGCATCACACACACACAGTGAGTAAGAGAGAGAGAGAGTGAGAGAGTAAGAGAGAGTGAGAGAGAAAGAGTAAGAGAGAGAGAGTGGGCTCTTGTTGGGCTCTCTTCTCTCACAATTCAGCAAATAATGAATAATTAATAAACGATGACTCTGTGTTTCTCTCTGTGTGTTTACAGGACTGTATGGGAAAGGATGGTTCTCTTGAGTCCTTATGACATAACTCCTGCTGTGCGCTTGCATACATGAACACACAGTGGTGAACACCATGATGTCAGAGAGGATGATGTAAAAGCCTGGGGTTGGTAGAGAGAGAGAAAAAATGAGAGAGTGAGAGAGAGAAAGAGAGAGAGAGAAAACAACTTGTGTAAAATTTTCTTTTGGTGTAGTAAAACATGATAAAGAGTACTAGCCTTTGTTTTAAAGCCCATCTCCACTCTCCCGTGGCTTTCAGTAATTTTTAGCAGTTTTTCCAAACATGCTTTGGAATGGATGATATATTTTGCCCTAATCTCCAGGAGCCACCATCTGAGGGTAAAGTTAGATTGGGTTACACTGCAGGTTGTAAACAGTGTTTTTTTTATACGCTTCTCATGCAGTTTTAAATGTTTAAAAGGTCTAAATGTCCTGTTTTAAATGTCATTGCCCTACCAATGAGTTTACCAATGGTGGTGTTTGAGCCTGGGTAATGGTGTAAAAAGCGATTTATCTGCAGGGGAAAAATATGCCCCATATCATCCATTCTTAAGCGTGTTTGGAGAAACTGCAAAAAAATGACTGGATCTCAGAAAGCCACACACAGAATAGAAGTGGACTATTAAACAAAGGTTAGTACTCCATCATGTTTTCTCCTTTAAACAACCCATTATTTACTGCTTTTTGTGTCTGTGCTCACAAGTTGGTGTGCACCATAATGTGGTGAACACTATGATGTAGGAGCCCAGAGTAGATAGATAGATAGAGAGAGAGAGAGAGAGAGAGAGAGAGAACACATCATTTGAACAAGATCTTATTCACTGCTTTTCTGTGTGTGCTCACAAGTTCTGTCTTATCCTGCTACTCACACACACAGAGCTATGCAGGAATGTGAAGCATTCAGACCCTCCTAAAGACAAGCTCAAGCAGTTCACCAACCCACACATGCGCACACACACAACCTGTGTATTCTCCACTGTCATTCTACAAGTCAAGTCAAGACTCCAGGTAGAAAATAAATGAACACACTTGTGAGTCAGTGAACTATTAAGATTTATACGACACACTGACTTACACTTGGGTAGCCACTTGGGTAACCTACAGAGTTGGGTTTTAATTGAACCATTAAGTTTGTGAACCACATTCTCGGAGAGTCAGTGAAAGAGTCAACTTCAGACTCAGCAGACTGGATGACTCAGCTCAGCTCCTCTGGAGTACTCCACAGCGCAGGGCTTACTGCTCTACACACTGACTCAAACATCTGACCACACACACACACACACACACAAAGTCTTCATCAGCCAATGTGAACAACACAGAGGATGGTTCCAATGTCACCATTCAAGACATAAACAAAGTGTTACCTGCTGAGACGGCATGGAAGTGCCCGCACCTGTATGAGCTGTGAGGTGTTATCTTGTAAGTGAGGCTGAACACTGGCCAGCATGCTCATGGAAAGGTAAGGTCCATAATGAGAGTTAGAAAGATTTGTGTAGGCATTTGACATTCATTGACTCACAGAGTCATGTGTTTACAGGAATACATCACAGAAGGCATTGCCACCCTCAGTAGACAGGGCAGTGGGTGGTAATGATGGTTGACTGAAAGCACTTGGCTAGGAACATCTGTGTCAACAGACATGCGACTCTCATAGAAATTGCCAACTTGATATTTCCTGATGTCTCCTCGTTTGACTTTAAAAGAAAATGTTTTAAGAACTACAGCTGAATTAGAAGGATAAAATGGCGATACCCCTGTAACTTACTAGTGTTGCATAATGCCCTTAGAATCCGGTGCGCCTAGTGTATGAAAATGAACCAGAAAATAGACGTTTATTGATATCGATTGATATAATCTGGTGAGCCTTCTGGTGTGAAAAATTTGCTTTGGGTTAATGTTTACAGTGTGAGATTAAGCACCTTTAACAGATATGCTGCAACATTTTGGTACCAGATACCACTGAACACCTTCAGACTATGCCTCTACTAGTCAGAGCTGTTACAGGGCCCAATAGGAACCCGCACTACATTAGGCATGTGGTTATGGCTGTTCTGACTGAATAAACTAGGCCTCATTGTGTTTTAAGTATGTACAAGTACACAGGAGCGTCTCAGTGGGTTATGAATCTGCATATGTTTGTAATTATTCTAAAACAGCATCATACCACAGCGCCAGACTGAAATCATCAGACGTCGTAAACACAGCAGCCAGACCGCAAATAAATGCAGTGTTAACTCAGTTTGTGTGTTTTTGTGTGTGTGTTTTTCTGTGTGTGTGTGTGTGTGTGTGTTTGAGCCACCTGTAAAAAAGGAAACCTGTACAAATGCAGAGAGCGTGTACGCCAAGCTTTCAAACACTTCTCATAACCCTCTGCAATCTCACACACACAGACACACACATTTACTCATTCCAGGAAAGAGAGAAGCGGACCCACTCGCCTGTGAGCAGATTGCACCTCGAACTGAGAGATTAAAGAGCAGATTAAAGTGAAGAGGAAGAGATGCAGCGATACTACACACCATAAACACCACCTGCTACCAGCTATACCTCTCTCACACACAAACACACTTACACACTATAGCTCATGCACGTGTTTAACTGCAAACAAACTAATCAAATAAATACAGTAAATAGCAAACCAATATCAGATATTTTTTTGTGTCAGAATGTAGTTTTTTGCAGTAATGTAGTACCCCTACTCAATCACTCAGATCAGTGTGTGATCAGGTTCCCAACTGCCTCTGGGCAGACATTACATAAAATGTAAAATAAAATAGTGAATTAATTGAACCACAAAAACAAACAAATAAACAAATACATTTTTCTACAGACTGTCACTTTAAAGACTTTTCCCTGATCTCATATCCAGGTCTGACAGCTGGCTGAACCCAAACACACACAGAGCTGAGCACGCTAATGCTAACAGGCATCAGGTAACACGGCAACCAGTCTGAGCCACTAACCGGCTCCAACTGCTGAAAAATTGATGAGTGCCTCTTCGGAGACCATGACCTCAAACAGTTTTCAGAGAGGCTGCAGACATGAAATCAAAGCCTGTCCCTTTTATATACACACACACACACACACACACAATAAAATAATATTCAATAATTCCAAATACATACAGATCTCATATGTTTTCTATACAAACAGTATCTTACAAAAGTGACTGCACCCTCACATTTTTTTGATGGGTCAACACTAGGGGTGTCACGATTTTCTAAATCCTCGATTTGATTTTATTTCCGATTTTAGGGTCACGATTCGATTCGATTCTCGATTTTCTTTTTTTTACAGCAGAGAGGCCTAAGATATATATGTAATGCCAACTTGTGGCTTTTTTTGGTAGCAGCAGTGTGCACTATTAAAACAGCAATTGTACAACATAAAATATTTAATAAAAAAATACAGGAACAGTCATGTACAAAATAATAGAACAATTAGAGCCTTAACAAACTGAACACTATCCTACTATAACAGTTAAACATGAAAAATAAGACTCGGTCCCTGAGAATGACAAGTTTTTTTCCTTTAATAAAGATATATTATTAATTTTATCTGAGAAAAAGATGCTCCTTAAGGAACCAAAACTATTAACATATTTGAGGCTAGACAAAAACAACTGTTATTTTTATATTTTCAAGTTTTTCTTTAAGAACATGAGAATGTCCACAGTCTCTGGAGAAAGGGCTGCTCTTTCAGCAGTCACAATGTCCGCGGCGCCGACTACAGTGTGCTGCACCATTTGCGTAGTGCGCGCGTGCTTGCGTTGCTTAGAGGGAGGGATTGTCGATCATCTTTTTGACTTCGATGCTCGAGACCATGACATAATTTCCATCGATTTCGATATCGTGACACCCCTAGTCAACACTGCAATGTAAATTAGACCATGTACAGCTTGTAAAAAAATGTAAATTTGCTGTGCTCTCAAAATACCTCAATAAACAGTCATTAATAACTAAACCATTGGCAACAAAAGTGATTACAGTACACCTCAAAGTGAAAATTACCAAATTTTGCCAAAAGTATCAATATTTTGTATGGTTTCTTGAGCATGAAGTTTAATAGAGCTTCACAGGTTGCCAACAGAATTCTCTTCCACGCCTCCATAACGACATCGCAGAGCTGGTGGATGTTAAAGGCCTTGTGCTCCTCCACATTCTGTGTAAGGATGTCCCAGAGGTGCTCAATTGGATTTGGAACTGGAGACATACTGGGCAAGTCCAATATTACCTTTATATTGGAGGTGTGTTGGACCATGACACTCCCACCACCATGCTTCACTGTAGAAAGGGGACAGCTGCAGGTCTTGTCAGACCACGAGACACGGTTCCAGTAATTCATGCTCTTGTACTGCTTGTTTTCAGTAAACATTTTGCTCAGAGCCATGCAGACAGAGTTAATGCATGGTGTGACGTACGGTCTGACAACGATCAGGTTAGACATCAGGGGCCATGTAGTCCAGGTAGCTTTAATTTTGCCTTTGCTGTGGACTGACATACTGCTCCAACTGCTGATGTGGTGATCTGGGGTGCAATCACACTTTTATAATGTGAGAGATTCTGTCAACAACAAATTGTACTTTTATTAAGTTTTCTTAGGTTCTAAACTGTCTCACTCCTTAACCCCCCTTTTTCCCTATACACTCTTAACCTTTTGCCCCTCACCCTTATCTCTCACATCTCTCCTTTGTTTAACATAAGTTGATAGAGACACCCCCAATGATGACACCCCCCACATACTCCTCCATAAACCCTTACCCTTTCTCCCCCTGCTGTGTTCAAAGCAATTTCTCATGTATGTAAAGTCCTGCTAAAATGTCTTAGTAGCTCAGTCTAGTTGAGTCTCGGTCAGAGAGTCTCACACAGACAGTAACAGACAAGTCACATGGACTAGTCAGGCGGACACAGAGGGCACAACGACCAACTAAGCTGTGCCCGTGTAGATTTTCTGTCTGCACGAGAATAAACTCAAGTCATCTCTCAAGCTGTCTCCTGATTCCTGATTCTGACTCCTGATTCCTGAAAGCCGAATTTCTAACAAATGTAATCCATACGTTAAATAATTCATCTTTTTTATATGACATTATTTGTTTTTTTTTGTATGCAGGTCCAATTTTTTGGCTTTACTGGAAATTTTTATCTTGCCCATGTAGAAAAAACACAACACATACACACTTAAAGTGTAAGTGTCAGCGGTGTGTGTGTGTGTGTGTGTGTTGCACACCCCCCCTGTGGAAATCTAAGCGGAGAAGCCATTATCCTGCATTAGAGCGTTTACAAATCAAATTTACACAGACAGAAAAAGCATTTATTACCTTCAATTTCCATTGGGACACTCGCAGCACTGTACCCCACACGCCACTAACTGAGCAGACCCACATGCTAAATGATGATTTGAATGGTAATCCACTTCTGCAGGAGATGTTATCAGCTCTCACTTCAGGGCATCTGTCTGCAAGTGTAAAACCCTTAGCGGCTGCAGAGCCTGATTTACTGCACCTGCACTAAACCTGCAGCGAGGAGGCAGACACAGCAGCAGCGCAGATAGAACTACAGTCACAGCAGACCGTACAGTCCCTACAGACCCAGTCCACACAGTCCCAACAGATACAGTCTACAAAATCCTTACAGACCAAACACTTACCTCCAGTCTCTACAGCCCCATTCCCAACAGTCCCTACAGACCAAACATATTCAACATTACCTCAAGTCTCTACAGCCCCATTCCCAACAGTCCCTACAGACCAAACATACTCAACATTATCTTCAGTCTTTACAGCCCCATTCCCAACAGTCCCTACAGACCAAACATACTCAACATTATCTTCAGTCTCTACAGCCCCATTCTCAATAGTCCCTACAGACCAAACATACTCAACATTACCCTTCAGTCCTTACAGCCCCATTCCCAACACTCCCAACAGACCAAACATACTCAACAGTCCCAATAGTACAATCTAATTTGCAACATACCAAGCAGTCACAACAGTACTTACAAACCAAACAAACTCCACATTACCTTCAGTCCCTACAGCCCCATTTTCAACAATCCCTACAGTCACAACAGTCCCTATACAGAACTTACTGAACATTACCTACAGTCCCTACAGCCCCATTCCCAACAGTCTCAACAGTCTCAGGTCCAACAGTAGTCATCCCCACAGTCTCTACAGACAATATTCTTAACAGTCTGTATTATTCAAGTACCAACAATATTTGTACCCACACTTCCTACAGACCAAACATCCTTTAGAGTCACAACAGCTGCAGTCATAACACTCTCAACAGTGCCTACAGCCTCAGCAAACCTAATTTCAACAGTTCTAACAGTTCCAGTCCCAACAGTCCAATCCCAGGTGTGCCACCTCCCACAGTATCAACAGTCCCTGCCCCAACAGACCCAGTCCTCACATAGTTCCAACAGTCCCTATAAACCCAACAATCCTGACAATCCCAAGTACAACAGTGGACAGACCTATTCCCAACATTCCAAACAATCCCTGCACACTGCTCAAACTAGTCTACAATAGAAAGCAGAAAACACATATTCAAAAATATGTCAGACATGGTAAAACCAAATTACACAGCTAAAACTACACAGCTAACACTGTGTGTACAGTACAAAATCATACAATACCAGAAATCACATAATTAAGCCAATAAACGTTTTGCTCTACTAAGAGCCTACCTATGCACACAATATACACATACTGTAGACAATTTGCATATGTTTACATCTCTTAATGCGGTCAATGCACAGATCCACGTTTTTTAATATTTAGAAAATTAAATAAATCACCAGAATTTTAGCCACACTGACTCATGTGTCATCCTCTGTGATGGGTTGGACGTATTCTAGTAAACAGCAGACTTTATATCATAAATCGTATG